>NW_003852401.1:16129822-16140762 GCF_000181295.1 Otolemur garnettii | reverse complement strand
AAAAAAAAAAAAAGATTCTCCTCAGTCAGTATATTTCAAACCCTTGAAAATAGAAAATTTTCTATTTGCCTTTACTCCCAAATTCAGACCCCCTTTCACCCTAATTTTTATCAATTTATAGTTTATAATGCTTTTTTATTCAACATTTGCAATTTCTTTGTGCCCTAAATTTATATTACTAGTCTATAAACTTATAAAGCTTTATAACTCTCTGTAGTTGTTCATTGTTATCAATCTGCAATGCCATTTACTCTTTCTTTACCTGTTGTATGAAAGTTGCCTCCGCTTTAAAGGTCTGGTTCAAAACTCATCATCCTCGATTCTATTAATCATAATTTCTATAGGATCTCACGCTCAGTAACACCTCCTTTAAATTCTACTTATCATGTAGGTAACTAGATTTGTTTTGCAATAAATGACCCATGTGAATTTCTGTAACTTTATGCCACTTATATTTGAGACGTGTTTTGTTTACCTTGCCTTGTCTAAGATGATAGGATTAATAACCCTTTGTAACTCACTAAAGTTAGAAACTGTATTTCATTTCCCCTGCCATTTTGCCGGGCACAAAATAAACATTTTCTGAACATTTATTGAATAAATTAATTCAACAAATTCCCAGAAACTAGCTTTTTACTTTATAGGTAGGATCTGCATATGTTGAATTGAAATACAGATCATTGAATGATATAGTACCAATAGCAAAATGTTTCATATTTTTGTGTAAAAGAATGGCATGAATAGAAATACATGGAGCTTAATTTTGCTCAATTAAAAACATGAATTTAAAAACGTTGAAATAAGATCAACATATTTATTGTGAATATTATTTTAACTATTTATCATTTACTGAGTGCTAACGGTATGCCAATCACCACATTAAACATGGAACACATATGATCTCATTTTAATTTTGCAATAAGTATAGAATATCAGTTCATAACTTACAGGTGAAGAATGTAAGGTCACACCATGAGTAAAGGTTGGAGTAAGGTTTCAGACATTGCTATCTGCCTCACAACTAGTACACGCTATTGTCTCACACTTTATGTATTACACTCCAAATGTGTTTTTATTTTTTTGACACAAAATAAATTGAAATGTTCTTTGTGAATCATCCATTTCAGTAGCATCGGTTGCCCTTTTCTTGATGATGGCATGATTCAGAACTTTTAATCATGATTATAATTAAGCAATGATATCATTGCCCCTCTGTTTTATGAGACAATAATCCAATTCTTAAATGGCTAAAATAGAAGGCCAAAGGCAGAGCAGTTTATCACAGCTGGAGAATCAGATTACTGCTGAGCAAAACGGAGAGCCTTGATATTGTTACTATATAATGCACATTTGAGATTTAATAGTCCTCTGTCAAAAATTTCTTAGGATGTCATATTGGCAACATTAAAGAAAAGAAAGGAAAGATGGTGGTTGTTTTAAATGTGCCTGCTAAAATCTCTCTTTATAATGGATAAACATTATTTTCCTCAAATAGAGCACTTGACTTGGAATCAAGATAACACACCCCTTACTTATCTGCTATATTCTTTCTGTTATTTAACTTCTCTAAAATTCATTTTTCAGGGCAGTGTCTGTGGCTTAAAAGGGTTGGACACCAGTCCCATATACTGGAGGTGGCAGGTTCAAACCCAGCCCCAGCCAAAAAAAAAAAAAAAAAAGAAAAATTCATTTTTCATCTTTAAAGTTAATAGGGTTCCAGTTGTAATATCTAATAATTGGTTAAGAAAAAAAAACAAACCTTGAATTTGTATTTAATGATGCAAAGAAACAGACATGTATTTATCACCTCAGTTTTCATATATATGTTTCATATGTACATATATATATACATATGCATATAAATGCATAAACAAGTAAATATCACACTGCATTGTACAGAATACATGTTAGGAAAGAACAATTACATTTTCTACCCAAAGAGGTATGAATACAACATAATGCCTCTCACTTTCTTATCTCCTGCACAGTCAAGTTAAAAAGAATTTCCCTACATAGGCATCTTCCCAAGGATCTGTCCCACACAGGGTAATTAGCACGTCAGGCCATCAAAAATATCAGAGGCATTCTCACATATTTTAAACGTTGGTTTATGGATTTATATTAAGATAATTCCTACTTCCAAAAATATATAAAACCTGTAAGACAGACTATGGATATTTGAACATGTCATTAATAATAACGTTTATATGCACATATTTGAAAACTTTTTTAAATCATACCCTGAGGGAAAAAATTGAGATGTCTGTTCTTAAAACTGGAGTCCAGTTTCAGATATATATACACAAGAATTAAAATATTTTATTCAAAACATATTTAAGAGGATAATTTTCATAACTGTAATATATTCTTTTAGAGGTAAAAACTATAATTGTGTATAAAACAATGAATTTAGCTATTAGAAAAACAATGACATAAGCCCCAGAGAGCAAATATGGCCACTGCCATCGGATCACAATTTTATTTTAAACATTACTACAAAATATCTAGAGGTGGTTTTGAGTTTTCATTTCATTTTGAAAATTCAATAAAGTAATTTTAGATGATATTCTAGAAGTCAGAATACATTAGTTACAGAAAAATAGCTAGTGCAAGAAGTGAAATAATGGTTCGGATTGATTTTTATCAGTTAACTGTTTTGCGAGTACAGATGTTCCTCAATTTACAATGGGATTATATACCAATAAACTATCTTAAATTGAAAATATCGTAAGTCAAAAAATTCACCTAAACTGCAAAACACAATGGCTTAGGCCAGCCTACCTGGAAGATGCTCTGAACTCTTACATTAGTCTACAGCTGGGAAGAATCATCTCGCACAAAGTTTATTTCATATTACAGTGTTAGGAATGTTACATATTAAATACCATAGTCAAAGTGAAAAATAGAATGGTTCTACCAGTACCCAAAGCATAGTTTCTACTGAATGTTTATTGGTTTTGTACCAATAAATATAAATACAATTGGTTTTGTACCAATATAAATTTGGAAAAATTGTCAAGTCAAACCATCATAAGTTGGGGATCATCTATATATTGATATAGCTTTAAAAGTTTATATTTTTTATTGCTTACATGGTTTTATGAAAGAATATGTCTTCCTATATCACTTATGTTCTGTACCTTGTTGGAATCAAAGTGTTATCTGCAATCTCCACACAGATTTTTCACATATCTGCTTAGACATATGTTAAAACTTTTAAAAATGACAATGGGGTTTGGGAAATGCTACCCAAAATAATGGCCCCTTGGAATTTGAGGAAGCAGCAGAAGTAAGAAGGTCTCTCTGACTTTCTCCCATCCTAACTCCCCTGAAGCAAGCCATAAAATAATAATTCCCTGCCCTTTCTCTGAAGTTGACCATTGGACTTCATTTGAGTGATGCCTTTTTCAGTACCCTAAGAAAAGAAATGTCTTTATCTCTAATGATAAAGGGACACAGAAAAGAATCTGAATACACACAACCTGCTAAATTCCATTGACTACTTAGACCATTATCTTTCTTCTCCAATGAGCATTTTAGAGTTGGCAGTATTTCACAGAGGGAGAAGCTTGAGAAATATAAGTAGGTGGTGTGGTAGATAAAACAATGGGAGGGAGAGGAGTGACGTGTGAGGGAGATGAGAGAGGTGTGGGAAGCATCTGCCTGTGTACAGCAAAGTTGGAGTAGAATCCAAACATCTCCCCTACTTCAAATTAACAATTGGCCTTGACTTTCAAGTGTCCTTACCATCTCCCTAGAGAAATAATTGTTTTTAAATGTATTAGGTTATTTCCTTGATTATTGAGAGCCTTAAGTAAAATGTTTACTCTCAGAAACATTGGTATAAAAATTTAAGAATATCTGGGCACGGTGGCTCATGCCTGTAATCCTAGCACTTGAGAGGCCGAGGCGGGTGGACTGCCTGAGCCAGAGTGAGACCTTGTCCCGGGTGTTGTAGCAGGCTACAACAGGAGACTGAGGCAAAAAAATTGCTTGAGCCCAAGAGTTTGAGGTGGCTGTGAGGTATGATGCCTCCCCACTCTGCTGAGGGCAATAAAATGAGACTGTCTCAAAAAAAAATTAAGAATATAATTATCACCACAAGACAGTGGTCAAGACTTAGTCCAAAAATATACAATATGCATTAAAATCTATTTCTGTGAAGGGAGGGAGATTGCTGGGACCTTGCCTGTGATTTATCCTATAAGGGTACATGTGAATCTTTCTAAATGTCGAATATAAATGTCTTAATACAATTATCAGAACGACATGATGGCCATGTTGGCCAATTGGATGAAAGTATTTCAAAATGTATATGGAAACAACACACTGTATCCCATGATAGTGTTAATGTGCACAAATATGATTTAATAAAATAAAAAAAGAAAGAAAGAAATCTATTTCTGGCAGAGCACTGTAGCTCATGCTTATAATTTCAACTCTTTGGGAGGCTGAGATTGAAGAACCATTTGAAGCCAGAATTTTGAAACCAACCTTAACAACATAGTGTTTTGTGGAAGGCACCGTAACACATAGCTTCTACACACACACACACACACACACACACACACGCACACAAACGAGCCAGCATGCACAGTGGCACTGTTGTCCCAGGTACTCAGGAGGCCAATCTGGGAACATCATTTGAGCCCAGGAGCTCAAGATTGCTGTGAGCTATGATTGTGCCATTGTGCTTCAGCCTGGTAGCCTGGGCACAGACCAAGAACTTTATATACATTTTGTATAAACATTTATGACTGTGGCAGGTATTGTTAGAAAGGCAAAAGATAAAGGGAAATTGAGCAAAATTCCCCAAATATGTAGATGTCAGCTGAATGAAGGTGTCATAGTTTTCTTTTCATTCGTACAATACTTTGTTCTTATCACTAATTTATTTAAAACTATAATCCTAAATTTGATTATTTTTAATTTGATGCTTCTTCTGAGTAGTTAAGGGCTCTTGTAGTCCAAGTGTCTGTCTTATTTTTTCTTGATTTTTTCCAGTGATATTGGACGTTGCTTGCTATATAGTAAGCACTCTTATTTGGCTTATTTAAGTTGAATTTAAAGACACAGTAAAGCCAATATTTTCATTTACTTAGGCTTTAATTAATTCCCACAGAAACTATTATATTTGCCTAGCTAAATACCTATTAGTGTATTTTATGTAAAGTGGAATAACCTCAAGGAGCTAGTTTCACTTTCATTTAACCAGCTTTATTACCTTTTAGTGTGTAGTGTTAGTGCTTTAGGTTAAAAAGGAGCCTATTTGATTGTTTGATTGTAGGCTTTGCACTGCCAACTATATTAACAAACTAATGGAATGTTATAAACGTATGCTAACGTATATGTAATAAAATTGTCCTACACATTTAAGATGGCACTAAGTAAACTTTTATTTGTTTATTTATTTTTATTTTTATTTTTTTGCAGTTTTTGGAGGGGATTGGATTTGAACCCGCCACCTCTGGCATATGGGGCTGGTGCCCTACTCCTTTGAGCCACAGGTGCCACCCTAAACTTTTATTTTTAATTTACTAAGTGTAGCCATTGTAATTTTGCTGGCAACCCTAACACTTTATGTTATTGAAGCTCTTACTGATAATTTCCTTCAATCAATTCTGATAAAATTACAATACTAAAAAACAGCATACAATTGTCTGGTTAATTATAAGTCTAATCGTCTAATATAAATATGTACTCTTTCCTTTGGTAGAGGGAAGAGGGATTCTTCTGCTAAATCTTACTCCGTACTTCCATTTATTTTCCCAAGAGATGGGGTCTTAATCTGTCATCAGGCTGACAGGCAGTGATACAATCATAGTTCACAATAACCTTGAATTCCTGAGTCCGCCAGGCAATCTTCCTGACTCAGTTCCCCCAGTAGTAGCATGACAGGTGCATGACATCACGCCTAGCTCATTTTTAAAGGGACTTCTTTTCAACGGCATTGTTTGTTCTTTTGGCCTTTCTTGAAAATTTTCATGCTGCTATTTTTGACAACCAGAATGTAGACAATGCCACCATACTGGTTTAAAGTTCATTGCTAGCCCCACTACTTCCACTTTGAGTCATCTGACAAGCTAAACTGATCAGGAATTTTTCATTTGCACATAAGCCAACTCTGATTTCCACTGGTTTAAAATAGGATGAATTTACTGTGAGTAATGGCATATAGAGAACAGATATAACCAGAGCTAGTCATCGGAAGCAAATGGTATAATTACAATGCTGACCACCAAATCCCTGGAGTTTAGCAATCATAAACAGAAATTACCTATTCACTGCAAAGTGAGACTTTGGCAGTATCTTTAGGGACAATTGGCCTCTGACCCACTCAAGCCAAAATATAAGCTTGGCAGTGATGATTAGCTCTGAAAAAGCTCTGACTGGTGGGAAAAATAGAGTAGTTAGGACCAGGAAAAGTCTCCCTTGGAATTTAACCGAAATGAGCCCAGAGGATCACTCAGTTGGTGGTAAGGTCAGAGCAGAAGGGCATGCAAAGAAAGCAGATAGAATTGTTAATTCTTATACGGTGTGTTATAAGTGAAACCCAGGGCTTCCTAATTCCCGCTCTGAGTGGTGGTTGCCCATCATGCCCCACCCAAACCTGCCCTGGATCTTGAACTCTCTCCAAAGTGCCTAACGGTGTTTCTGCTTTGCTGAGGACTTGGTTTCTGGCCATCTCTGGTTCCTGTGATTTTCCAGTCTCTTTTATTGACAAGTGTTGCCTTCTATACCCCATTATTAAAACTAATCCAAGTGAGCCTCCAATTCATATAGTCTGAAGAAAATAGGTAACACAGCCCCACTAAGCACAAACAAACCAACCACAAAAGAGAGAGTGAGAAACACATTTTTCTTCACACTGTGACCAAATAGTGTTAGAGGAACGTAAAGTTGTTAACATAACAAGTTTGGTGAGCCCTATTTTATATTCTGTGTATGAACTTATGTTTGTATTATAAACAAAAAGATATTGAACAGAGTTAATAATATCACATTAGAGCTACATAATGGCTGAAACTCTCTGCCCTTACAAGGCTAATCACAAAGCTTTGTTAGGAATGAACAGAACACTGAGGGGAATTAGCTGAGGATTACCTTTAATAGGTATTAATTTCACTTAGATTTGCTAAGTATGGATAATTTGGTGGGTGCTGAGAATGATAATAGAAAACATGGAGAATGTTGGAGGTAAGCTAAAGAGGTTTTTTTAAATGAGCCAAAGAAATTAACTTTTAATGAAAATGGAAGAAATGGTTAATTCTGTGGAAAGCTAATGTAACCCTTTTAACATCCTGTGGTACTATGTATGCAAAATTTATAAAGATATGTAGACATTTCCAAATAACTTGATTGAAATATCAGACTTTTGTATCTTTAAAAGGTGGTGTCTTTATGGGGTTGAAGTGAAAATAAAGTTTATTTTTGAAGTACCAAAAGAAAGCATTTGTTTCACAGTTAGTTTAGGCTTCATTCCAAGCTCTGATTATTGTCCTTATCTAGAAATATTTGTTAATTTTCAAAAAGTCATTCAAAGTAGATGGTTTTATAGTGATACACTGACAATATCATTTCTAATTCCCTTGATTTGAAACAGTAGCATGGGTCAAATTTGTCAGATAACATGGTCAATATTTATTTTCCATATGTTGGTCAATAATTTTTTTTTGTTGACATCAGGTTATATTTATTAAATCATAATGTATTTGCTGCTTTATGTATTGAGTGGTCACATGGTACTACATCTCCTGTTTCGTCATGAAAAACTATCCCTGTCTGTCATTGAATTATTAATATGTTTTGGGTACTATGCTGAGGACCAGTATATTCTCTCACTTAATCCCTATAACAAACTATACTGGAAAAAGTAACAAGATATGTACTTGAGGAAAGAAATTTGCCAGAGGTAGCCAAGTTGGTGTTGGAATTCCAAGCCCAGATTTACATGTATTATTGTTTGCTAAAGTTGGTGTTCAGTGACATACTGGTTTTAAAATGTTATAAATTGTATATAATTTTGGTGTGAGCAGCAAATGTATGATTGTTTAATTATGAGAGAGTTGACTTTAATAGTTCTACTTGTAAAACTCAGATGCAAATATGTTTGCAACAGCATCAATAACAAATTATCAATGCGGACTATAGTCAGGTAAAGTGAAGCCACAGAAACTGGAGGTTATCATTTGTCTGAGAAATTCCCACTTAGCCAAAGGTTTTACACTGCATAATGTGCTGTTAAAAAGAAGACACCATTTAGATGGGCCACTGCTGACATCATTTTGCATAATTAATTGCCAGGACTCCTCTATTCTGAGCCAGTTAAAAGTAAAAACTATTTCTTTTAATACTGGCATATGGAATACTTGTTAACTTAACATTCCGTCCCTACATCTGATACAATGAGAGATACATTATCTTAACTTTTTTTAAAAGAGATGATGCCTTTATCTCTTGCAGTATTTGGTCAATCGAACTTAAGTTTGAATTGGAAAATAAGTTGCTACGGAAAGACTTTCTGGTTACAAATTATGTTGTATCACTCAGGTAGACAGAAAAGAAAGCATTTTCATAATTAGGAGCATATTATAGGATTCTTATTTTAAGATATAACATCTTAATTTGCTAACTAATCATCCAGCAGCAGTGCTAATTGGTGAATCATTATTTCAAAATTGCCATTAGAGGAGAGATTCTTTGGTGTGCTTTAATTTGGTTTTCCCTTTCGGAGGAAAATCATTCATAGGAGAGAAACATGTGGTGAGCAATTTAAGATAACAAACCAGGGGTCAACCAGTGGAAAGCAAAAGAATGAGTTATAGTTCCTCAGTATTCAGGGAAGAATAATAAAAATAGATGGGAAAAAATCTTCTCCAGAAAGTTTTTTATTTTTTTAATATCCATTAAATTATGGTATTGTGGCATCCCGAACATAATATCATCACACATTTGCTTTTTATTTTTTTTTGTGCAGTTTTTGGCTGGGGCTGGGTTTGAACCACTACCTCCAATATGGGGCTGGCACCCTACTCCTTTGAGCCACAGGTGCCGCCCTATTCAATATACTTTTTTTTCTGGTACTGTATGATAACGAAGAATTGGAGAAACTGATCTTTTGAATAATATGTCAAATCATGCCAAAGGGATTAACTAATCAACGTCATATGCATTATGCAGATTGCTACATTTTAAATCCTGAAAATTGGTGGTGCAACCATGGAGCATACGGCCTGTTCGTAGGATTAGCTCTTAAGCATCTTTATATTCTACTAGCAACGGCCAATGCGTGTCAATTTTCTGAATTGCCATTTGTGGTTTTTTGGTTGTTTTTATCTTCCTCGTCTAGTTTTCTGCATTGCTTATATAATAATGATTTGTTAAATCTACATTTCAAATTCTGTTGAAATGTTGAAAATTTTCTTACAGATTCATCTAATATATTAACTGATTTAATATCTTTATAAGCTAAAGGTGAAGGGGGGATACCCACAACAAAGGTAAACTAAATAGAAAGGCTGTCAAAACATACATTCGCTAAAATTCCAACATATGGTAACTTATGTACTATTACTTTATTCATTTTAGCATTTTAAGATACAATTTTAATATTTTATTTTTTTAATGCCTCGCTTGCATTTCAATCTAGAATTTTTTTTTGTCTAAGTTATATGTTATAACTAGATGGTTTGTATTTGTGTGATTGGAAAATAATAATTGAAGAAGTTCTTAGAAATAATGAAGGCCAGCTTTTTACATGCAATTTCTTTAAAGGTTAAATTTACTACCAAAAAACCCCTGAAATTTGGCAGACCAGAACTGGAGGCTATGCATTACCAGTATTGTGAAGGTGATACGTACAAACAGGATTTGGCTTTTTTGATATTCTAGTTTTCAAAAAGGAGATTTTGTTGAACATTTACTTTTGAGAATTATAAAGAGCACTTAAAAGTGAGAGCTCGGAGCAACTGAAGCTGCTGTCTTTAGACAGATAAAGTGTTATACCTCTTGGCAGCCTCAAGTGTTGGAATCAATTGCTTATTTTCCAAAGAATATTAGCTATGTGGATCAGATAACATCTGGGCTGTGACATTTGCTCAGGTTGAAAATTGGTTCTAACTGGAAATTTAAGTGTTGACTTAGATCTTTGAGCATCACTATATTTTCAGTCTTGGTTGCATCAAGTCACTTGTCTGCATGTGAACATTTCCTACAGGCTATTGGAAGCGTCCCTGGAGAAAGCGTAGCCGGTAGAGTAAAATGGATGGTCAAATATTCATAGGATAATACTACCAGAGTAGTGATTATTTAGTTTGTATTTAGTATTCTTCCCAGGGAATTAGTTTTTAAGCTTTTTGAAAATATGATTCCTCTGAAAATATGAAGCTACAGAACCATACTATAGAAATGTAAAGTGAAATACATATTAATATTAAATATTCTAGCATCTATATTAGGAAAAATTTTTTAAAAGATGAATTAAATTTAAAAATATATTTTATTTAAATACACATAAAGCTTTATCATTTCAAAATAAAATCAACCAAAAATAATTTATAAGGCTTTTATATACTATAATATGTATTGCAGTTATGCATATCTCGATTCAGATAGTAAATTTTCATTGGGTGTTCTTGATTAAATTTAGATCTCATAAAATTTACAGCTGAAAAATTATTCTTACATATTCAAGTAGTTCCAAACATACCTAAGGGTTTTCCAATAGTTCAATCACTTAAGTGAAAAACAAAACAATTTCCTTTTAATAGTTACATTCACTTTGACAAAATAAGTTCACATTTTTTTTGTTGTTGTTGACACAGAGCCTCAAGCTATCCACCTGAGTAGAGTGCCGTGGCATCGCAGCTCACAGCAACCTCCAACTCCTGGGCTCAAGCGAGTCTCTTGCCTCAGCCTCCCAAGTAGCTGGGACCACAGGC
>NW_003852401.1:16055353-16129778 GCF_000181295.1 Otolemur garnettii | reverse complement strand
GCCACCTTAGGTGTATGTGGCTGGCGCCTTAGCCATTTGAGCCACAGGCGCCGAGCCATAAGTTCACATTTTTAAGAACAATTGGCAAAAGCATATTGTCTTAAAGACTGGACCTATCCAAGTTAAATAAATTATCTAACTCTTGACTTATGAACTAAAAGACTCAATGATTATTTGGTATGTTGGAAAGTAACTCTTCAGTTTATCAATACCAACAAAATGTTCTTTAAAATTTTCTTATCGGTTCAGTATTTAATTGTATCATATTACCAGTTATCATTTAAAATTTTAGAGTATGTATTCATGGTAGACTATTTAAAATTACCATTATTGAGTTCTTTTATAAAACATTTCCGTTTCAACTTAGGTTGTTTTATTTACTTAAGTCACAAAATAAGCTTGATTTTATTGATGTTTCAAATTTACCTCCTTGATATGCAGTGTGATATTAGTGAAGAAAAGGAGATCACAGGCTATTTATGTCCTTGATGCTGTAATTCTTTTGTTTCAAGAAATCTAGAAGTAAAATTAGCACGACCATCTTAACAGTTTTCCTTGAGTCAAACAGTAATTATTAGCAAAGAATCATTTAAGTTTATTAAATTGGTTGTCTTCAATTTGTTTCAGCAGTTCCAAAACCAATGATGGTCCACAGCATCTGCATGTAATAATTAACAACTATATCCATAACTCTTTTTATAGGTTTTGCTTCAGAAAACTGTGCAGGGGGTTTCAATATGTATTTGACAATGGAGTAAAGCAATAACAGAAATACCTGTCTCTTTTAAAATTGCAGTACATCCTGAAGTTTCAGCTAACATAGCTAATGAGCATCCATCATGATAGAAATTGATACTCTCATCTAGCTAAAAGTTTTCATTGATAGACACGAAATATTGGAAAAACATGTGCAACACAAATGTGATGTATTAGGCTCAAAACTGCCTTTAAATGAAAAATAGAGTATCTATGAAATAAAAGGTGTCCAAAGTATTCTTGCCAATAAATTTATTTTTTAATCATGCTACATGTATAAAACTAAAGAATGTTATTTTCAATTTTTCAAATTTTGAATCAATTGACCTTTGACATGGTTAGAAAAGTCTGGCATTCTACAGGCATTTGTTTTACACTTAAGTGATTATTGTTTTACTTTTTGAAAAATAACATCTCTTATTTCTTTTCTCATAAGTTTTTAAAAATTTTCTGTGGTCGAAGTAACAGTTTATTTTACCATCCCTCTGTGGTTTCTGTTTTGTGCAAGAATCTAAGACATCTTATATCTTTCCAAAATTACCAACTAAGATACTTTTAAAATAATTTTTGAATGCTTTTTATTAGGCATTGAAATCTGATTTTGTAAATGTCTTTGATTTTTTTGACTATTGATAGAGAATGTTTTACACTCATTATGAAATTGTTGATATCTCTTAAGATTCACCACTTTATTATCTCTAATTTATTTTTTATGCAAACATCAGGATTTTTGTTTGCTTTGCTTTCCTGCAACAAATTGCATTTTTATGTACCACAAAATATGGTTTTCCTCCAATGTCTGCTTATAGCTTTAGAAGCATTTACCTGACAGGTATTTTAAGCAGTGGTTCTTTTTTTTTTTTTTTTTTTTTCCTCCTTCAAAGACAAATTCTGTTCACACCTGTTAGCCCATGACCACAAGCATAACCAAATTTGTTATAACCCTGGCATAACTGGGCTGGGATATTCCTCCCTTGAGATTCATGTGTTGAGACCTTAAGCTACAGTGTGATTGTATTTGGATGTGGAACTTTTGAAGAGTTAATGAAAGTTAAATTAAAGGTGAAGCCCCAAATGAGAAGACTGGTGTCCCAGTAAAGAGAAGTAGAGGCACCAGAGATCCCTCTCATTATCCACGTGCACAGATAAAGGCCATGGGCAGACATGGGGAGAAGGTGCCTGGAATACAAGCCAGGGAGAGAGCTCTCAGCACACGTCCTCCTTGACAGCAACTTGAGTTTGGACTTCTAATCTCCAAAACTATTGAGAAAATAAATTTTGGCTATTGGAGCCACACAATCTGTTATATTTTGCTGTGGCAGCTGAGGCAGAATAATAAAACATGTTTGTACCACAGTATCTAAATAATTTACAAATTCTGTGACTATGAATATTAAATCCAAAACATTTGTTCTCTACTAGATATGTAATCAGTTATGTGTTTTATATAATACCCAATGTACTGGCCATAATTTTACCTCTCTCTTTCATATTCACAATGTCTGGTAAGGACAGTCTTATTGAAAAATGATGTTCAGGCTCAGCGCTTGTGGCTCAAGCGGCTAAGGCGCCAGCCACATACACCTAAGGTGGCGGGTTCAAATCCCCAGCCCGGACCCGCCAAACAACAATGATGGCTACAACCAAAAAAAAAAAAAAAAAACAAAAACGGCCAGGCGTTGTGGTGGGCGCCTGTAGTCCCAGCTACTTGGGAGGCTGAGGCAGGAGACTCGCTTGAGCCCAGGAGTTGGAGGTTGCTGTGAGCGTGATGCCATGGCACTCTACCCAGGGGGATAGCTTGAGGCTCCGTCTCAAAAAAAAAAAAAAAGAAAAAAAAAAGAAAAATGATGTTCAATGTGCTATGTTTATTGTTAAAATCAGCTGATAATGAATTATACTAATTTGTTGTTTGTGACAGATACAAAATTTTAAGGAACCTCTGATAGTAATGTGCTTCCGTGGTTGAGAACAAATACCTGATAAATATAGACACAGGCAACAAAAGTGGAGAATAAGAAGACGAATATGGAAACAGGTATGAAAAAGTTATCCAAATTTATGTAACAAATAAGAATTAGTGTCAAGAAAACAACCACATTTTAATTAGTACTATGTATTATTTTGTTATATATTTTTAGGTAGAAACTATCTCTTTAGATAATTATGTAATGTGAATTCAGTTCTTTTCACTAATTTTTTTGTCACTTATAAAATCTCGTTAATATCCCTTTCAAGTAATTAAGGAGATAATCTGAATTATACGCTCTGAGTGGAAAAAATAGGGGTTGATATTGTAGTGTCAAAGGAATTTTGGTTATATTTAAAGCATTCAGTTCTTCTCAGTGTATATGTAATATTTCAGCCATACCATCAAGCTAGGCTGTGGAGCAGATTCCCTATCTCCTCCCATTAGGTAGACCATCCAACAGAAACAAGAGTCAGTAACATACTCTGAATGAGTCTTACTACACTACCGTTTTCACAGGGAAACAATAAGTTGATGACATACCTGTTTTGCATCTAGTTTTCTTTGAACTTCCAAATGGAATAAAATTCAGGTAGGATGTGAAATTGCCAAAAGAATACCCAAGGAGAATTAAAAACTTGAGGTAATTTGAGCATGTGTTCTAATCTTGCCTTATTCAAATATGAATGGTTTGAGGCAGAAGCCAAGATAAATGTAAGACAGTCCAATGACCCCTAACAATTCAAAAGTGTTATTACAAAGTAGGATTTTATTCTGAAACACTGCCAAAAAAGTCACGAATAGAAGAGCAAAAGGCAAATAGCTGCATACTATGGATAGTAAATACAAGATTGACTTAGAAAGCACAAATGTAGCTCTGGTACACAGTGGCCTGTTCTTGTGCAAATTTTTTTTATTAAGTCATAAACACATAGATAACGTGTACATTAATGCCTTTATGGGGTACAAGGTGGAATTTTATATACACTTTGGAATGCTTACATCAAATGATATAGCCTTCACCTCATTGATTTACTTATTGTGTTAAAACATTTATACTCTATACTTAATAGATTTGACATGTACCCTTCCAGTACGAACTATAGGAATGGCCCTACTGTTGATCCTCCTTCCATCAAATCTTCCCCTCCCCTCCTTTCCCCCTCCTCTTCCCTCCTTCAGCCTGGGCTACAGTTGTGACTTATCTTTCATATGAAAATGTGAGTGATTATAAATTCGTTTCATAGTAGTTCTTAATACATTGGATATTTTTTCTTCCATACTTGAGATACTTTACTAATTTTTAAAGAAAGTACCATGTATCCTTCACGTTCCAGCCTTTCTCTGCTGTATTTTTTTGTACCTTTGCTGCACTTTTTCATGATCCATTAGTAACAACATAAACTTTTTATTTTGATAGCATTATTTTCCTAATCTGTACAGTTGTCATCAGGACCTCACAAAGCTTCGAATTAAACACCTAAAACAATTATTGGCATAGACAATCACTCAAAATGATAAGTTCCTTTTATTCCCTCTATTTTTCCATAAATCTTCCCAGATTATCTATCCCAGATTAATGCTATCTTTTCCTTCCTCATTATATTATCCATATAAAACTCACCCTAAAATAGAATGGGTAATGGGGAGTTATCATTTAACAGGTACAGACTCAGTTTTACACGATGAAAATTATGGAGATGAATGATGGTGATCGTTGCATGACATTATGGATGTATTTAATACCACTGAAGGAGACTTAAAATTATTAAGATGGCAAATTTTAAACAATGTATATCTTATCACAATAAAAAATTGCAAAAATAAACCCTTAATTATACTAACATGTTAAGTGACTAAATTATACCTTCACCTATTACAAAATAAGGCAAAGACTTTGCTTTAGAACAACCTTTCTCTCACCAGGTCAAACATTCAGCAGCCACGTGAGAATTTCTAACGTCAGTGCATTGATGGGTTGGGTGAGGCAGGCAGAGGCAAAAAGGATGCTCAGATCTCCCTTTAACATATATTAGTCATGTTTCTCTATATTCAGACTTGTCCTTACAGGTAATTGGGATGCTGTTTCTAACCGTGAACCACTGCCTGTAGACTGAGGTCTAGGCTCAGTTTGGCTCGTGATTTCCTATTCCCTTTCCTTGGGTTAGTGTCAGGAGACTCAGCATTAGCCCATTCTACACTAAAATCTTGCCTTCTTAGTAAGCTAATTTTCTCATGTACCTGAGTTTGTCTGACCTCTCTGACATCTGTTTGTCTCTGTTTGCTGTATTTATATGTGATTACTAGGAGATAATACAGTACTTAATAACAGTTATCAGAGGGAAACTCCCAAATGCAACCTAAAATATTCATAGCTTTCCTTTATTGCTGTGTTCAATACCCCATAATATATACATGAACACACATACACGTGCACACACATACATACACTCACACAGCCCCATATTATTTTATCTTCAAAAATTTGCCATCTGGCTCATATCAAACAAAACAGATAAACCCATTATTCAGTCTTATCACATCTGGGAACAATAATTCCAATTCAGCTGTGTTTGTTTTAAAGAATTGTGGAACAAAGTGACAAAACAATGGCTTTTACTGGCAGTAGGTTTAAGTGCTTTTTAGCTGCCTTGTGGGAAACTGCTATTTAGGATTCTAATACTCCCACCTTAAGAATTCGTAGAATTTTAAAATTATATAATTTTCATTGTACAAATTATTCTATAACAGTTTGACAATAAAGTAGAGGCAAAGCCAATACTATTTTATTAAAATTAAGGTGGTTCATTAGCATTAAGATGGTTAAAGACATGAAAACATCAATTTAATGGTCTCATCAACCTTGGATTTTACTCTCCGGCAGAAGCTGACCTGAGGCAGAAGGATGAAGCCTGTCCTCAGAGATGCCCTCCACATCCAGGGCTTCTTTCCCCAGTTCCACCATCTGATCCCCACAAGCAAACCCCTGGCACAAACTCTCTGCTTGGACTTATAATCCCCAGTTCTTCATATCTTGGCATTACCCCAGCTCATTTCCAGATCATCTGTCAAATCTTCTATCTGCTTTCTCAAAGTGAAAAACAAAAGCATCTCCAAGTTTGCTAAAATTTAATGTCTACCTCTTTTTCACAATATTTCATGTTCATTTAAATAGATGTGATATGATAATAGCACACATTTTAAAACATGGGGTGATTATTTATTTATATACTTTTAATCAACCGTAAGACATAGGTTTTCTATTTGCTTTAGGACACAGGCAGTTCTGTATTTCAGTGGCCACTGAGATATACAAGGATCAAGTAATCAAGTAGGTTAATGAGAAATGTGAAGGAAATTAGGGCTGCAGAATGGGAAGCCCTGGTGTAGTGATTAAATGAACCTAAACATCCATTGATTCTGCCAGTTGGGGAAGGTATGTATAACCCTGAGGGATTTATTTAGTCTTCTTAAGATTCAGAAATAGTTAAAGTTAAGGCATCCATGCACAGATTGACTCTGAAGTTTAAGACAACACATTAGAAGGTCTTCAGTCTATATTAGCCAACAGCATAATTATCATAATAATTATAATTATTGTGAAATAGGAACATGAGAAAAAAGGCAGTTCTTTATGAGTGCATATTGGATACCAGACATTTTTTGGACAATTTGCTAATGTAGTATTATTATACCACAAATATTAGTCTTTTGTGACTTTGTATATCATCTTTACCTTCTCTGATCTATCATTAATAAAAAAGTACTTCTTTAAAGAAACCATGCAGAAGACCCAAATAAATAGCTAAATATCTGTCAGGAGAAAGGCTTTAATACTTGTGTTTTTAGAACTTATTTTTTTTCTTTTTTTGAAACCATGTTGGACTAGGGTAGGGAAAAATAAGAAAGGTAAATAAACCGAGAGAAGATGGTTTTGAGAGGAGGAAATCTGTGACATGGGAAGAGGAAGAAGGGCCACTTGTGGTGAGACACATGGGATGGAGTGGGGATCAGAGTCAAACAAATCCTGAGTGCGTGCCCCTGCTGATGCACTGCCTGGGAATAATTCACCTTTTATGACCCTTTACCATTAGAAGTCTGAATATGAAAATTAAATATTAGATACTTTGTGTGAGTACAGAGGTAAGATGAATGAAAGCATATGTCATATGTAGACAAGGACATAAATTTTCATAACTTCAAATTATTCCATATGAATACAATGTAATACTATGTAGAGATAAAAAGGGCTATTGATGTGTGCAACCACTTGATTGAATCACACAATTCTCACACTTAGTGAAATAATTAAGACAAGAAGAGTACATCTGCATAACATAATTAACATAACATTCTTGAAAAGAAAAATGAATGTACATTTACAGAAATCAGATTTGTGGTTCCTTAAGGAACAGAATGGAGAGTAGAGAACAGAGAGTAATATAAAGGAGAGATTACAAATAGACACAAAGAAACATTTTAAGGAGGATAAAGACATTTTTCCTCTTGATTATAATAATGGTTTAAAAGCTCTGTTGAATTTATCAGGTTGTATATGTTAAATATGTACAGCTCAATGTATGTGAAGTATACTTCAATTCATCTCATAACAAGAAAGCATGTGAATTTTGCTGTGACAAACTTCTAAACACATAGATTTTTAGAAAAAGTGCCAAGAGATGGAAGAGGTTAATAGGTTAATGTTATGAATTGAACTGTGAAGTGTGAAGTGTAAATAGGTAAATAATTAGGAATCAATTTATTGCTTAATCTTATAAACAGTTGCCAGAATCTTGTCCAAAATATCTCAATCATTTTTCATCATCACTGATATGATAATTCTAGTTTCTCTATATCATAATCAATGTTGAATATTGTTGATTGTATTAACTCTAAATGTGTGTGTGTGTGTGTGTGTGTGTGTGTGTAGGTAACTCATTACAGTATTGATTTGAATTTCTCTAATAACTGACTATCTTTTCATGTGTTTATTAACCATTCCACTACTTTCTTTGGTGCTGTGTGAATATAGATTACATATAATTTATGTATATATATTTATATAAAAATAAACAAAATTGATAAACCTTTGGCCAGATTAACTAGGAACACAAAAGTAAAATCTCTAATAAACTCAGTAAGAACAGATAAAGGGAAATAACAACAAATGCCACAGGGATACATGAGATCATCACTGAGTACTACAAGAAACTCTATGCCCAGATTTGAGAATATGGAGGAAATGGATGAATCACACCCTCTCCCTAGACTTAATCAAGAAGAAATAGATCTCTTAACAAATTGATTTCAAGAAGAAACAATAAAAATTCTCCCAACAAAAAAAAGCCTTGATCCAGAAGGCTTCATACCAGAATTCTATCAAATCTTCAAAGAAGACTTTATACCTATGATTTAGAAATTATTCCAAAAAATCAAGAAGGTAGGAATCTTCCCCAACACATTCTTGAAGCAAACATCACCCTGATACCAAAATCAGGAAAAGGAACAACTGAAAAGGAGAATTTCATACTATTTAATTAATGAATGTTATTGCAAACATTCTCAATAAAATCTTGGCTTACAGCTTTAGATTCCAGCTACACATTAAAAAAATCATTCATCATAGTAGGTTTCATCCCAGGGATACATGGCTGTTTTAACATACACAAGTCCATAAACATAATTTACCATATCAACAAAAGCAAAATCAAAGACCATGTAATCCTCTCAATAGATGCATAAAAGCATTCAATAAAATTCAGCCTCCTTTTCTAATTAGAACACTTAAGAACACAGGCCTAGGTGGCACATTTCTTAAACTGATTGAAGCTCTCTGTGAAAAACCCACAGCTGATATTAAACTGGAGTAAAACTGAAAGATTTTCCACTTCGAACTGTAACCAGCCAAGGTTGTCTTCGATTGCCATTATTATTCAACATAGTGCTGGAAGTTCTAGTCAATACAATCAGGCAAAAGAAGGAAATAAAGGGCATCCAAATGGGTGCAAAGGATGTCAAATTCTCCCTCTTTACCAACAATATAATCTTATACTTAAAGAACCCCAAATACAACCACAAGACTCCTGGAAGTGATCAAAAATACAGCCATGTCTCAGATTATAAAATCAATGTCCACAAATCAGTGGCTTTTGTATAACAGCCAAGATGAGAAGCTAATCAAGAACACAATTCTCTTCATAGTAACTCCAAAAAAAAAAAAAAAAAAGAAAGAAAGAAAGAGAAAATAGAGGAATATACCTAATGAAAGAGGTAAAGGATCTCTATAGAGAAAATTATGAAACCCTAAGAAAAGAAATAGCAGAAGATAATGGAAGAACATACCATGCTCATGGCTAGGAAGAATCAATATCATCAAAATGTCTATGCTTTCCAAAGCAATCTACACATTCAATGCAATCCCCATTCAAATACCATTATCATACTTTCAAGATTTGTTAAAAATGATTCTTCATTTTTTATGGAATCAGAAAAAGACTCATACAACCTAGGAATTCTTAGTAATAAAAACAAAACCCTGTGCAATATATGGTGTTGGGAGAACTGGATAACCACATGTAAAAGTCTGAAACTGGACCAGCACCTCTCACCACATACAAAATTTGACTCAAGATGAATAAAAGATTTAAACCTAAGGATGAAATAATAAAAATCCTTGAAGGAAGTGTGGAGAAAACAGTTGAAGACATCTGTCAGGGGAAAGATTTTATGAAAAAGACTGTGGCAAGTGCAACAACAAAAATAAACAAATGGATTTAATTAAACTAAAAAGCTCTGTACAGCTACACAAACAATAAGCAAAGCAAATTGACAACCATCAGTATGGGAAAAGATGTTTGCATTTTATAAATTGAACAAAAGCTTGTTAAGTAGAATCTGTAGAGAATTCAAATTAAACAACAAAACCCAATGATCCCACATATCACTGGGCAAGAGACATGAATGGAACCTTCTCTAAAGAAGATAGATGAATGAATGGGTGCCAAACATATGAAAAATGCTCATTGTCCCTAATCATCAGAGAAATGCAAATCTAAACTACTCTTAGGTATCACCTAATCCCAGTAAACATTGCCCACTTTACAAAGTCTCCAAACTGCAGATGCTGGCATGGATGTGGAAAGAAGGGAACACTTTTACACTGCTGGTGGAACTTTAAACTAATACAACCTTTTTGGAAGAAAGTATGGAGAATCCTCAAAGAACTCCAATTAGACCTCCCATTTGATCCTGCAATCCCATTATTAGGCATCTATCCAGAAGAAAAAACATCCTTTTAACATAAAGACATTGTCAGTAGACTGTTTATCACAACTCAAATCAGAATCACCAAAATATTTAAACAATCTAAATGCCCACCAACCCACAAATGGATTAACAAGCTGTGGTATATGTATACCATGGAAATTTAGTCAGTCATTAAGAAAGATGAAAACTTTACATTTTTTGTATTTACCTGGATGGAGGTGGAACACATTCTTCTTAGTAACGCATCACAAGAATGGAGAAACAAGAATCCAATGTACTCAATTCTGTTATAAAGACAGTGGATAAACCTGTACAAGAGGTGGGGTAGGGGAATGAGGAAGCAGGGAGGGGGGGAAAGAAGAGGTGGAATTCATGGTGTATGGCACACCGCTTGAGGGCAGGACACAAATATAAATGGGACTTTATCTAACAAATGCAATCAGTACATTCCTTATACCTAATTCTTTGTACCCTCAATGAGTCTCAAACAATAAAAAAAAAAGATTTTATTTCCATGTTTAAAAAAAAATTTAGTAAACCTAATCCAGCAACATGTGTACAAAGAATTATAAACTATTATAAGAAGCATATGTCTCAGGAAAGCAATGTTAGTATGATTTCTAAAAGTCAGTAAATGTAGTGTAATGCCTTAATTGCAGAAAAGACAAAACTATCATAGTCATCTCAGTAGATACAGAAAAAAGGATTTAACAACTTTCATAACTCAATCATATAAACACTCAACTAGAAATGGAAGAGAACATTCTTAAACTGCTAATAAGCACTGATTAAAACCCACAGCCAACCTTATATCAGATAAAAAAATATGTTTCCCTAAAATCAAGAAGATATGGGTGTCTTCTCTTGACAGTTTTCAATATTAAACTGGAAAGTCTTTTAGAGCAATAGGAAAGAAAATGAAATAAAATGCAATTATCTTATATAGAGAAAAATAAAAATGAATTTACTAAAATGCCCAATAATGATAAAAAAATGAAAAGGAAGATTGCAGAATATAAGGTCAACATATGATTAATTCAAATACTATAGAGGACTATCCCAACCATGAAATGAATAATTCTATCTAGAATGGTATTGAAATGAATAAAATATTTAGGAATAAATTTAACAAAATAAAATATAAAAGTTATAATCCTGTATTTCTAAAACTTTGTTGAAAGTAATTTAATATGACCTCAAACTAGAAAGTTATTCCATAATCATGGAAAAGAAGAGTTACAAAAGTTAACACAGTAATGTTCTTTAAATTAATAAAAGAAAAAAAAGCTAAAATTTTTGTGGAAATTTACAATCTGACCCTAACATTCATATAGAATTCCAAAAGACCAAAATAGCCAAAGAAATTTATTTTTTACACCCCTTTCCCTTTCCTGGAGAACCTGCCCTGTTCTCCCAGTCCAAATTACTCCAAAGCATTTTTTTTCTTTCTTTTTGTAGAGACAGAGTCTCACTTTATCACCCATGGTAGAGTGCCCTGGCATCACACAGCTCATAGCAAACTCCAACTCCTGGGCTTAGGCGATTCCCTTGCCTCAGCCTCCTAAGTAGCTGGGACTAAAGGCGCACGCCACAACGCCCATTTTTTTGTTGCAGTTTGGCGGGTCCATGTTTGAACCCACCACCCTCAGTATATGGGGCTGGCGCCCTACCCACTGAACCACAGGCACTGCTCCCCAAAGCAATTTTTAAATGAAGAGTAAAATTGTAGAATTGAGAATTCTGATTTTGAATTTAATACAAAGCTGCAATAACCAAGCCAGTTTATATGTTTATAATGCTTTAAAAGCATTTTGTTATTTTTGTATAACATTGACTAATAGTTTTGAGTCGAGAGTTTAGAAAAAACTCTGCCAATTATTGTCTATTTATTCTCAACAAAGATTGCAAGACAATTAAATGGCAGAAAAAGTTTTTTAAATAAATAATTATGAGTTAAATGGTCATACATTTGAAAAAGAATTAACTTGGGCTCTTACCTCAAAGCTACACAAAACTGACTCAAAATAGATTTTAGTCTTAAAAGTAATTTGTATTGTATGCCTCTATCAAAACATCACATATATTAAGATAGACAATGATTAAGTACATATAATAATGAAAAATAAAAATAAGATAAAAATGAAAACGTAGAAGTAAAATATTCATGACCTTAGATTATGCCATTTTTTAAAGGGATGACATCAAAAGAACAAATGACAAAAACATAAATTCTTCATTAAAATTAACATTTCTGTGTTTCAGATGATACTATTA
Organism: Otolemur garnettii; assembly: GCF_000181295.1. NCBI lineage: Eukaryota > Metazoa > Chordata > Mammalia > Primates > Galagidae > Otolemur > Otolemur garnettii. The sequence goes on along the minus strand of NW_003852401.1, from coordinate 16,117,516 downwards.
AGAAAGTGAAAGAACAACCCACCATATGGGAGAGATTATCTGCGATCATATGTCTGATAGGGATATGTATTATTTTTTTGTATAAAGAACTCATAAGTCAACAGTAAGAAAGAAAAACAAACCAATTAAAACTGGACAAATACTATGAATAGGTATTTCTTCAAAGCAGACGTACGAATGGCTAATAAACCCATGAGGAGATGCTCAACATAATTGCCATCAGGAAAATAGAAATCAAAATCACAAGATACCACTTCAAACCTATCAAGATGGCTGGGATCAAAGATGATCCATTTTGGTAAAGACAGAGAGAAATTGTAAGTTTCATACACTGACAGGAATGTAAAATAGCACAGTCACTTTGAAAAATAATTTCCAAATTTATAATTTGTCCAGTCAATCTAACATAGAGTTATTATGTAACCCAGCAATTCCACTTTAGAGTTTGGGTTTTCTGGTATTCCATTACTGGTTTACATTTTTCTCTTTTGTTCAATTGAATTGAATTTAATATGCCATTTAATGTGTGAAAACTTTATGTACAAAATAATTAGAGTTCTAATAATAAATCTTTTGCATTCCTGCCAACTACTAAATGAAATATTACATAATAGGATATAAGCAGAAACTTCAGAACCCTGTGAGACCCTCTGCAACACCTTCCTTCTCTCTAATTCCCCAGAGATAATTATGATTCTCAATACTATATTGTTCTCTTTCTTGTGGGGTTAGCATGCCAGTATATATGTCTCAATTTTTTATTTAAGTTTCTCTTTGCCTTTGTGTAAATAGAATCATGATATTTCCATGGTAATTTTTTCTCAATATGTTTTTCACAGTTATAAAATGATTGTGAGTAGTTGTAGGTAACTTATTAGAGTGTAGCACTCCATTTAAAAAATATTGTAGTTCATTTGTATATTCATCTATGATATCATTTATTAAAATTATTTACTTTCAACTTTCTACACCATTAAAAGTGAGATACATCATGTATACATTGCACATATTTGGCTATTATTTTTTGATTTGATAAACCTTATATTTTTAGAGAGGTATGGTTTACAGAATGAGAAGAAAGTATAGAGTTCCCTTACACTTCCTCTCCCCCTTACCTTCCTCTTTTCCAATTATTAACAACTGTGGTACAGCTGTTATAATTACTAAACCAACATTGATACATAGTTTACATTTGGGTTCACCTTCTGTGTTTTCAGCTTTATGAAGTTTTTTCAAGTGTGCAGTGTCGTGCGTCGATATTACAGGTCAGTCCTTCCTTAGAGGTTTTGTGGGTTCAGTTCTAGACATACCACTAATACAAAGCAAATATTGTCATAACGGAAGTCACATGGATTTTTTGGTTTGTGCACATAAAAGTTATTTTCACTGTATTATACTTCATTATGTGTATAATAACTAATAACATGCCTAAAAACCAATGTGTATACCTTCATTAAAAGCGTTTTGTTTTTTTAAAAAATTGTAGCAGTTATCTAGGCATTCAGTGAGTTATAATTTTTCTGCTGGTGGAAGCTCATAGGTCAATGTTGGTGGCTGCTGACTTATCAGGGTGATGGTTGCTTCGGGTTGAATTGGTTATGGAATTTTTTAAAAATAAGACACAAATGAAGTTTGACAATTTGATGGACTCTTCCTTTCATAAATGATTTCTCTATAGCATGTTTGATAGCACTTTACGCACAGAACTCTTTTCAAAACTGGAGTCAATCCTCTCAAACCATTCTACTACTTTATCAACAGAATTCAGGAACTATTCTAAATCCTTTGTTGTCATTTCAGCATACTCAACAGGAGTAGATGCCATCTCAATTTTAGTTATTATAAAAAGCAATGGTTCATCTGTTCAGTTTTATCATGAGGTTAGAGCAGCTAATCACATCGTTCAGCTCCACTTCTTAGTTCTCTTGGTGTTAATACCATCTGTGTAGTTATGTCCTCTGATAACATCTTGAACCCCCGAAAGTCATCAATGACTATTGGAATCAACTTCTTCAAAATGTCTGTTAATGTTCATGTGTTGGCCTCCTCCCGTGAGTCATGAATATTTTTAATGACAGTGAGTACAGTGACTGTTTTCCAGAGCATTTCCATTTTATTTGCCCATATCCATCAAAGGATTCACTGTCTATGGCCATTAGATCTTTACAAAACATATTTCTTAAATATTAAGACTTGAAAGTCAAAATTACTCCTTGATGCATGAGCCGCAGAATGGATTTTGAGTTAGCAGGCAAAATAACATCGATTTCCTTGTGTATCTCCATCAGAGCTCCTGGGTGACCAGGTGCTTTGTCATGAGCAGTCATATTTTGAAAGAAACCTTTTTTTCTGAGCAGTAGTCACAACAGCAGGCTTAAAATATTTAGTACACCAGGCAGTAAACAAATATGCTGTCATCTAGGCATAGACATTGTTGTTTCATTTTCGGAGCACAGGCAGAGTAGATATAGAGTAGTTCTCAAGGTCTATAGGTTTTTTGGAATGGTAAAATAGGATTAAACTTCAACTTTATGTCAGCAGCTTTATTAGCCCTTAACAAGAGAGACAACCTATGTTTAAGATAGGCAATGACTCCTTTTCTCTAGCTATTAAAGTCCTAGGTAGCATCTTACAACATTAGGCTATTTCTTCTACTCTGAAAATGTTTTGTTTAGTATAGCCACTTTGCTCAATTATCTTAGCTAGAACTTCTAGTTAAGTTTGTTCAGTTTCTACATCAGCACTCTTGCATCACCTTGCATTTTATATTATGGAGCGAGCTTTCCTTAAACATCATTTACCTCTGTGGGCTTCAAGCTTCTTCCTCTGAACGTCCACAGAATTGAAGAGATCTAGAGTCTCCTTCTGGATTTGGCTTTGGCTTAAGGAAATGTTGTGGATGGTTTGATCTTCCACCCAGATGACTACAACTTTCTCTAAATCAGCAATTAGAGTATCTAACTTTCTAATCATTCACATGTTCAATAGAGTAACACTTTTTAATTTCCTTCAATAACTTTTTCTTTGTATTTACAACTTGGCTAATCTGCCTAAGAGGCCTTCTTGCTGGCCTAGCTCATCTTTTGACTTGCCTTCCTCATTAAGCTTAATTATGTCTAGCTTTTTATTTCAAATGAGAGACATACAAATCTTCCCTTCACTTGAATACGTAGGGGGCATTATAGGGTTACTAATTGACTTGTTTCCAATTTTGTGTGTCCAAAGGAATAGAGAGTTGCAAGAAAGAAAAAGGCGAGATAAGGGAGTGGACAGTGGGTGGAGCAGTCAAGACACGCATTTATCAATCAATTGTGCCATGTCACATGAGCATTGTTTGTGGATCTGCAAAGCAATTACAATATGAACATTGAAGAAGGTCAGTAATCACAGATCATTGTAACAGATATGATGACAATGGAAAAGTTTGAAATAGCGTTAAATTTATAAAAATGTGACACAGAAATATGAAGTGAGCACAAGCTTTTGGCAAAATTATGGGAGTAGCCTTGCTTGATGCAGGGTTTTTGCAGCCTTTCCATTTGTAAAATATACAATATCTGCTCAGGATAGCAGGTAGCAACCACTAACACATGTAATTGCCTTTAAACTGTTGCCTTGTTCAGAAGGGTGTACAGGTGGCATCATATAGTATATACCCTTAGTCTCACTTAGCAATAGTCGTTTAAGGTTTTCCAATGTCTTTCATGATTTAATAGCTCATTGTTTTTTATTGATGAATAATATTTCATTATATGAGTGTACCACCATTGATTGTGGTCCATGTCCATTCACCTACTGAAGGAAACCTGGGTTGCTTCTGACTTTGAATAATTATCAATAAAGATGTCATAAATATCCATGTACAGGTTTTCGTGTGAAACTACACATTCCATTCGGTGCATAAATACTTGGGAGTACCAGTCGTAGCGTATTATTTTTTTTCTTTATTCAATTGCATTTTTTTTGTACCTGAAAACTCATAACCAAGCCCAAGATTGCCTAGATGATCTCCTATGTTATTTTCCATATGTTTTATAATTTTGCACTTTAAATCTATTGTGGATTATGTTATGTGAAGGGTGTAAAGCCTTGTCTAGATTCATCTTTTTCCACAGGGGTGTCCAGTTGATCTAGAATTTTTGTTGAAAAAGATTCCACTTTTTCCATTGGATTCCTGTGACCTTTTTTCAAAAATCAACTGACTATATTTGTATAGACTTATATCCATTGATTTGATATTCTTTTACTAATAACTCCCTGTCTTAATTACTATAGATTTATATAGTAAGTCTTGTTCTGTGCTGTAACTTTATTTTTCTTTGAGATTATGCTATCAATTCTGTATTATTGCCTTCCTATATGAAATTTATTATTCGTAAAATTACTTGATGGGATTTTGATTGATTAAAATTATAGTGATTCTTTGATCATGATGGGAAACTGACATTTTAAATCTAATAGTCTTCTTATTCATGAATAAGAAATATTCTTGGTTTATATAAATCTGTGCTGATTTCTTTCATCAGAATTTTTTATCTTTCCTCACATATAGTTGGTACATATTTTGAAATAATTATACCTATATATTTTATATCTTGGTGCTAATTAAATAGTGTCTTTTTTTAATTTTTAAAAGTTACTATTATGTTTTAAGAGTCTCATTCTTTCACCCAGACTGTAATGTGATGGAATGATCCTAGCTCATTGTAGTCTCAAACTCCTGAATTCAAGTGATCCTCCCACCATAGCCTCCCTTGTGGCTAAGACTATAGATGCATATCACCAACTCATCTAGCTATTTTTTTTTTTAATTTTTGTAATGGTACTAAGGTCTTACTATTTATGTGAGGCTGATCTCTAACTACTGGCCTCGAGTGACCTTTCCATTTGGACCTCCCAAAATGTGATTGGGGTTGTGCCACTGTACTGGCTTAATTTTAAGTTATAATAGCTCATTTTTGCTTTATAGAAAAACAATGGACTTTTATATATTAGTGCTCTATCCTGTAACCTTACTTTAATTATTTATTAGTTCCAGGATCCTTTTGTTAATTTGTTGGCATTTTCTACATTGTGAATAATGTCATTTGAAAATAAAGATACTTCTTCCTTCCTAATTTCTTTTCTTTGCTGGATTGAATTTGTCCTTTTTTTTTTTTTTTTTTTTTGCAGCTTTTGGCCAGGGATGGGTTTGGACCCACCACCTCCGGCATATGGGGCCAGTGCCCTACTCCTTTGAGCCACAGGTGCCACCCCAAATTTGTCCATTTTTTAAAGCTATTTCTATTGTTATTCATGAAAGATTTTGTTGTGTCTGTTTTTTAAACATTGTCATGTCTTTGGTTTAGATATTTGGGTAAATTTTTTCTTCAATTTTCTATAAAAATTTATAGAGTTGGTATATTTCATTCTTAAATGCTTGGTAGAATTCACCAGTGAAACCAGATGGTTTTAGCTTCCCCTCTTAAAAGATTATTTAATATAAGTAGACTCATTTAGGTTCCTTATTTATTCTTGTGTGATTTTGGCAGGTTATGTACTTTAAGTAATTGATTATTTCCATCTTTCCATCTAGGTTATCAAATTGGAGCAAAGACTTATTTGTATTTCTTAATTATCATTTTAATGTCCAAGGTATAAGTTGTGGTGGCCCCATTTTCATTTCTGATATGTAATTTGTGTATTTACCTTTTTCTGGCTCAGCTTGGCTAGTGGTTTATATATTTTATTGATCTATTTAAAGATTGAGATTTTTATTTTATTAATATTCTTCACTGTTTTGCTTTTCAGTTTTTTTTGTTTTTCTCTTATTATTTATTTCAGTTTGATATATGGTTTGCCACTGAGGGCTGGACAGAGACTTCCCATTTTCTAGGCCTAAGTAGGCTTCAAAATTGGTCTCATCATAAACTCCATCTCTAGTCTGAAACAAGTCCCTTGCAAGTCACATTCTCTGAATATAAACAAGATTATAAAAAACAGACTGACTAGCATCTCCTCTGGGTTGCTTTTCCCAGAGCAGAAAAGCTCACCACAGGCAGAACCAATTTCTTCTGCAATATGGCATTTAAAAATTAACTTCTACCCACACCTTTGGCACCAAAAGGTTGTAAGATATTCCAGACATACATTCCGTCTTGCCAAAACCCCTGCCCACAAGATAGGAAAAGCAGCATATTAATCGCTAGACAGAGGTGCATGTGGGCTTCCTGCTTGGGTCCCCCCTTCCTTATTTACCTGTCTCTTATTATTATTTTTTTGACTTAGAGCCTCACTTTGTTGCCCTTAGTAGAGTGCAGAGCCATCATAACTCACAGCAACTTAGAAGTCTTGGGCTCAAGAGATTCTCTTGCCTCAGCCTCCCAAGTAGCTGGGATTATAGGCACCCCCCACAAAAAGGAGAGGTTCCTAATCACTCTCTGTTGGAAGGAAAGAGCTACTTTTAGAGATGAGGTCTATGCTGTAACTCAGGCCAGCCTCAGACTTGTGAGGTAAGGTGATCTGCTCACCTCGGCCTCCCAGAGTGCTGGGATTATGGCCATGCACCACCACCTATCTCTTTGAATAAAATCTGTCCTTTTGCTTACTTGGTGGTCCATGAATTTATTCTTTGAATCTTCAAGACTAAGCAGAGAGATTCTAGTTACCATTTGACCGATTTTGGATTTAATTTGTTCTTTCTTTTATGCATTTTGTTCTTTCTTTAATGCAATTAAATGTTCTTTCTTTTATGCAATTTGTTCTTTTTTAATGCATAAACTTAGGTTATTAATTTTAGGTGTGTATGTTTTACTTTACATGCATACAATGCTACAATTTTTTTTGAAAAACTGCTTCTGTACATCCACAATCTTGGATAGGTTGTATTTTCATTTTCACTTAGTTAAAAGTGTGTTTCAAAATTCCTCTCAGACTTCTTCGACCCATATGGGATTTAAAGTATGTTGTCAATTACTGAATAATTTGGGATTTTTAAGCTATCTTTCCACTACTTATTTCTAGTTTAATTCAAATATAGTCTGTAATCAATCTTTATTTCAATTCCATTTGTATGATATCTACTCCTTGAAATTTTTTAGGGTGTGTATATGGCCCAGAAATTGATAAATTTTGGTTCATGCTCCATGTGAACCTGAGAAGAATGTGTATTCTGCTTTTGTTGGATGAGATAGTTCATAAATGTAAATTACATCCAATTAGCTTATGGTGCTATTCAGTTTAACTATATCCTTACTACCATAGTTAGGATCTATCTGTGCTGACTATGACAATTACCAACAGAAAGATGAAGTCTCCAAATCTAATAGTGTCTTACATATCTAGGTGTACCATTCTACTTAAGTAGATATACATTGAGAATTGTTGTTTTCTTGGATTATCAACCTGTCTATCATTATATAATTCTCTCTCCTTATCCTTCTTCATCCCTGACAAAGTATTCCATTTAGGTATTCCTAAGATTCCTCAATAATGTGAAAATTCCAGAATTAAACTTATTCCCAGGTATTCTTGTATTTGATAACTCAGGGATCTATTCTTCCATGAAGGAACTTTATCACCATCTCAGATCGGAATCTGTGTTCTTTGTCAGATAATCTTATGAAATAATAGAAAGCCGAACCCAACTGTGTGGGTGTTTCCAAATGGATAAATAAATTCTTCAGCAAGTATAGTTGAGATGTAAATAAAAATGATAATGGCAGTCTCAATGTAACAAACTATCCCTGAGACAACCAAACATGGACTTTGAAAGAAGATATAAATCATCTGAAAGAAATCCTCTCATCTACTCTTTATTTACATAATTATTGATTAAATGTTTATTGGTAATCATTCTGGTATTACATAGAAAACTGTAAAATCTCAATATAGCTTTTACATAGTGTTATTCAAAATATAAAGCTTGGAGCAGTATTAATTTAAAAATAATGCTAAGCTTAGTATAAGTGGCATAAAAGAATGAGATGTTCACAACCTTATGCATGTTACTCAAAGAGTCAAATGTGCAACGAATAATGTCCGTAGTATGACAGATGTTATATAAAAACATAAACATCTCTTTGCTTCCAACAGAGTGATTAGGAACTTCTCCCTATGGACATTAGGCCAGGATTTATAATCAGAGAGATAAATGAGCTGGTTCTTAATTGTCTAAATGAGGAAGAACATTCCAAGCACAAAAATAAAAATAGCAAAGATAGTCTTTTGTATATTACTCATTAATAGCGACTCTTTAATCAATTAACTGGCTGTGAGAATTTATAAATTTCCTGAAACAAATCTTAGTTTGTTCTTACAATTTTTTAAATTATTAAATTGAGGATAGTAATTTCACCTACCATTTAAATCTATATAATAAGCATGATAGTAATATACTAACTATAGCCCAATATGACGAGGAAAGAGGAGAGGGAGGGGAGGGGAGGCTGGAGGATGGGTAATTGGTTGAACCACACCTATGGTACATTGTACAAGGGTACATGTCAAATCTACTAAGTGTAGAGTATAAATGTCTTAACACAATAATTAAGAAAGTGAGGTGAAGCCTTTGTTAAACAGTTGATGAAAGTATTTCAAATTGTATATAAAACCAGCATAATTTATCCCATAAATTCATTAATGTACACAGCTATGATGTAATAAAAAAATACAAATGTTACCCAAATTCAAAGTATCTGTAAATCCTAGATGCTGCATATGCTTGGTTGATTACATATACTTTAAAATTAACTCATAGTGACTGACAACTCATTTATTACAATAGCTCCATCCAAAGCGCATGTATATATTTGTGTGTGGACATACACACACACATACACCTGTACATGTACATGTAAATATATATATAAAAATATATATACATATTTATACATATTTACATATACATGTACAGATGTGTGTGTGTGTGTATATATCCACACACATATGTATATATGCACTTTGGATGGAGCTATTGTAAATATGTATACAATTTATACATATTTACACACACAGATATACGTGTGTGTATATGTAAATGTATATATTCACACACATATACACAATATAATGAGTGAATATTTAATGTTTATAAATTGGCAGCTTCTGGTAAAATGGATTGTTTCAGTTAATATTTGGGTGGACAAAATGTTCTCTTGGTTGATAGCCTTCATCAATAATTTTGTTTTTAAAAGAAATGGAACATATTTTTAACATCATTAGAAAGGCCCATTTTTTTTTTCTCTTAAAGCTTGCAGCCTGTTTGTCTAGGACAGATTCATTGGCAAAATTCTTTAATGTTACCATTCTTTATTCTAGGGATCAGAAAACATTTCTTTAAGTATTTGAGGCATTGAAGTATGTATACGTTCTGTAGAAAACATTAAAACCTATTGCTGTCATGCAAAGGTACCCAGAAATAATACACAAGTGAGTGGTCTGGCTGTGTCTAAATGAAACTTTATTTACTAAAATAGGTGGCTGCTAACTCTTTGCCATCAGGCAAGCTAAAGCTTGCCAATCCTTGCTTTAGTCCGTAAAATTATTTCTCTCCCTAAATGTGACAAATGCTCATGTACACTGTAGAAATAAAACAGGCTCATTCAGTCCTTCAGGCAAGGAAAATCATTACAAAAGTATTTGAAATTATATAAGAGAAAGATCATGATACACCTGAAATCTTCATTCATTATAACGTACTTTAGACTTTGCATACTACTAAAGTTGGAAACAAGTCTTTTGTAATTCTCTGTGCCTGAAGGTATTATACAGGAATACAAGATACTTATCAATAAAAGTTTTACATGATTTCATTGCCAGAGTATAACACTGAGAACCATATTAATTAAAATAAATGCTCAGTTCATTATAATATAAGACCCATCAAAGGTTCATAACCTTCTCTTTAACTTATTTAATTTGAATCTGAAATTTCTGCTTTGAATATGTATGCATGCACGGGGTGGATACTAAAAGGAGGAAAAAAGAGAAAAAGAAGAAAATCACCTTGCCTGGAATAAGCTACAATTGTAGCTCATGTCAATTCTGAGAAATTGTGACATCAACTTTTCTGGAAAGACTTCACTGGTCTTGTTTATTTTTCATTAAATTCTGATTCTCCAAAGAAGAGCTTACGAACAGTAAAATTTAGTCTATCTCTATCTCTATCTATCTATCTACCTGAAATACAAAAAATAAATAAATAAATAAATAACCTTGAGCCATGCTAGCTAGGTAGAACCATTCCTTCCAGAAAGATTAAAAGCATACTTTCAATGTTTTTTTAGTACTGAATCGTTACTGTATAAAAATGGTTTTGAAAATGATACAGAATGCATACATTTTAGATCTGAGTGAATATTTTTAATATTTGAGTCACTGTCACATTAATTTAATTTTACTGAAATGTGAACCAAGGATAGTAATAACAACAGTAAAGGAAGATGAAAGCAACTGGAAAAGTAATCAGCAATATACTACTCCCTGTATTACTACATGGTTGTGATCCAGATTAAGTTGATTGTGAACATTTTCACATCAACTGTACATCTGTGTAGTTAGATTTTGATTAAGACAGATGGTGTGGTGAGTTAAAACTGCTAATGTAAAATATGCGATTGGAGTGTAGGAGTTGAAAAGAATTCATCTGGGCCAGATCAAGATGCCAAGGTAATAATGCATATCTCAGACTATGTCAGAAATGGGTGCTCACATTTTTTTTTCCTAAATGAAGCATCCTTACACACACTCTTGTTCTGTGGATCTGTCTCCCTTAAGAAAGGTCTGGTGTGTCAGTTTAAAGACAGGGCATTTACATTGTAGTCACAGCTTGGAATGTCCTTATGTACTGTGAGGAAAATGAAGAATGAAAAAAATCAAGGAGGAATAGGAGGAATGAGAAAGCAAAAAAAGTAAAGAAAAAGTAAAATTAAAAAGAATGGCAGAAAGGAAGCTCCGCTCCCTGCTTTTCTTTTTTTTTTTCCTACTTTTCTTAGATGCTCAGGAACTAGATACAGAAGTATCTTAATGTAGTAGGGAATACATCTCTTGATTGTGATTGGCTATTATATTCTCAAGATTTTATTGGCTACATTCCTACATTCAGGTACTTTGTAATGGCAACATTTAAGATTTTTAGATTATCAAACCTATCAGAAGATCACTCATCTATTTCAAGTACAAGAGATGAAATGGTTTGTATTTGCCTAAGGTATAATCATCTGTGTAGACAATCTTCCAGATATAGCAAAAGCAATGAGCTGAGATGGTACAGAAGATTCAGACAATTATTTCCTATAGAATGAGAATACACAATAATCTTCTCAGTCTAAATTCTGAAATCTTTTTGTTCTCACCCAGGCAAGAAAAAAAAAAAAATGACAACACATTGACACTAGGGAATCTTTTGTTTCATGATGGATATATTCTTTCTAGGAAGAAGAAGACGCCATTGCACCTCATTTATAAAGTTGATATAATAGTGGCAGAAACTATCATCCTCAGAGATTTTCAATTGAGTGTTATTCCACCAATCACTTTCTCACAGCCTAATGGAGGGTCTCTGACATCAGAGAGTGATAAATTGCCCAGGGCCAATTAAAAAGAGGCATTTTCCCGTTAATCCACTCAGTTGCAATATTCCCCTTTACTAGATTGGGTTCCATAAATGTGACAGGAATGATGAAAGTTTATTTGTAATATTTTTTACTTTAATTTTTGAAATTACGCAGGCTTCTGGGTTTCCACTTTGGGTCCAATGTCAAGGAAGGATAGTTACTGATTCTTCTTGAAAGTCATTCTACGTGGATATTAACAGACATATTGAAGGACTCAAACTTACCGAGTAAAAATGAACTAACTGTGAAAAAATACATTTATTAAATATGTATTGATAATTTCACAACACTTAGGTGTCTGCTTACTTAAAAACTGAAAAGGCAGCATAAACTCTGAAGTTATGTATTGCCCTTTGCTTTATATCCCCCACGCCTTCCAACCCATCTCAAATTGGAGAATTTTGCAAAACTACCCTTTTAGCTAGAGAACATTTTCTACCTTAGTAAGCAGATTTCAATCATAATGCAGGGGTTCTGAACATATATCAGCCTCTGCTTTGGATAGGTTTATTGTCAAGCTACTGAGTAACAAATTTTAATGTTCTATATTTAGACCCATTAGAATGTCCTTTGAGATCTTTTATTTTCCAACACAGAAAAAGTAATATTTTAGTGAACTTTTTATTGTGGGACTTCTTTGATGAATATATCCAGTTGTCATGACTGAGAAGGAGCAGAAAATACCAGTTAAGAGTACCAGAGTTTAAATCTTATCTCCAACATTCACTGGCTACATGGTCTAGGCAAATAATTTATACATTCTATAATTCTGTGCCCTTGTTATAATATTGTTATAAGTTTTATATAAATTAAATGTAAGAATTTAGAAAAGTTATAAAAACATTATTAGCACTCACTATAAGTAATACATTAGCCATTATTATAGTTACACGAAACATACACACTCGCACACACACACACAACTTTATCTGAAACAAAGTTTAAGTTTAGTCATTATTTTCATTAGAAACCATGTAGTATTCATCACCAATAACTAGATATCAGGGACATTTAAATAAATGCAAAAATGCAAATGCTTTTCAAGATTTATGAATGACTCAGAAGACAGATACATATATGCAACCAAGCATATCAATCATAAAAATACTGATGGGTGCTAACATTGCAAAGTGAAAGGAAATTCATAGTTGCATTGCTTGTTACTCCTTCAAAATTTTACATTAAAAATGTAGTTTTCTATAATTTATATCTCTTTCTGTAGATTTTGTTACCTAATGCACCAGTGCATTTGCCCAAGTAAACATGATCAAAGGAAATGCTGGGAGGAACTATTCATTATCTTTTCCTAAGGAGCAATTTTTAGTCTACAGGTTATCACAAAAGTCCCCCCTAAAATTGCCATACATAGAGAAAATGGGAATTGTACCTAAATATTCCTTTATTTTCAAAATATTAATTACAAAGATCTACAAAATATTTTCTATATATCACCATCTCTTTGTAAAATTTTGTAATGAATATTTTTGTAAATAAAGGTACACTTAGCTATAATTTCTCATTTTCTGTACTTTAGGGGGAGGCACTTTTTGGACACCCTGTAGCGAGCTGTTTTCTTCTTCAGCTACTTAATGATGAAGCCTCAGTTTAAACTCTATTTGGACCACATAGTTTCACTTTGGCCTGAGGAACTTCACATCGCTTTTCATTTGCCATTTTTCTCTTCTACAAAAATATCAAATTAGCAGTATTCCAGGAGTTTTGAGGGAATTCTGAGTATTTGACTTATCTGCCCACCCATAAATAAAAATTGCACATATATGTGAAGCAGCTATTCAGGCATTAGGTTATGGCCAACACAATACTGTGGTCCATGAGAGACCAGAAGAGGTCGTGTTCACCTTGTTTCTGTTTGTATTTTGTTGTAGGGCCCTTTATGAATAACTGTAAAAACACTGGGCAGAAAGACATTAGTTTAGGACTGCTGAGGTGGCAACAAATTAACATGTAAGCTGCGAGAGGGAAGAGTTGAATAAAGGAAGTACTCTAGAAATTTGCATTGGAGTCTTCTTGAGTCTCTAATAACATATGTGTGCATCATCAGAGCAGGATGCCTTAAGACATGGAGGAAATTGGATACTGGTGGACAAAGGAGTGTGAGCTGGCAAGATTTCCAGAGGTCACATCATTTTGGGAGAAATGAAAATTCTGAGCAGTTAGAGTAGCCAAGGTCAATAAACCTTGGTGAATATATCAGGAATTTAGTCAATCCTCCCTCCTTCTTTGCCTTTGGTGGGGCGGGGGGGGGGGGATGACCAAAATAATCACAAAAGACCCTACTTTGGGTATGTGACTACTCTAGACCTACCATAATCAGACTTAAAATAAGCCTGATAGGATAAAGCTCATCCATTGGAAAACTGACTGATAGCAAGGAAAACATAAACTAACACTCTTAAATGAAAACAAAAAAAATCAAGACATTACAGAAACAGCATTTGTAGCGTCTAGTGTACAGTACAAAGTAACTAGTAGGGATAAGCAGGAAGAGGAGACTGATAACATAATAAGCAATCAATAAAAGCAGAGGCACAGATGACAAGGACATTGGACTTACGGGATAAAAATTAAAAGCAGGTATGAAAAATTTTGGAAAATTTGTTTATCATCTAATGGAAAAAATATATATATATTATATATATAATACATATATATATATATACATATAAAACAAGATGTGAGCAATGTGTCACAATAGACAAATGGAAAATAGGAGAATGAACCAAGTAGATATCCAAGATCTGGAAAATAATAAATCAGAAAACATAAATGCAAGGACAACATTAGTAGTAATTAAAAAACAGTAATTTAAACACTATAGATTAGGGGATCAATGAACTTGAAGAAAGGGCAATAGACATTCTCTAAACTGAACCAAAAAAATAAAAGGAACATTACGAAAACCAAACTAACACTAAAAGTAATGCAGAGTGCCTTAGTGACCTGTGGGACGATATTGATGTTTGGAGAGTTCATCTATAAAACATTAGGTCTATATTACCTTTATGATAGTTATATGTTTAAATAACCCATTACATGTGGGTAGTTTTAGAGTGTCTGTACCTAAAAATGAATATGTAACACAAAATTTACAAAGTGATTTAGAAACTGGTTTTAAGTCATTACCTAAACATTTATTTAGGACATTAATCATGCAATGCTAGGATTTTCAACCTGGGAATATGTCATTTTATATGAGCTTATTTACTGTGTTTCTTGATCTATAAAGCCACTAAGTTTGTTCTACAATTAGAAATGGTTCTATCTTTACATATAAATTTAATCTACTATATATTTAGTTTTCTATTTTTTTTTTAAAACTGAGAAACCAGATTTAAAAATTTACTACTGCCTTTTTAATCCTCATCAAATACTTGGATGCTCCAGTGATCTCATTGCATTTTAGAATTAACTCTATTTTCTTCTATTTTATATACATTTTATTTTTTTAAATATCTATCATATGTGTCAACTGCCTGAAAGCTTACTGTTTAAATTCCATGATTATTTTGAATTTTTATTTTCAGATTTATTTTAGCTAAAAACCATCACAGAAACTTTGTTTTTATGTGTTGTCTTTAAAATATGGTAGTGTTTAATAACTGTTAACTTGATTGAAAATTTGCAACTATTATAATGCTGAAACTTTAAATATCTCAAGGAAGTGAAGCAACTGACATTTCTCGAGGTCTATGCTGTGTCAGATACTGTGCTGACCCGGGGAGAATGACGCTATTATCACCACCTCGTGCAAGAGAAAGGTTAGGTTGGGATTGTTAAACAGAGTTAAGAACCTATAAAGTAACAAAATAAGAATTTAAACTCTAAGGATCATACTCTTACCTCTGGGATGCTTTCTCAGCGGGGAAGTAGAAAGTCATGGGCTGACCTTGCCTCAGTGTTTTATAATGCAGTTACTAAATCATGTTATTTTTGTTACATACAATAAAACCATTTTATTGTGTTCTTTTTGTTTACACATTACCTGCGGGATTGGTGTGACCTTTCTACTTTTTCCCCCTCAAACTAAATTTTAAATAAATGCAAACACTTTACTGCATCTTTTGCTATTCACCATCGTCTCCATAATGGCCTTTAAAAAGTCTGAGCTCAAAGTCATGCAGGGCACAGACCCATACACCACTAGATAATTAAAAACTTAGATTTAGTTTAAGGTGATCAAGTCAGTGTTAATATAGAATGTTACTTGGGGCAGAAATGTCAAAGTGTTTCCAAGGAATACTTCAGGTTCCACTTACGAAAAAAATTATTCCGAAAACTTCCTTATATATTTCTGTCTCTTTTCTCTTCTTTTTTTTTTTCTCCTCTTGGAGTATCTCATGAATCAAAGGACATTTTCATTTTCAATGGTGGCCTTCGTAATAACTGTTCTCTACTTGTAGCAATATTAAAAAGGCTTACGTGAAACATAAGTTTAAGAATTATGAAATTTTGTAAATGTCAGCCTAACCAAATCAAATGGATTTATTTAAGGAAGAGCAGAAGTCTTTTAAAAGCTTTATGTGCAATGTGATTTTCTGAACCCTATATAGAAAACAGATTTTGCAATTTTATTTGATAAATCACTCCCCTTGTGGGAGTCGATCTTTTAAACTATTGTTTCAGAGAAAAACTTTGGAAAGTGTTTTCTGAATGGGTTTGTTGGTTTCAATTCAAGGTCAATTTCTTTTTTAAAAGAACTTTAGAGGACTTCTATATATCGTCATTATTTTACATGCATTAAATTTATTTAATCTGCACAATGTGATGATATTGTTATCAGCCTCAACTTTACGAACATAATAAAGATGTTTATTTCCTTATTTCAAGTTTTCAACAGCACAAAATGCACCACTGGCTCTTTAGTTCCCCACACCCTCCACAAAGATAACATGAACAAGTTCTATAGCAGAACCAATTGAAAAATGTTTTAGTAAAGCCAAAGTCTGAGCTATGGGTGCAAACTATTGGCCACTACAATACTTGTGTGATACTAACTTCAGGTTGAGAAAAAGTAAAGAGAAATAGGTACTAACTGCAAATAAGAAAGGAAAACGTCCCACTCGTCCTATGAAAATGTCAGTTGAAAACATTTGGCAAAATTAGTCCTTTTAATTTGGGGTATTGCTGTATGTGTGATATCTCCTGTGATTTAAATTTGCATCTCTCCAGTTACCAATGATACAAATGTCTTTTCCTGTGCTTTTGTACTTTCTCTTGTTTCAAAATGTTCATGTTTTATTGCCATTCATTTATCTTCTTTAGGAAAGGGTTCAGATATTTGATACATTTTATTTTATTTTTTTATTTCTTTATTAAATCCTAACTGTGTCGATTAATGCATTTACAGGCTATAATGTGCTGTATAATTATTCCCATATATACAGGGTAGTCTTAAAGTTCATGTGCAATTTAAAATAGTTGTCCATTTTAAATTGCACATGAACTTGGTGGCCACTCTCTTGTTCTACCTTCTATTCTCACTTCTTAGTTAAGGTTTCTAGTTACCTGTATTCATCTGGTTGAGGTTTCCTCTCAGCTCCTGAGAGTTCTGTCTTTTTCTTTATTTTCCTTTTCTCTTGATTTTATATTGTTGATAATCTTTGGCTATGTCCTCAAGTTCATTTATCTTTTCTTCTCCAATGTCTAATATCCTGTTAATGTTTCAGTGCAAACATTGCATTTTTATCTCTAGAAGTTTGGGTTTAGCCTTTCTTGATTGGAAGTTATATCCTTGGATAATTAGTCTATGAAGATACTCTGTGTATTTTGATGGTAGAAAGTTGAGAGGTGTAGATACAGTTATTAACATGTTTTCTCAGAATTTACTCTGATACATCCCTTTGAGGTAGAATAGAGTGGAATTGTGTATCTTTGTAATTTGTGTACTAGTTTCTTATGCTTTGTACACATTGCAGAGTTCCACTTTGACTTGTTTTTCTTTTCCACAGTCTCTTATAGCATACCTAGATATTTACACGGCCCAACATGAATTACTTCCAAATATTATCCTTACCTTCACCCTATACTTCATTTATGAGGTTATTCTTGCTAGTGGAACATTTGCCATCACAAAACAGGTGATTCAGAAAAATACTACTTATCTAGAAATTATTAACAGCTTGACATTCATTTCTCATAAATTTCACACTGAAACACAGTTTGGGGTAAATTTTCTTTATTCCTTTCCTTCCCACTTTCTGTGTTTTTATCAGCTGGGTAACAGTGATATATGTCACAGTGATGTATATAACAGCAAACCACATTTGATGGGCTTTCTCTCTCACGTTTGCTTTTAATTAAGCTTTTCTCACCTTTCACTTTAATTAAGTATGTTAGATGAGTATGTGTATGCACATACACAGAAACACATACCATATAATTACAATAATTACCATATAAAACACAATACCATTATAAATAATACAGTTCAAAAAATTAGAACACGTGAACTTTTGTTTTTGTTTTCTACTTCTAGGAAAAATATCTTCTGATGACCAAAAGCAGTTTTATATGTGCAAGGTAAAAAAAATTAATTACTATTTTCAATGCAAATTTCCCAAATAGTTTACCTTTACCAGCATGCAGTTATTTTCACAGCCATCTCAATTTAGAAATTTATGAGTAAAGCTCTAAATCAGATCAGCAAAATCTTGTCATAACTCACATTGCTAAATGAGGAAAATATTTGCAGTTGTGTCTATGATTTTCTGCTCTGGTGACTAAAATTAGCTTCAATTTACAAAATAGCATGCTAGAGATTATTTAGTCTATGATGTATCCTAAAGCATTTAGATAACCAAAATAAAATAAACTATTTTATATTATTCTCATTATACAAGGTTATGTTCTTATTTCAACCAATCTGCAAATAATCTTTATATACAGGGCATGCACACGGTAGTAATTTCAATAATATATTGTGAGAGATTTGACAAAAATGGTTTATATAAATGCCTAATTTTTCATATTTTTAAAACCAGAGTTCAATCTGTTTTATTATTTTGAACCATAGTTCAACTGTGTTTTACAAATAAGTTGTTTAAACAAATGAATATACAATATATTGTACAATATAACTAATAAGAACAAAGACATTTAAGTATACAATAATATACAATATATTGTACAATATAACTAATAAGAACAAAGACATTTAAGTTAAACTAACTCAATACATATTTTTAAAAAATCTGTAAAACTAAAAACATTTTGCGCCAGTGGAGGTGGCTCATGCCTGTAATCCCAGCACTTGAGAGGCCAAGACCATTGGATTGCCTGAGCTCACAGGTTCGAGACCAGCCTGAGCCACTTCAAAAAAATAGCCAGGTGTCATGGCAGGCACCTGCTGTCCCAGTTACTTGGGAGGCTGAGGCAAGAGAATCACTTAAATCCAAGAGTTTGAGGTTGCTGTGAGCTGTGGCACCATGGCACTCTACTGAGGCTGACAAAGTGAGACTCTGTCTTAAAAAAGAACAACAAAAAAGCAAACAAAGAGAAAAAACTAAAAAGGTGTTTTAAATTGGGTCTGTACTTTACTCACAGATGTTTATATACATAAACACACACACACACACACACATACACACATACACACACTCCTAGAATAGGAAGCTAAATGTATAAGGTAAAGTGATTAGGGAAGACTATATAAATAGCGAAGTGATGATATTCAATAATTATGGAGAATGGAAGTCATTAAAAGCTACCTGCAGGGAAGTAACTGCATTAAATCATATAGTCTTGGGGAATGTTTACCAATTTAGAATTTACTCAATCACGTCTCTGTAAGGTTTATAATAATTTTGTTTCTCTTGAACTACGTAATCCTCTCAAGATAAAAAGAAAAAACATACAAGATGACAATTACAATCTTAATAATATAGTCACATGAAAGACTTCTACCTAGTTTTCCTGTTGTATTCAGGCAAATATATGTAATATTTATTCTTTCAACCATTCAGTATGTGTTAGACCCTGTCCTAGGCACTTCAAATTTAGGCACTGTTAAAGAAATACTTTCTGCTTTCTAGGTATAGTCAATTAATGGAGGAATGAAGATAGTGAGTAAATAAGCAAGTAAATGAAAGTGATATTTTCGGAGGTGATACATATTATAACAGCATACAGGCAGTTAATAGCAAATGCCAAGCTAAAATTATTTATTGAATAAATTATGAATAAATTTATTGAATAAATGTATTTATTGAATTAAGTTTATATAGTAAATTACATTCTTGTTATAGTTCTTTGATTGTGCTCTGCCTGATTTAGTTGTTCTTAATAAATTCTTGTTAACTAAAAAACTTCAGTATGAGGTACTAATGTGCTACCTTTTCAATTAAGTTAAATTTAAAATGAATGTGTATATCTCTTTACCTCATAATATTGTTGACATTAACAAACTGGCAGAATAACTACATATTTTTAGTCAAATAATTAAAAATTCTCTCAAGGTACAGAAAGCATAGCTGGCTAAAATATGTTATGTTTCAGGTGGAGAGGGTTCCTCTCTGTGGACTGACATGCAATTCTTGTCAAGTATAATTATTGTTATAAATAAATTCACACAAAAGTCACTGCTTCAACTCTTTCATGTTCAATATTTAGGTAAACCTTAAGCTCTCCATTTTGTAGAATTATTCACACATTTGGTTATAAAGCTGGGAGTGGAGATTGGATTTATTGACCATTGATTTGGAGATGCCTTTTCTTACTCCGGTCTGTATTATAAATGACTAGAATGAATTAATTTACTTGTTTAGAATATGGTATGAATGAGGTGAAGTCATGGAATCAATACTGTTTTGTTCAGTTATATTTGCTTTAAAAAATTAACCTGACCTTAGGATAAGCCCTTACCCAGAGAATGGTCTAAGTACACCTGTGATAACTAACATCAAGGGAGGCATGCCTAACACAAAGTGGTAATACTGGACAGACTACTGTAAGAGAGTAGTTGGGCTACAGCCAGAAATTCCTACAAAAAGTATTTCACAGAGTTTCTTTAAAAAAACACCTCTCCTGTTGCCAGTGCAGAGAAAATTAAATTCCAGTTAAGGGGCTAATCACATTGTATGTAGAATTCTTTTTCTTCCCTAAGTGAGATAAATTCTGCTAAATCACCTAGAAAATGTGGCCCTAGAATATTTTTTTTCTTTAAAGAAAATGAGTTTTATTTGATCCTAGATTATTCTATCATTGTGTCTGTATCAAACTAGTGATAATCTTTCAAACACAGGAAAAACCTAGTATTCTTACTGGTTATTAAAACATACCTACAGACAATCAGAGTTTAATCTCTGATCCCTTATATTTTTGAATATCTTTTCTTCTCGCCCATCAAACCTATCCTTACAAACGTGCATGTAAATATGCTTATAAGTATAAATAAAGGGGTAGATTTTTCCTGCACACGTATTTGTTTTATGACATGAATTATAGAATATGTTCATATTTTTAAACATTAATGTACTTATATTTTCATATTTTTCTTAGGATTTTTTATTACTAGTCAAATTATTTTAGAGGGCTATTTGTATTAATTCCCTCAGAAGTTTACATCTTATTCAAATAGACTTTATTCACAGAGTAGTTTTAGGCTCACAGCTGAATTGAGCAAAATGTACAGTGATTTCCCACGTAATCTTTGCCCAGTCACATGTATACCTCCCCCCAAATCAACATTCCCAACCCGAGTGGATCACGTGTTATAATTGTTGAAGCTACACTGACACACCATGAGCATCCAGAGTCCACAGTTTATATAAGGGTTTACTCTTGATGTTGTATATTCTGTGTGTTTGGACAAAGACTGAACGACTTCTAACCATCATTAAGATACTCTAAAGAATAGTTTCACTGCCATAAAACCCCTTTTAAATTGCTTAATCATCCCCTTCTCTCCCATCAACTCTTGAAACTACTGATCTTTTTACTATTTCTATAGTTTTGCCTTTTCTAGAATATCATGTAGTTGGAAACATATAGTAAGATTGGCTTTTTTCATCTGGAAATATGTATTTCAGTTTCCACTATATTTTTTCGTGATTTAATAGCTCATTTCTTTTTGCTTTGAAAAAAATAGTTTAAAGTCTAGATGTAGCACAGTTCATTTATATATTCGCTACTTAAGGATAGCTTGGTTGCTTCCAAGTTTTTTTTCATTATTAATAAAGATGCAGTACACATCTGTGCTAAGGGGGTTTTTGTATAAATATATCTCACATTCATTTATTAAATACCAAAGAGTGAGAATGCTGATCATATTGTAATAATACACTCACATTTTAAGAAATCACCAAAATGTCTTACAAAATGTCTATAACATTTTGCATTTCTACCTGCAAAGAATGAGTGTTTTTGTTGTTCCCTATTCTAACCAGTATTTAATCACATCAGGGTTCTGAATTTTTGCCATTCTAATATGTGTGTAGTGAAATCTCATTTTTATAATTTACATTTCACTAAGGATTTGGGAGGGAAGCATCTTTTCATATGCTTATTTGCCATCTGTATATATTCTTTCTTAATGTCAAAAGATTATTTTTATATGCATTTTTAAAAAAAATATAAGTAATAATTGTAGCTATCCATGGGATACATAATGATATTTCAATATAAATAATGTAAAGTGATTACATTGGTGCAATTAATGTATCCATCATTGCAAATATTTCTTATTTATTTGTGTTGACAGCAGTCAATATCCTCCTTCTAGCTATTTGAAAAAATACTTTGTATACTAACACAACTCATCTTACACTGGAGCGTATTTCTCCAGCTCGAATGATTTTTTATCTTTTAACACATCTCTCCCTATCTGTATTTCTCCCCTCCTCTTCCCAGTGTCTAGTATTCTCCTTTCTACAATTTACCTATGAGGTCAATGTTTTTTAGCTTTCACATATAACCGAGAACAGGTGGTGTTTAACTCTCTGGTTCTGGTTTATTTGATTTAACACATTGCCCTCTACTTCCATCCATGTTTGTAAGAATGACAGAATTTCATTCCTTTTCATGGCTGAATAGTATTTCATTGTGTATATATACTGCATTTTCTTTTCTTTTTTAAAATTTAATTTTGTATTAAAATTAAAGTGTTTTTGTTACATAGGTGAATTGTATAATGTTGAAGTCACGGCTTCTAGTGCACCTCTCACCAAAAGAGTGTTCATTGCACCCAAGAGGTGAGTTTTGCTTCATCTCACCTACCCTTCCTGCTTGTGGATTTCCAATATTCTTTACATATCTTTGTGCATGTGTGTACACGTCATTTAGTTCTCAGTTGTTAATATGGGGTTGTTTTACCATTTCTGACATATTTCACTTAATAGTTTCTCGTTTCATTCAAGTTGCTGCAGAAAAACACTATTTTATTCATTTTTATACCTGAGAAATACTATATACATATATGTATGTACATACACAGAGACATTTTCTTTCTTGTAGGTTGATGGGCACTTAGGTTGATTCCATATCTTTGTAATTATGAATTGTGCTATAATAAAGACAAGTGCATATGCATTTTTGATAAAATAACTTTTCCTTTGGGTGGATACCTTGCAGTGGGATTTCTGAATCTAATAGTAGCTCTATTTTTACATCTTTGAAGAATCTGTTTTCCATGGAAGTTATACTGTTTGAAATCCTATTGACAGTGTGTAAGAATTATCTTTTCAATGCATCCAAGCTAACATTTATTATTAACAAAATTTTAAATGGCTATCTGAAAGAGGTAAAGTAGTATCTCATCGTGGGTCGAATTTGCATTTCCTTAATAATTAGTGATATTAAACATTTTTACATATGTTTGTTGGCTATCTGTATATCTCTTTGGAAAAAAGTCTGTTCATGTCTTTCACATGTGTTTTAAAAGGACATCACCAAGACATATAGTCCTCAGTCTGGCCAATGTCAAAGTGAAGGAGAAAATACTACAAGCTGTGAAACAAAAGCATAAAGGAAAACTCATAAGACTAGGTGCAGACTTCTCAGTAAAAACCATACAAGCCAGAAGGCACTGGGGACTCCAATTTTAATCTTCCCAAACAGAATCATTGCCAGTCATAAATTCTGTATCCTGCAAAACTAAATTTCAAACATAAAAAGAAATGAATTCTTTCATGCACAAGCAAACCCTAAGGAAATTTGTAACCACTATATCAAGATAGACTGTATGCTTACAATTGCTCTGTATGTGGAACAGAACAATAGGTACACACAAGTTCAAAAATACCCAAAAGTAGAAAGGCTCCTTTTTTATAGAACAGTATACAGGGAAGAAAATGAAGTGGGTAGGAAGCACTCAACATTATAAACAGGGTGGTGTCTCATATATTAATTCCAACGCTGAATTCAAATAGTCTTAATGCTCCAATCAAAAATATAGATTGATTGAATAGATTAGAAAAATACAAGCCAAATGTTTGTTAACTTCAAGAAACCCATTTAGCTCACCCAGATTCTCACAGGCTACAGGTGAAGGGGGACAAAGGTCCTACCACACACAAAGGAAACCCAAAGCTATCTGGAGTAGCTAGTCTCATATCAGGTAAATTAGACTTTCAATCTACAACTGTAAAATAAAAGAGAAAAAGGGTCATTAGTGATATAGGGAGAAATTCAACATGAAGATATAACGATCCTAAATATATATGTACGTAACACAGGAGCTCCTAGTTTCATAATGAAGATTCTAGTGGGTAGAGAGAGAGAAGGAGGGAGCGGGATGAGGGTCTGAGTGTGTGACCCACCATTTGGGGGCAAGACATCATTATAAGAGGGAATTTACCTAACAAATGCAATCAGTGTAACTGGTCTCTTGTACCCTCAATGAATCTCAAACAATAAAAAGAAATTAAAAAAAAATAAACAGGAACATCATAACTGACAGGGATTTCACTACTCCACGTACAGACCTGGATAGATCATCAAGATGGAAAATTAACAAAAAAAGTTTGACTTAAATAAGGCTTTGTAGCATATGGACCTTACATTTACATCTACCCCCAAACTGCAGAATATAAGTTCTTCTCATTAGTACATGGGACATTTCTAAAAACTGAGTATATCTTAGGTCACAAAACAAATCTCAGCAAATTAAAAAGAAATCAAAATCATACCATGTACTTTCTCAGACCACAGTGGAATAAAACAACTGACAGAGGAATTCTTGAAACTACACAAATACATAGAAAATAAACAACTTGCTGCTGAATGATCCTGAATCAATGATGAAATTAAGACTGAAATCAAAATATTTCTTGAATTGAATTACAATGACAGTACAAATAATAAATTCATTAGGATATAGCAAAAGCAGTGCAGAGAGGAAAATGTATAGCCTTAAATGCTCACATTGTTAAAACAGGAAGAACACAAATTAATAACTAATGTCATACCTTGAAAAAAATAGAAAAAGAAAATATACCCACAGCTAGCAGAAGAAAAGGAATACTAAGGATAAGAGCAGAACTAAATAAAATGTAAACCTAAAAAAATGCAAAAAATCAATAATAAGAAACATTCATTCTTTGAAAAGATAAATATCATTGGGCAGCGCTTGTGGCTCAAAAGAGTAGGACACTGGCCCCATATGCCAGAGGTGGTGAGTTCAAACCCAGCCCTGGCCAAAAACTGAAAAAAAAAAAAAAAAAAAAAAGAAGAAGAAGAAGAGATACATATCATTAATAGAACACTAGATATATTAGTAGAACTAAAAGAGAAAAGACTTCGATAAGCTCAATCTGACACAAAAGGAGAGATTTCAACTGATAATGCAAAAATACCATATGTCAGCTGTGACTGCTATGAGAACCTCTAAATAAAATAAAGGGCATGGATAAATGTATGGAAACACACAAATTCCCAAGCATGGATCAGGAAGAAATAGATACTCACAGTAGAACAATAATGAATAGCAAAATTGAAAAAAATCACAAAAATATCTCAACAACCAAAAGCCCACATTAGACAGATTCACAGCCAAATTCTACCAGACCCTTCCTATTGAAACTGTTGCATAACATCAAGAAGTAGGAAATCATCCCTGTCTCATTCTACAAAGACAGTATCACCCTGAACCACAGCAAGGGCAGGACACAACAAGAACCTTATAGAACAATATCTCCCATAAGCATACATGGAAAAATTTTCAACAAAATATTAGAAAACTGAATGAAACTGCACATCAAAAACATAATTCACCACAAACAAGTGTGTGATCATCCCAGGAGCAAGCATGTTTCAATAAATGCAAATCAATAAAAGTGATTCATACGTAAATGGAATTAAAAACAAAGTTCATAGGATCATCTTAATAGAGGCATAAAAATCATTGGATAAAATCCAGAACACTTTTATGATAAAAAAAAAAAGGCCTTAACAAAATAGGCATAGAAGAAAGATACCTCAAAATAATAAGATCCATATAAGACAAACCCACAGCTAAAATCATACTGAAGAGGGGGAAGGTTGAAAGCATTCTACCTAAGAAATGGGTAGACAAGGATGTTCACTGTTACTTTGATGCTTCATAGTACCAGACTGCTAGCCTGAAAAATAAAGAGCATCCATTATAGAAAAGAAAAGGACAAGCTACTCGTTTGCCAGTAATATGCTCTTATATCTAGAAAATCCACAAAATTCCACCAAAGACTCATAGAATTGATAACTTCAATAAGGTTTCAGGTTACACATCACTGTACACAAATCAGTAGCATTTTTACAAACTAATAATCAAGCTGAGAGTCAAAGTAAAAACTTAATATCTTTTATATTAGCTACATAGAAAATAAAATACCCAAGAATATACTTAACCACAGATCTGAAAGATCTCTACAAGGAGAACTACGAAATAGCACTGAAAGAAATCAGAAAAACACAAACAAATGTAAAAACATCCCAGCTCATGAATTAGAAAATTCAATATTTTTGAAATCTCTATTGCCCAATGTGATCTGTAGACTGAACACAATTCCCAACCAAATATCAATGTGATTTTTTCCAGATCTAGAAATAATAATCATAAACTTCATATCAAATCAGAAAGAACCTCTGGTGCCAAGCAGTCCTAAGCAAAAAGACCAAATCCAGAGGAATCCTCTTATCTGAGTACAAATTATACTAAGAGGGTTTACTCGAGGTAGATAAAGACTTATATATAAGATCAGAAATCCTAAAATTCTAAAAGAATGTATATGGAGAGCTATTCTGGACATTGGCCTGGGAAATAATTTATAACTGAAATCTCCAAAGCTAATACAGTAATGAAAAATATAAATAAATGAGACTTAATTAAATGAAATTGTTTCTGCACAGAAGGAAAAGTAGTCTATAAAGTATTCACCGAATGGGTGAGATATTTTCAGACTGTACATCTGAGAAAGAGCTAATACCCAGAATCTACAAGAAACTCAAACAAATTACCAAGAACAAATAGCCCTGTCAAAAAGTGAGTGAAGGACAAAAACAATTTTTTTTTTCTAGTGAAGATAGACAAATGATCAATCATAATATAACCAAAATTTATAGCATCATTAAGCATTAAGTAAATGCAAATTAAAATCAAAATGAGATACCACCTTACTCCCATCAGAATGGCCATTACTAAAAAGTAAACAAACAAGCAAACAAAAATAGGTGGTACCCATACATTCAGAAAATCCACTAGTGGGTATTTACCCAGAGAGAAAGAAGTCACTTCATCAAAAAGACTCAGGCACCTGACGTGTCTCATTGCATAATTCACAATTGCAAAGGTATGGAATCTAGGTGAGTGCCTATCAACTGATTAGTGGATAGGGAAAAGGTGAGAGATACACAAGCACACACATCATGAAGTATTACTCAACATAAAAAGAAATTAAATAAAGTCTTTTGCAGCATCTTAGATAGAACTGGAGACAATTAACCTAAGTATCTTAGGAACAGAGAAACAAACATCCAAATACTTGCTCTCACTTATAAGGGTGAACTAAAAGAGGGATAGAAAGTGATGAATGGACATTGAAAACTCTGAAAGGAGGAGGTTGAGAGATGAGTGAGGAATAAAAATCTACCTATCAGGTACAATGTACGATAGTCTGTTGATGGGTGCACTAAAAGCCATGACTTCAGCATTGTACTACTTATCCATGGAAGGAAAAAAAGTCCCCTAAATCTGGAAATAAAAATAAAATATAACAACTAAATAAATTATCTGGAAAGTTATTAACACAAAAGAAATTAAAAGGTGATTATTTTCTTTGTAAGAGTTCTTAGCGTTGTTAGATATGATTGATTATAGGATTTCTATAAATAATTACTTATTGTTTTATAATTTCTTATTGTTTTAAGAAAAGGATTACATTTGTATTTTCAATGTTCAATTTGCTCTTGCCTTTTTGTTTTCCTTTTTTTGAGATAGAGTCTCACTCTGTTGCTCAGGCTAAAGTGCTATCATGTCATCCTAGCTCAAAGCAATCTAAAACTCCTGGGTATAAGCAATCCTCCTGCCTCAGATTCCCAAGAAGCTGGGGTCACAGGCACTTACTGTTGGGCATCTCATGGTCTCCAGCCAGGAACAGTGGTCAGCAAAAGAGATTAGTGCATAAAACCAGAAGCCTGTAGGGTATACACTATTTCATGTGCCTGGTGGCAGGAGGAAAATAATGCCGCACCTGTTTGCTTCCCAGAATCATTTTGTTGGGTACATAACAGAGCATACATGCAAGAATGCACAGCAGTAAAGTTTAATAATGAGAAAGGGAAGATTAAAGTCCCTGGGAAGGTTGAGTAATGGAACATCTAAAGTGGCCAGATAACAGTGCAACAGCAAAAGAGAGGAGGAAGAGCAATTCTCATCTCAGACAGATATTTCAGCTTCTCTAGACTAGGATACTACCATGTTTCCCTGAAAAGAAGACACTGTCTTATATTTACTTTTTCTCAAGAAGACACACTAGGGCTTATTTTTAGGGGATGTCTTATTTTTAAGTGTAATACAACAATCTACATTTATTCAAATGCAGTTAAGTCATCTTCTTCTGGAACCTAACAAGGGGAGCTGATCTTGTTGGTGGCGCTGGCGGTAGTGATGCATGAACTCCTTTCCCCTAACTGTTCACACGTGCACAATAGGATGCCTGCAACCATGGTTACCGCACGCGCACCTGCACAAGTGCAAATGGCTTGGAGAAAGGAGCTGTGGCAGATAAAAGGTATTCCAGTCTTCCTTACTGCTCAGTGCTGAAATGCATGATACACTGCATAGCCACGCCCATCACTAGGTCTTATTATCGGGGTAGGGCTTATATTTAACAAATGCATAGAAATCCTGCTAGGGCTTATTTTTGGGGTAGGTCTTATTTTTGGGGAAACACGGTAGTTGAGGACCTCAGCTCACCTGCCCTGCTGATTTCCCCATGCAGGGATAGTCACCTAGACATTCCCCTCACTGGGTACCTTACTGTGAGTTGGAAAGTCTGTGAGAAATTCAGCCCGTCCACCTCCTATAACCTATCACAATTTTTCTATTTTGAGTAGAGACATCATCTCACTTTGCCTCAGGCTAGTCTCAAACTTCTGAGTTCAAGCAATCCTCCCGTCTTGGCCTCCCAGTGTGCTAGACCCACAGTGCTAGAATTACAGGGATGGTGAGCCACTGTACCTGGTCTAATTTTCTCTCTTTTGAAGTGAAACTCCATAGTATAAAATGAAGCAGAAATTTATTTTACTAATCTCACAGGATTAAAATAGTGTTTTCTCATGATATTTTAGCAGTTACCTTGATATTTTACTATATATTTTAAAGTAGTGGTATCTGTTCTTATTTTTTTTTCCTCTGGCACACATTGGAAGAATACAAGCTGTCTTGGGCCTTACATTAAATAAGGAAAGCTGGTTAGCCAAAAAAGAGGTCTGTGCATACTTTCTGTAATATTTGACACCACAGATAAGCACAAAATAATCCTTACAAAATCAGCATGTGGCTCATGGGCTGCAAGTTGGACACCCTTGTTTTAAAGCTTTGTATAATTAAACTACTTTCATAATCTATTACCTTGAATTTTCTAACTCACTAAGGTAACTAAGGTATTTCTAAATATGCCAGTAAATATAAACAGTGGCTTTTTAATATAATCTATTTAATTAAGTCATAGGTTGAACATGAAGAAATTTGGTCATTTTTCCCCCAGGTATTTTAATGATGCCTTACATAATGGAGCAGAAAGAATTTTCAGTTGATCTGGTTCTGTCATTAACTTTACTAAAATCACTGACTCAGCCATTTTTATTTCAGTACTTTTGGTCACATAGGAGTACAAGTTTAGAGTGCTTAAATATTTCCAACTGTTCCGTTATAGGGAAAGACTATTACTGTCTCCAGTCATAACCTAATTCTTGCAGTTCATGACAGGGTCTATTACCTGTTTTAGACCCAGTCTTTTCATCATTTCCTGCCGGTGTTTCTTATTTGGGTGCTATTTCTGACACTTCTTTTTCCTTTAGGGCATTTTTTTTTTTTTTAATGAAAG
Source organism: Otolemur garnettii (assembly GCF_000181295.1). Classification (NCBI taxonomy): domain Eukaryota; kingdom Metazoa; phylum Chordata; class Mammalia; order Primates; family Galagidae; genus Otolemur; species Otolemur garnettii. The sequence goes on along the minus strand of NW_003852401.1, from coordinate 16,087,386 downwards.
TGATGATTTTTAAAACTTGCCTGCTAAGTGATGCCTGTCCTGTACATGAGAGGTGCCATCCACTTTGTGGTTTATGACATTTCTCAGGAAAATAAAAATTATGATTTGTACAATTAATAAGTTAGCATTTTCCTCAGGGCCTTTTACTTGCGGCACACATTAAAGTTTACAGATGTTAAAAACAATGAGGAAGGAAAGTAATTTTTACTGAGACCTATGTTTTAGTCAGTATTATAGAAAGCAATTACATATGCATGTTATCACACTTACTTTGTAAAAAATTTAATTATTATGGGTACATAACAGTTTTGCATAATTATAGGAGATGTTTTGAAACTAACATACAATGAGAATTATCAAATCAAGACAATCAGGGCATGCATCATCACCTCAGACATTTATTAATTCTTTGTGTTAGGAACATTTCAATTTCACTCTATGTTAATAATTCAAAAGTATACCCTTGGCATGATGTGGAGAAAAGGGAACACTTCTGTACTGCTGGTGGGAATGCAAACTAATGTTCCTTTTGGAAAGATGTTTGGAGATCACTTAGGGATCTAAAAATACACCTGCCATTTTGACCCATAATTCCTGTACTAGGTATATACCCAGAAGACCAAAAATCACATTAGAACAAAGATTTGTACCAGAATGTTTACTTCAGCCCAATTCATAACTTCTAAGTCATGGAAGAAGCCCAAGTGCCCATCAACCCATGAATAGATTAATAAATTGTGGTATATGTACACCATAGAATATTATTGCAACCTTAAAAAAGATGGAGACTTTACCTCTTTCATGTTTACATGGATGGAGCTGGAACATATTCTTCTTAGCAAAGTATCTCAACAATGTAAGAAAAAGTATCCAATGTACTCAGTCCTACTATGAAACCAATTAATAGCTTTCATATAAGCTATAACCCAATTATAGCCCAAGAAAAAGGGGAAAGGGGAGAAGGAGGGGAGGGGAGGGGAGAGGGAAGGATGGGTGGAGGGAGGGTAATTGGTGGGACTACACCTACTGTGCATCTTACAAGGGTACATGTGAAATTTACTAAGTGTAGAATATAAATGTCTTAACACAGTAACTAAGAAAATGCCATGAAGTCTATGTTAACCAGTTTGATGAAAATATTTCAAATTGTATATAAAACAGCACATTGTAACCCATGATTGCATTAATACACACAGCTATGATTTAATTTAAAAAAAGTATACCATAATTTCGTATTAAGCATAGGTATTTTGTTGTACTATCAAGTGGTCTATGTCTGCTTTTATGTCAGTTCTATGCTATTTTGGTCTGCAGTATAATTTGAAGTCAGATAATTCTAATCAGTCTGTAGTATGATTTGAATTCAGATAATTCTATCTCACTATTTAAGTATATTTTTGCACCCATTAACCATCCCCTCTCTATCCCGTCACATTATTATCCTTCCTAGAATCTGGTAACCATCAGTCTCCTCTGTCTCCATGAGATCAATTGTTTTTAATATTTAGCTCCCACATAGATGTGGGAATATGTGAGATTTGTCTTTCTGTGCTTAACTTATTTCATTTACGTAGTGTTCTCCATTTCCATCCATTTTGCTGCAAATGTCAAGCTTTCATTTTTGTGGATATATAATATCCTATTGTGTGTATGTACCACAATTTCTTCATCCATTCACCATTCAATCCCACTTAGGTGGATTCCATATCATAGCTGTCCTGAATAATACTTCAGCAAACATGGCTTTGCAGATATCTTCTTGATATACTGAATTCCCTGCCTTTGGAAACATAACTAGCAGTGGGGTTGCAAGATCTGATGGTAGTTTTATTTTTATGTTTATTTTTTTGAGGAATGACCATACTGCTGTCCATGGTAGTTTCACTAAATTACATTCCTACCAACAGAGTCTGCTCATTTGCCTTCTCAAAATCCTCACCAGCTTTATTATTGCCTGAGTTTGGTATAGGCATCATTCTAACTGGGATCAGAGGATATATTACTGTAATTTCAATTTACGTTTCTCTGATGACTAATAGTGTGACCATTTTTTCAAATACCTGTTCACTATTTGTATGCCTTCTTTAGAGAAATGTCACTTCAAATCCTTTGCCCATCTTTAATCAGATTATTTAATTTTTTTCCTAGTGAGTAGTTGAATCTCCTTATGTATTCTAGTGATTAATGCCTTGTATGGGTAGTTTGCAAATATTTTCTCCTAGTCTGTGGGTTGTCTCTTCACTTTGTTGATTGTTTTCTTTACTACATAGAAGTTATTCGGCTTGATCTATTTCCACTTGTACACTTTTTTTCTTTCATTGCCTGTGCTTTGGGGTGTTACTCAAGAAATCATTTCCCAGGCCAAAGTTTTGAAGCATTTTCCCAATGTTTACTTTTAGTAGTTTCTTAGTTTCAGGTATCAGATTCAATCTTCAACCCATATGATGTGATTTTGTGTATAGCAAGAGGTAGACGTCTAGTTCCAGTGTTCTGCATATAGGTATCCAGTTTTCTCAACACTACTGTTGAAGAGACTGTCCTTTCCCGATTGTATGTTATTGGCATCTTTGTTGATGATGAATTCACTATAGATGTGTGGATTTCTTTCTGGGTTCTCTATTCTATTCTGTCTGCTTTTTTGTCTTTTCCATGATGTTTTGGTTACTACAGCTCTGCTGTATAATTTAAAATCAGGTAATTTTATAACTATAGTTTCATTCTTTTTTCCTCTCAGGTTGCTATTGGAAATTCTGGGTCTTTTGAGGTTCCAAATATATTTTAATAATATTTTTTCTATTTCTGGGAAGAAGGCCCTTGGTATTTTGATGGAAATTGCATTGAATCTGTAGACTGCTTGGTAAAATATGGAAATTTGAACAGTATTGATTATTTTAATCTTTGAACCTATAAAATCTTTCATTTTTGTGTCCTTTTCAATTTCTATAGTCTATGCTTTATAGTTTTCATTACAGAGATTTTCCACTTTTTTGGTTAAGTTTATTCCTTGGTATTTTATTTTGTTGATAGCTATAATAACTGGAATTTTTCTTGGTTTCCTTTTCAGATTGTTTACTATTGGCATGCCCTGAATTTTACTGAATTTGTTTACCCATTCTAACAGTTTTGCATATGTGTGTGAGTTCTTTAGGTTTCTCTAGATGTAAGAATATTTCATTTATAAAGATGAATAATTTGAATTCTTCCTTGCCAATTTGGATGTTCTTAATTTTTTTCATATGTCTGATTACTCTAGCTAAAACTTTCATTATTATGTTGATAACAGTGGTAAAAATAAGCAAACTTGTCTTATTCCACATCTTAGAGAAAAGGTTTTTGGTTTTTCCCCATTCAGTGTAATACCAGCTGTAGTTCTATTATATATGATTTTTATCATGTTGTCATAAGTTTCTATATACGATTTCCTTGGAGTTTTTATCATGAGGGAATTGAATGCTTTTTCCACATCAATTGAAATTATCATATACTTTTGTCCTCCATTTTGTTGATATAAAGTATCAAATTGGTTGATTTACATTTGTTGAACTATCCTTGCATCACTGGAATAAATCACACTTGATTTCAATGATTACTCTTTATAATGTGTCCTTGACTTTGATTTATTAGCATTTTGTTGAGAATTTTTGCACCTATGTTCATCAGAGATTTTGGCCTATGATTTTCTTTTTCTATATATGTATAATACTTAAACTATTTCAGAAATTTGAAGAGGAACACACACACATATATATATGTGCATATGTATAATACTTAAACTATTTTCAAAAATTTGAGGAGGAACACATATTCTCAAACTCATTCTACATGATACCCAAAAACAATATGCATTGGTATTAGTTCTTTGAATACTTGTTAGATTTCAGCAATGAAGTCATCATGTCCTGGGATTTTCTTTGATGAGAAGCTTTTCATTACTACTTCTATATTATTCCTTTTACTGCTTTATTTAGGTTTTATATTTCTTCATAGATAAATAGTGGTAGGTTTTATGGGTCTATAAATATATTTCTTTTTTCTATGCATTTCAAATTATTGGCATATAGTCACTCATAGTGTTTCTAATGATCCTATGGATTTATGCAATGTCAGTTGCAATGTTTCCTTTTTTCAACTCTGATTTTGTTTATTTGGGTCTTCTCTCTCTTTTTAGTCTGTCTAAATGTGTCTCTTTTGATTATCTTTTGGAAAAAAAAAAAAGACAGCTTTTTGTTTCATTGATTTTTTGTATTTATGGTAGAACTGCCAGGGTCCCACCCTGGAGACAGGGTCTTTTAAGATCTTTGGAGCTGGTGACAATCAACTGAAGAAAAATAAAGTTAAAAGTGTCAAGAAATAAAGACATAGGCAGATAGAATAGAGTTTTCAAAGGTAGAAGCACAGGAGACTACCTCTAGCTTGTGGGAATTATAGTGGATGGCCCAAGTGTTTGTTCCACTCTACTTTTATTAAAGGCTTTTTGCTCATTCAGCCCAGAGGGTAAGTTGAGGAAGAGAACAAAAACATCAACAATTTCTCTGAGTAAGCAAGTCAGCTCTTATTCTGTCTATAATCATTAACTTTAGGCATCTGAGCAGCCTTGAGAAATCCAAAATCTAAGCTTTGTGTGGGGCAGCCTCCTGTCTGTGGTTACAGATAGATTCCTTGGAGGGAGTTAATTCTTAGTAGTTCACTGTTGAACTTCTAAGTAGTCTGTTGAAATGCCACCAGCATCAGTCTCCACTGAAAAATCAGTGGGACAGAAGAATTTTCTTCTGATCTCTACCCAGATGTGTATTTCTCTGTGATAAAGGGATACACAAGGCCTCCTGTCCATATTTCATGTCTTGAGCAGTTCCTAGACAAAGACGAATCTCCACCATGGGTATTTGCTTTGACTGCTTTGACTGTTGACTGGGCAGGGGTGGCCTGGTTATTATTTTTACTCAGGCCTTGCATGCAGCTTCTCATGCAGCTATTGTTTCTTCAGAGTGTTCATAGAGCCAGCAGGGGTTTTGCAAGCTGCATCCCCTAAAGGCCAGGCCTCTAGGAAAAGCAGGAAACTACTCAGATAAGAAATTTGGTGGCTGGTTTAGCTGACATGTTTTTATTTCACCTTGCTCAGCTTATTTCTTTGTTTATCTATTTTTCTGAGTGTGTTTTCCTTTGCCAAGAATGCCCATTCTGCCTATATAGAAACTCTGTAAGTTGACCACCCAAGGAACTAAAACAAATTAGTCCCTTGGGTGGTCAACATACAGTGGTGGTCAACCTGAGAAACCAGGCCTACTCTACTGATGATACCGGACTTTTGGGTTCGTGATCTCGGTGATTTGAAGAATAAATTGGTGGACCACAGATCAGTGGCAAGACAGAATTTATCTACAGAAAAAGAATACAAAAACAGTAAAGTTTCTTGTAGGGAGAGAAAACCCAAGTCAGGAGAGAAAAGCTCTCTCTGTTTTTCTCTCTCCTTCTCTCTCCATCTAGTGATAGGTGCACGGGTTCCTTTTACATGAGGCCAGGAAATGAATGGACACAGTCCCTTCTACTGGGGCAAGGTGAATGAATGTATTAATAAATGGACATAGTCCATTCACGGAATTGAGGCCTAGGAAACTTATATGAAATTGACCTAGGCATAGGAAATGGGGGTTCCGTATTTAGTCATAAGTGTAAAGGGAAGGAGACACCAAGGTGCCAGGTTTTCCCCAGTAGTTGTCTGGTCTCTTTGGCTACTGAAGGAACCCTCAATCCTGTGTGGGCATGGATGGGATCACTGTCCCTGGAGTTCTTCACCTCTGAGGACAGGCTACCCTCCAGTGGTCACCCTCACATTCTGGATAGAGGCCAGCTGGCTTGCCCAGGCAGTGGTGCCGCTGCAGGTAGTCTCTTCTGAAGTGGCCAGCCTGACCACATTGGAAGCACTTGTTCTTAGCTCCTCTGGCTTCTCTCTGCCCCTGAATGGTGCCTGTTTGTTGGAATGCCATTACTAGAGCTGTCATTGTTTTTTTTATCCCTTCTCTCTTTTTCCTCCTCTTTCTCCTGATCTCAGTTATAAAGACCACAGTGGCCATTTTAAGAAGATTCTTGAAGTTATGATCTGGGCCTAGAGCCAATTTCTGGAGTTTTCTTTGAATGTCTGGAGCCACTTGAGTGATAAATTTGTCTTTTAAAATAATTTGACCCTCTATAGAGTCGGGTGTCAACTGGGTGTGTTTTCTCATTGTCTCCCTAAGCCTCTCAAGAAAGGCTGAGGGATTCTCGTTTTGCTCCTGACAAATAGTAGATAACTTGGAATAATTCACAGGCTTTTTCTTGGATCGATATAAACCTTCCAGGATACATGTTAGAAATTGTTGACACCACCAGTCACCTTCCTTTTCAGGGTCCCAGTTGGGATCCTGAAAGGGAACTGCCTGTCTTCCTGTGGGATATCTGTCCCTTTCCCCAGGAGACATGTTGCCATCAGTGTTGAACATGAACCATAAATCACCCCATTTCCTAGCTTCATCCAGGACTTCATTCTTCTCATTAAAAAGTTTGATCTAGTAGTAACATTATATATCTTCAAGAGAGGTCAAAGCTTTGTCCTAACCCTTGGAGAATATCTATGTACTTATTGGGGTCATCAGTAAATTTTCCTAAATCAACTTTGATTGCTTTAAATCTGTTAGAGAAAATAGAGCATATACTCCTGAACTTCCTCTTTCACCACTCATAGTCTCAACCAAGGGACACAAAGAAGGACATGGTTGCCATCTGGGGGTTGCAGTAGGACCAGAAAAAAAACTCTTGGGACAGTCTCCCTCCTGGGGTATTCTGAACACACAGAGGAAGGTGTGGGAGAAGTAGATCATGGGTTTGAACTAGGTGGTGACGGTGTCTTCCTCGAGAATCCTTGACCATTTGGGGAAGTTACTATTGCCAAGAGAGCAGAATCTATCTGACAGGTCTTACACAGTTGGAGGGGGGGGGATTGTTTCTGAGGGAAAAGAACACTTGCACATAGGGCACCTCAAACCACTTTTCTAACACTGCCAAGTCGGAGGCGGTGGGTCCTCCAGTCCAGCTCGGCTGAGCTGGCTGGGGTGCCACCTGTCCTGTATCACTGATAGTATACATAGTACATGCCCAGCCCATGAAAATTAGGTCATCATAAGGAGGTGCTCAATGTAGGGAGGTGGTCAACTATGGAAGATCTACTGTATCTTGTTTTCAGTTTCTTTTTGTACTTTGACCTTTATTCTACTAATTTTGATTTTACTTTTCTTTTGTTTTCCTAGTTTTTTGCAATGCATCATTAGGTTATTTATTAGAAACTTCTATAATTTTTTGAGTGGGCCCTTATTGCTGTAAAACAATGGTGTCTAACATTTTTTATGGACTACATTGGAAAAAGAGAGTTGTCATGGGCTGCAGATAAAATACACAAACACTAATAAAAGCTGATGACCAGAAAAAAGGGGTTGGTGCATAATTTTCATGATGTCTGACACCACAGTTAAGCAAAACAGTCCTCACATAGTAATCCTAATTATTCAGTGGCCCATTCAGAGAGTCTTTTAAAATTACCAAGCAGGTCCCAAGTTTCCAATCACTAATATAGAAAATATACATATTTAAGTAATAAAACATTTTTTTTTGCTAATAGTTTTTATTTAAAAAGTCAAGGAAAAGTGGGCAACATAAAGCTAATGGAATATTTGACACTGCATTTGAGAAACTATTGCATTAATTTTTGGTTTGATGGAAGTAGTTGCAATTCTCAGTGAGTTCTCTAGTTGCTCATCAGATATTTTGATTCTAATTTTACACTTAATGTGCTTCATTCTTAAAAATAGTTGCTCACAAATGTAGATGCTGCCAAAAAGTGATGAAAAGAATAAACTGCGATTATGAAGTAAGGGATAGTTGTCTCTGGGAAGATAAGATCTATAAAAATCATGAACTTTTTTTTTAATTTGAATGTCTGATTGCAGCTCTATGCATTCCATTTGAAAATTGACAAGAACACATTTATTGACTAAAAATGGAATCTCAAATGCATGAAAATATTGATCGTTTTTCTGGAAATCTTGAAATCAATTTTCAAGTTCTTTTATCAAATTTAAAAGCAATCCTAAATACTTTTTGTTTTTCACAGTCCATGTCAAAATATACCTAATTTTTTTTCTTTATTTGACCTTGCATAGTTTCAGTTTCATTTAGAATGCTGTTATAGTTTGAAACATTGTGTTGATAAGTTGGTTTTCACCTTGAAGTTGCATATTTAACTCATTCAAATGAATGATTAGATTCACTAAAAGTGTTACGTTCATAAGCCAGTTTTTCTTGTCAAATTCTGGCACAAATTTGTTTTTTGATCCCATAAATGACTTGATGACATGCTGAAAATCAAAATCTTTTCAATATTTTGTCAGTTTTACTTCCAAAAAGTAAATGATATCACCATAGTCAGCATCAAAGTATTTTAAGGAACTTCTGGAATTGGTAGTTATTTAATCCCTTGACTCTTATAAAATTTAAGTCTTGATAAAAATTTGTATGATGTTATCCATTTATAAACTTTTTCACCTAAATTTTCTAGATGTACCATGGTTTTTGTTGTGATAGCATCATCTTCCATTAATTTCACATGTCCCTCTCTTTTATCTACCACCCATGAGTAACTAATCCTTGTCCAGTTACAATGGACAAGGAAAATCACTGTGACATATTGTTACTACTTTGCATAAATCTCTTTATTTATTTGTGTCTTTTAATGGCAATAAAGAAGGCATTTCTTAACAAACTTTACATTTTTTTGTCAATATTTCTAGAAAAAAAAAAAAAAAAGGAAAGTTGAACTGTATTTGTAGCATCAGAGCTGTTATCACCAAGGCATAAAATTTAAAATTAGCAACTTTACTCTCTAAATTTCATTTGATAAATTTTCCAGTTTCTTCAATTCTCCTGGATATAGTCTGGTGACAAAAACTGACTTTAGAAATATCCCAATTTTTTCAAGACAAATTATATTTGCCATGCTTTCCATACATTGTTTAATAAACTTATTATTGCTAAATGTTTTTTATTTATTTTTTATTTTTTGCTACAAACATGTTATCACATAACTAGCTTTTGGAATGGAATTTGAGCTGTAAATTTTTAGGACCTTTTTTTTTTCCCATTGAGTATTAAACTTAGTTTTGTAGGATACAGAATTCTAGGCTAGAAGTTGCTTTGTTGAAAACATTAAAAGGGAGAGTCCATTCTCTTCTGGACTCAACCAAAATTTAGATTGTAACCAAAAAGTGCAAACAATGTAGCCTCATCCTATGTACCCTCATATTAATTTGAAGAGAAAATAACAGACCAAAAATTTTTTTTGTTGAGAGGACAGACTTTTTCAGTTCCACTACTTTGTAATCCTTCACATACATCATATTTGTGAGCATGTTTTTACATATAGTACACATAATACATTTTCACGTTATAGTCTTTGAAAACAAATTGACTATAAATTTAGCAGAGAACCTTACTATTTGCCTCAATAAAAAAAGTATTGAACAATTTTCCTTCATCCAGAATTTTTCTACATGGGATTCTATTTTCTTTTGAGACATTATAGAAAGCCATGCTGGTATTAAAAATAAAATAATAGATAAATGACTATATATACTTTCATTATGAAAATTAATTGACAGGAAAATAGAAAGCAAGGTTTGGACCATTCCACATCTCGGCAGGCAATGCAAGGAGGGGGGAAGGCTGACTGTAAAGCACAGTGGACTATATGTGATATGCCACCAAGGTGTGGCAGCATCCTTAAGAATTAAAGAAGAGTGCTTATCTGACTTCCAAACACTACTAAATGCCTAACATTGCAATAGTTGGTAAAAACAACTAAAAAATTGCTGCTTCACCAAGTCACCACAAGTACATGTAACATTTGATGTCAAATCGAATACCTGAACTAGGAAAATGACCCAGTAGAGGTTGCACAGTGTCATAAAACTGAAGCCACACATATATACAAATAGCAGGAGCATATCTATTTCAGTTTTAAGTGATATTGTGATATGATATTCATCTACAAAGTTCATGCTCACAAACAGTATAAAGTCCACTAAAAAATTACAGAAAGCATTTCATAATATTTTAAGTAAGCTTGTGATTTTGTGTTGGGCTGCATTCATAGCCCTCCTGGGCCACACACAGCCAACAGGCTGTGGGTTGGACACTGCTTCTATAAGGCACCTTCTTGCTACTTTTTTTTTGCTGTATTTCATAGGTTTTGATATGTTGTGCTTTCATTTTCATTTGTTTCAAGAAATATTTTGATTTCCTTCATAATCTCTTCATTGACACATTATAGTCATTCAGGAACATATTTTTTAATTTATTGCTTTGTTCATTTTCCAATATTCCAATGTTTTATTCCTTTTTGGTCAGAGAAAATATTTAGTATGATTTCAATTTTTCAAAAAAATTGTTTTCATTGTTTTTTTAATTAAACATAGCTGTGTACTTTAAAGCAGTCATGGAGTACAATTTGGTTTTATATACAATTTGAGATATTTTCATCAAACTGGTTGACATAGCCTTCTTGGCATTTTCTTAGTTATTGTGTTAAGACATTTATATTCTACATTTACTATATGTACTATCCTTAAGAATGATCCATGAGCTAAGAAGAATGTGTATTCCACAGTTGTGTGATACAATGATTTATAAATATCTATTGAGACCATTGAGTCTGTATTTTAGATCAAATGAACCTAATAGCAGAGTAAGTACAAAATTTGATTGTTGATTTTCAGTCTGGATGATATCCTGTCCAAAGATGAAAGTGGAGAGTCTTGAGCACTGTGATGATTATTGTAGAATATTTCTCTCTCCAGCTCTGACAATATTTGCTTTATATATATCTAATGTTCCAGTGTTGGGCCGTATAAACTTAATATATACTTAATTATTCTTGCTGAATGGACAGTTTATCATTATAAATGATATTATTTGGCTTTTTGTTTTTTACAGTTATTGTCCTGAAACCTATTTTATCTAATAAAAGTATAGCAATTCCTGCTCTTCTTTGTGCCCATTTCCATGGAATATCTTTTCCCATCCCTCTACTATCATTCTGTGGGTGTCCTTATAGGTAAAGTAGGTTTCCTACACACTAGATAGTTGGTTTTTGTTTTTCTATCCATTTAGCCACTCTCTGTGTTTTGACTGGATGGTTTAGTTCATTCACCTCAAATGTCATGCCTGATAGATAAGGACTTACTAGTACCAGGTTACTGTTTAATTTGTGCTTGTTTTGAGATCTTCTCTTTCTTACTTTATCCCTGTCATTCTTTGTTAAAATGTCTTTTCTCTAGTAGTTTGTTTTATTTCGCTTTATTTCTTGCTTTTTATTTTTTGTCATTATGTTGAAAGATTTTTGATTTGAGGTTACTAGGAGTCTTACAAAAAAAATTTCATAACCAATTATTTTAAACATTTGATAACTCCAAATGCATTTACACAAATAAACAACTGCCCCAAAAAACTAACAGAAATTCTACTCTTTAACTCAATCCTCTCTGGCTTTAGCTTTCTCTTGTCCATATCTTTTTGATATTATTTGTGTCTGGAAAAGTCCATATCTTTTTATATTATTTGTGTCTGAAAAAGTTTCTGTAGTTATTTTTGATAGGTTTGTCTTTAATTTCCTACCCAAGATATAAGTGGTTTATATAGCAAAATTAGAGTGACAGATTATTTTGTACTTGTGTATTTGCTGCTATTAGTTAACTTGTATCCCTTTAGATGATTTCTCATTGTTCATTAACATCCCTTTCTTTCATATCATATTGAAGAATTCCATTCAGAATTTCTTGTAGGAAAGATCTAGTGTTGATGAAATCCTTCAGCTTTTATTTTTCTGGGATCATTTTTATTTTTTCATCATGTTTGAAGAATGCTTTTGTAGGGTATATTATTCTAGTGTTACGGGTCTTTCTTTCTTTCTTTCTTTCTTTCTTTCTTTCTTTCTTTCTTTCTTTCTTTCTTTCTTTCTTTCTTTCTTCTTTCTTTCTTCTTTTCCCTGTAGCTCTTTAGATATGTCTTGAACTCTCTTCTCGCTTGTAAGATTTTCACTGAGACATATGCTGCCAGAGGTTTTGCAGCTACTTTACATGCTGGGTTATTTTTTTTTTTTCTTGCTTCTGTTAAGATTTTCTTTTTTAATCATTGTGAGCTTGATTATTAAATGCCTCAGGGTATTCTTGTTTGGTTTAAATCTATTTTGTGTTCTATAAGTTTTTGGTACTTGAATATTAATATCTTTCTATAAGTTTGGCAAGTTCTCTATTATTAACAATTTGAATAGACTTTCCACCCCAATCTCTCTCTCTATTTCAATCTCTCTATCTCCTCTGTAAAACTAATCTTAGATTTGATCTTTTGAGGCTATTTTTTAGATTCATTCCTTTTTCTTTTTTTCTTCTAACTGTTTTTCATATATCCTATCTTCAAGCTCTCGAATTCTGTCACCTGCCATGTCAATTCTGCTGTTGAGTATTTCTGCTTGATTTTAAAAAATTATTTCAATCTTTTTGTTATATTTCTCTGATAGGTTTCTCTTACCAAAAGCTTAAAACTTGTCCGCAAGGTTGCATCAGAAAAAAATGAAGACAAGTAGTTTGAGAAGGAAAGATGTATTTATCACTTTGCCAGAAAAGAAAGAAAATCTCAAAATACAAATCCTTGCTTCTGAACAGAAGCAGAGAATTTCTCAATGCTATGATTAACCTCATAATCTCATCTTAGTTAAGACAGTCTTGTGGCCTCTGCCCAGATTCATCTCATCTGTGGCTAAGGCTATATCAAAACCTCTTTCTGGATTAATTCCAACTTTAGCTAAGATGATCTGTGACCTTCTTCCAACGATTTTCTTAAGCTATCTCCTATGGCACAAAGAATAAGACATTTCCCAGCCCCCCACCAATCACTGTTGCTGTGGGAGGGATGAAAGTTTCATTCCCAAAAGGAGTTGGAGAAACAAGTGGCTTAAATAGAAATCTATTATAAATTTATTTATTTATTTATTTGCCATTCCCCCAAAACACTTCTGAATTATTTCTCTGTATTGTCTTGGAGTTCATTAAGCTTATTCAGGACAGCTATTTCAAATTCTTTGTCTTTAAAGTCATCTTTTTCCATTACACCAGGATTCCTCACTGGTATCTTATTTAGTTCATTTGCTGATGTCATGTCTTCCTGAAGGATCTTCATATTTTTGGATATTCACCAATGTTGGGCATTGACAAATTTAGTATTTATTTTAATGTTTGCAATGTAGGTTTATTCGAACCTATCCTTCTTAAGAAGGCTTTCAAGATATTCACAGGGAATTGAGTGTTGTGGTCTAAGTCTTTTGTCACTCTAGCTGTATTAGTACTTAGTGGGGGCACAAACCCAGTAATGGTGTGACTTTTGCAATCTCCTGGTTATACTTCCTTGGTGGACTTATGTAAGATATGAGAGAATTCTCAGGACTCCCAGGCAAAGTATTTCTCTTTCTTCTGTCACATGTCTGCTGGCTGCTGGAGCTGGGGCAGGAATGACATGGGCACTCCCTTTTGGCCATTTGCACTGTGTCATGCCTAAAGCCAGCCTCATCACACCCAAAGCCTGCAGTGCCTGTTGGGCACCTACCTCTTCTGTTTATTCAAAGTCTAAGGGCTCTTCAGCCAGTATTTGGTGAATGCTGCCAGGACTGGTCCTTCCATTCTGGGTAGCATGTTTCCTTTTGGCCCGGGTTGGGTCCAGAAGAGCCATCCAGGAACTAAGGCCTAGGCTCAGGAGCTTTAACAATCTGCTTTGTGTTTGATTTCACTGGGGCTGAGCTGTTATCCATGTTGAAAAACAAAGTCCCTGGACCTCTTTCTTTTCCTTTTCCCAAGTATCATTAGACTCTTTCTGAGCTATACTGTTTGTAGTTGGGAGAGGGTTGACAAGGGTGCTGGCATTGCCACTGTTGGCATTTCTCTGGGTCATATCCACCCCAAGTCCACAGGCTCCAAGCCAGAACGATGACAGAAATTGCCTGAAGACTACAGCTTTAGTGGCCTAACTGCCTTTTGAATTTAGTTCAGGTCCCAGGCTGGTTTTTATCAGCTGTGGTGAGACTAGCCAGAAATTAGGTATCAAGCAGAGGCCTTCCCTCTGCCTGGGCTAGTTAAATGTTTCTTCCATGGGAACCTGAATTCTGCCTTGTGCTGTGTTCTCCTGTGCCAGGGAAGCCCTGAAGTCTAATGCAAAGTCCAACGATCACTTTATTCTCCCCCTACCTGGACAGATAGATTGTTTTCACTTAACATGCTGGTGTGGCACTGCTAGAGGATGGGGGAAGTGTGGTATAGCAATCTAAGATTGTCTTTTCTGTCCTCATCAGTGCCTCTTTCTCTGAAATAATATTAAATACAGATAGCATAAGTAGTCACCTTTTACTTTGTTCTTCCAAACATGTGTGCATGGATAGTTGTTGAATTTGGTGTTTATGCAAAGGGATTATCACTAGTGGTTTCTATTTGTCCATCTTGTTCTGCCTTCTCTCTCCACACTTAAATTCCAAGCTAAGTTTATTATCTTAAGTCATATTATTTTCCCATCTTATAGCTAAAGAAACAAATGTTGGTAAATTTCTCTTGCCTGCATTGCTAATTAATGCTGGAATTAATATTAATCTCAATTTTATCTGACTTCCTTGTTAAGTGCTCTATCATATGTCTTCACCATCGAAAATCATATTATTTAATACTTTCAGTGTAATTAACATACTTTAAGCTGGACTTATTTAAACTGGACATATTTAAGCTAAAACATTTAATAAAATGAAATATGAACATATTTAAACAAAAACATTTAATAAAAATGAAATATGAATAAACCTGAAACTGCCAACAAACTCAGGACAAAGAACCCATGGCTCCCAAAGATTCTTCATGCATCTTTGTAGCATTCCTGCCATACCTCCTCCTAAACTTCAGATAACTTGTTATCTATCATTGTATATCAATTTTCTTTTCTAAAAACTTTTTGTACATAAAATCAAAAAGTGTGTGCTCTTTTTTATCTGATTCTTTCACATAATTCTTCTAAGATTCATTCACATCGATATAGATACCAACAGCTTGTTTCTTTTCTTCTTCCTTTTTCTTTAAATTTCAGGTTAATTTGAGGTTACAAAGAATAAGGTTACAATGTTTGCATTTTGGGGTATCGTCCCTGGTTGGCGGGTGTGGTTGGGTGTTGTAGTTGTGTTCCATCACCAGGAAGTGTGTCATATACCTGCACATTGTACCCATTAAGTGGGAGCACACCAATATCCCAACTCACTCTTTCCACCTACCCCATCTTAAAATAAATTTTGAGTTTTTCTCTTGTGTGGGCATGAATTAGATCATCTACTGACTTCATATTAGGATTGAGTACATTGGATACTTGCTTTTCCATGCTCACGATACGTTACTGAGAAGAATGTGTTTCAACTCCATGCAGGTTAATAAAATAGATATAATATCTCCATCTTTTATGGCTAAATGGTATTCTATGGTATACATATACTGCAGTTTATTAGTCCATAGTAATCTAAAATAATTTTTGATAGGAAGTAGGTGTTCAGGTATACAAGTGAACTGGAATTTAACTGGATCTTCTTTTGGTTACATCCTTTATAAATTTAGATTTATTTTTGTCTCCAACTATATTTGTAAAGACTAGGAAATTTTTATGTCTTATAAATATCTGCTCCATATTTTCTTTAGGGTACCTGTATGTACATCTTCCATTTAAGGCATATACACTACTTATCAGTTGTATTTTATTTTTTGAAGGCTAAACAGGAACCATGAAAAATAATAGCATCTTGACTCAATCTAAATCCCAAATTCATGACTTTGGATTCAATGCAACCCTTGCACAAACACCTGAAAACTCACAGGCCAAGTTGTGAGCATTGCTTCTGATCATTTTCTCCTTCTTCATTGGAAAAATGGATTTTGTAATACTGATACTGCTTCTTACCTTCATATTCCTCCATGAGATTATAGAAACTTGTTGTGAACATTAGGACTCCTATAATTCAGAAATAAAACCTGTTATAATATACAGAAAGAAATTACATAGTTTCCAGCCTTCAATTTTTTATTTTTACAATTTTAGACCTATTGGGCAATGTTTTGGCAAGATCATAGGTATGTCAGAGTGCCTCTAATTACTGAATATAATTCTCTGTTCAGTGACTCTGAATGAGAAGTCTGGTGACTCTAGGTCAAGTTTAAGAGAAAAATCTTAGGAGTCTTAGGAGTAAAAATATAGTATTGTTTGAGATGACAGTATATTATGAAAATATACTGTCAAGGAAGTAAAGGGGTAAGTATATTTCAAATATATGCTGCAAATTATTTCTCTATAATTCCAAACATTCACATTTAAGTTCATTTAGATTTTGCATATTGACAAAAAAATGCTAGCTCCTACAAATTATAGACTTCACATTTGCTACAATGTAAGCAATTTTTCAGAGAACATACACTCAAAGGCACTTGGCATTTGGCATTTAAGACTATTGATAGATCTTATCAATAGTCCTATAAAACTATACAATTATTGAAACATATAAAAAACAGTGAACAATATGAGAAAAACTTGTCAACTATATTTTATTTTTTTATTTTTTATTATAACAGGGGAAAGCACACACTTAGTCCCCCACTACCACAAATTATGCAGTTGAGTTTCCTACATTTGGGGAAATTGCAGGGGTCAGGACCTTCATAATTATGGTATCTCCCCTGCCAGGTAAGTATGCTTGTCAACTTTTATAACAAAAAATTTTGTTGATTTGTTATAGTTGGTGACTATAGTCATGAACCAATAGAAATGAACAGTTGAGTTTAAATTGGACTCACTAAAAATAAAACATTATTTTAAAAGATGATTATGTAGATTTAATGCACATATAATTGCAAAAGATGCTCTTCATATTTTGGAAAAAAATGATCATTTGAAGTAATCTCTTTTATACACTTTACCTTGAATTACCAGATCATGAGTATAGTACAACTCAATGCTAAAACTAATAAAACCTACATGTTAATTTTTAAATCCTGTCTATAAATTAATTTCCTATTTCTAAGTCATTCTAATTATAAAATCCATGTTTCAGTTATTTAAGTCAACTGTGAATGAATGGCCCTGCTTTCAGTCTGATATCACCAGCTGTATTAATTTCAGACCATGTGTCTCCTTTCTTAGGTTTCCTCTATTGATTCTGGAAAAAGAGAATGGTATTTGATTAGAATGAAAGTGTATACTCCAGCCAATTTTGATATTTCATTTGCAAGTGACTTCATGTAATGTCTTTCTCCTTTGATCTAATAATGAAAATGTGTCAGTATATTCGCATTACAGCAGCAAGGTAAAGCAGCCTGAGCCTCCTGGGGCCAAAAGGACTATGCTTTGTGAATTTGAAATGAGAAAGCTATACTCCCAGTGCTTGCCAAGGAGTGTGCTGCAGACCTCCATGTCTCCCTTTAGCAATTGAACCAACTGAGAATTTTAAAGCAGATAATACAAAAGAATCCTAACATTGAGTGAGAGAAGGAGAGTGGAAAAAAGAAAGATAAAGAATGAGACCACAAGCATAGTATTGGTTGACTTGAAATTTTCTACTCACTGGAGAATGATGGTTAAAAAAATTTAAAAACAAAGTCCAAAATACTTAGTTGTATACTTATTTAAACCTACATTTCATGATTGTCGTTAAAAATCTTTTACATAATAAAGGTGACATAGTATTGAATCCAGATTTGATAAACTGTTTGAAATATTTCCCCCAAAGTTCACATAAAAATAAATTCAAATTCTGTTATTTCTATAAAGCTAATAATAAATGAATATATCTGGATAGTATCAGATTTAATGTAGTGGATGATTGAGTTTGATAATTACATGCATGTAACTGAAAATGCACATGCTAAATTTATTTCAATTAAAAATTCCAGCTTCATTTGTAATTTAGACACATACCACATATAGATGTGAGATAGTTAATGTCTTTAAAATTAGAGGAGCATTTTTACTTTTAAAATGAAGTACAAAATAGACATAATATTTTATTTTAGATTTATCTTAAAAGGAATACCTAAAAACATGCATAATACATATTATAATCAACCTGTCTGGTTACTCGTGTATATTGAGCAATGTATACATATTGTTCCTTAGATATATATCTTTATACTTTAGTCACCAGGAGAGTTGAACTATGTCCCTTCAAAAATATGTCCAAGTACTAACCCTCAGGGCTTGTAATAATGGGTTCAAGTCTCCCTGGATTTATGGTGGGCCCTAAATACAATGACTCATGTTTTTCTAAGAGGAAAAAAAGAGGAAACTCTGAGACACAGAGGTACATAATCAAGCCAAGTGAAGACAGAGGTAGAGAATGGAGTGACAGCCCAGGAATGTCAAAAACTGCCAGAGCCCTTAAAAACAAGGAGTACGGCATTCAGCAGATTCTCTCTCAAAACCTTCAGAAGGAACCAGACCTGTTGACATTTTGATTTCACGTTTCTGGTCCCTGGAATTGTGAGAGAAAAATTTTTTCTTGTTTAAGCCATCAAACTTGTGGCAAATTGTTAGGACATCTTTAAGAAACTAAGTACAGTGATTTATCACTAAATGATAGGACATCTGATCACATTTTTAATTAGCCACCTATAAACTCAAACATCAAGGACAACTACCTATAGCAGTACAAACAATCCAGAAAGAAAAAAATCAGGCATAAAGTATATGGAGAAACACAATTCCATAGGCATTCAGCGTTCAGAAGACAAATTGATAATTTTATGGATGGTGTTATACATCTACCTTTGATCCTTTAGGAAGAAAGAATAGAGAAATTGCTTCTAAAATGAACTCATAGTTTTAAAGGAGAAATGCTTAGTGCTTTCAGATAATTTAGAATCAACCCTTTTAACCAGATTTGAACTTTTTATTCACCTGCCTTTCTGAAACTTGAGCCTTACAATAGTTGCTTAGAAATAGATTCCTGGGTTCTTCCCTAAAAGTTATCATTTGGTAGGACCAGGGAGGTGTGCCCCTCTTGTATTTTAAACAATTGTTTGTGTAATTGTGATAAAGGACATCCTGGGCAGCATTTGTAGTAAACATCTTAGAAAAATGTGTTTTCTCCTTACTCCATCATAAAATCTCCCATCATGCACTAAAAGTACAGATTCTTAAATTCTTAGGCCTGATCCATTGCATCAGATTCTGTAGTTTGTAAGACTTGCTGTGATTATCATGAGTAGGCAATTTTACAAGATAATAACTTAGCACCAAAAAAATCTGCTGTTGATTATTTTTGATACATGCATTGACATCAACATAAGAAAGCAGGAACTTAAAAAAGGATATAAACCCATTATCTACCATATTTTGTAGGATATGACTTTTCATAAACATAGCAACCTGACCTTCTGGCAGAAAAATTTAAGTTTTGCTCAAAAATACCTTTGAGGTCAATGTTCATCCTAGTATCTTTCTCAGCATCTGCAGATTCCCTCAGCCTGCTGCTTGAACAGTTGCTAATGAAGAAGCTCACCCCAGCCTGCCCCCCTACTGCTGCTCATTTGCCCATTAGCATCTGCTTAAGCAGCAGGCTGGGGAAGCTCTGGTGCCCAATCAATGTAGCTGATGAGGGCTGGGGTAGGAAAGCCTCTGTTGCCAACAGAGCCAGAACATAAATCAACTCCAATCTTGGCAAAGGTTATTAATCTTCGAAAGGATGACTTATATCTCACAGTGTTGAGATGGAGAAAAGCTATCCTTGACATTTATGGAAAATGTATGTTAAGTTGGGCATATCCGTTGAATGTTCCGTCTCAGATATTTACCTGAAAAGTTATTCATGGTAAGGTTCAAATATTATCTGGTACTAAATATGCCAAGAGATACAAAAATATACCTAAAAAGAAAACCACCCTTAAGACTTTTCTGGAATGAGTTATCCTATTTTATTTAAAACACAAGATCCCCTCATTATCACCACATTTATCAGAAGAAGACTTATTCCACTGTCTCAGCCAAATTAAATATACATATTTTTTTTTTATTTCTGGATTTTACAATTTGGAAACTAGAAGACTTAAGAAGTTAGACATAGATAATAAAAGAAGTTGTCTAGAAGCCAGAAAGTACAAATATATTCCATACAAAGCTTCCATTTTGTGGAGCTTTATCTCCACAAAAAAAAAAAAAAAATGGTCTACTTTGAATATTCTTCTCATAGGCAGAATGCCTCAAAGAGTAGATTCAACATGGCAGAGCAGTGAGAAAGATGGCTGGCACAGATTAGGGGGAGGATGGGATAGAATATTGTCATAAAAACACACAGGGTTTAAGTTACATAGAAACTTGGATTATTACACCATGACACAGCCTTTGAAAGAATTTTGCACATTGGGAAGTGCTAAGTTTAAAAAGGTTATTCTGTGAATGAGATGTTATTACTCTCTGGTGTGAGAGATTTTTAAATGACATGACAAGTAGCATTCAAGAAGACCTACTGAGGACTGAGGGTTAAGTACCTTAGAAATGAAAAGCACTTCGTAGAAAAATCACTACATTTTCTACAACCATCATGGAGTTCTCTATTGGGTATTCTAGCGAAATATTAAACAAGATTCCTCTCTCAACAAGTTCTCTGGCTATTATGAAAATGCCTTCCTCATATAAAAAATAATTACACTATAACATACAAATATTATTCTACAATATATAGAAATACACATATAGAAGAATGTGTTTCTCATTAGAGAAACAGAGTAAATCATTTAAATACAATCACCTTTCAGCACCTCAGTAGTCTCCTTCTAGGCTGGTACGTAATGATTTACATATTTTTTTCCCGTATAACATCATCATTTGCTTCAAAAAATCTGCTCCTATAAGAAAATTCTTATAAGTGATCATTAATCTCCACCATATTTAATGGACAAAATGCCAATGCCACTATGAATAGCAACATAATAAAATCAATAATATGACTTTCTAATAGTCTACACAGTACATGCCAATTTATCTTGCCATCAACCTTATAAAATGCAGCCATTCTAAAGACACCCAGGATTTCTGAGAATTGTACCATCTGGACATCAGTGTTTTCATTTGTCCAATTGTTCAGCAGAAAATTAGCACAAACTGGCACTAAAGTTTTTAATTACTTTGGGGAATATCTTTCATATGCAACAATTTCAATTTAAAAGGAAACAAACAAAAATACAAGAGTACTTCAAGCATTGTACTTTAGATCATTGCATTGTTTTTTTTCTTTTTGCATTGATGAGAATCTAATTAATCTGAGAGTAAAAGTGTGTACAAAAAATTTCAGTAATGGGAGGACATACCTAAATAAAACTAAACAATGTCTCATACAGACATGACTATGAATGAGTGCATTCAGACGGGCCTTAGAATGGCTGATAAGCCTAGAAATGTAGATAACTGAGGTGAAGGGTACTAGTTTTAAGCAAGCTCAAAGGTGGACTTTTAATTTTTATTGATCTTTTAATTTTATTTGTTTATTTACTTGCTTACTTGGAAACAAAGTCTTTCTGTGTTGCCCTGGCTGGAGTGCAATGGCTGTTCACAGGTATGATCATTGTGCACCACTCATATAACCTGGAGCTCCTGGCCCCAAACAGTCCTCCTGCCTCGACCTCCTGAGTAGCTGGGTCTGTTAGCATGCATACTGTGCTCAGCTCTGTTGGTATTTTACAAAATGATATTTTCTCCGTGGATTAATTCTCTGTGTGAGAAAGATAATGAAATGTGTGGAGAATTGAAAGATAATGCTACTAACCTGACTCCACTGTGCAATATCAAATGATGACCCTATAATATATGGTGATATAAAAATAAAATTTCCATCTTTGGGTTTAATCTGAAAGTTCCATACCAAAATTTCTGAAGCTGGTGTTTTAACTACCTCACCTGATTTGGAGATATGCCAATATTGAGAACCCACAAGTTTACATGAACTAAGAATAGGACAGCTGGTCCAGAGCTGCTAAAGACCATTGATAAATTCTGGCAAATACGAACACTCCTGTCTCTTGTTCTCTCAGGATGGACCCAGGTGGCTCCTTTTCTCCGTCCACCAATTCCCAGAATCAGATATTCCTGACGTAAATGGCTCCAACAGAAAGAGTTTATGTGGTCCTTATATTGAGAAGTGACCAGCATGAGAGATGACTATTACCCGTGGCAGGTAAAGTTTGAAAAAGGTGAGGTTCTGGTTAGGTCAGAGTAGAGAGTTATGTATATGGAGGCCTACATCTGGAGCAGGTTATACTTACCTGGAACTTAGAGGCCTTAGGCTTTCCCATGAAGGCACAAAACAGGTTTTGGTTTGCGTTAGCCAGATTACTGGGTGAAGACCCGCTTACGTGAGGATTAGCCTCTTACTCTTACTTAGTTCAAGAGAAAATTTAGTCTAAACAGAAATTCTTCCTCTTCATCCAGTTCTTCTTTCTCTTAACCATCAAGTCAAAAACCTCTGGAATATTTCTGGCATTTCTAGTTCACTTGGTCGGCTCAGGAGTAATCGTCTCTTTACTGAGCTAGTTGTAGAATCATCTCTCAGGGATTCCAGGAGATCTGTTTCAAAACCTTGCAAGTCCCTGATGTCTAGAAATCCATGCTCCTATGCCTTACATCCCTATAGGTAAAAGGATTTCACCATTTTAGTCATCCTCAGTTTTCTCTAAAGAGAAGTACCTGTTGTATTTTACTTCCATTCCAGAGATAATCTCCCAATAACCATCAGAAATATCCGCCCTTACCCATGATACCTTCATTCCATTGCAGACATGCATTCTGTAATATCCATACATAGCTGTAATGGGGATAGGGGGATATTCAGCAGTATTTCAGGCAGGCTTACATGTTCTATCCCATCGTAGAAATTTATGAACTCTCTTAGTTAAATGAAGAAGGGAACTTAGATCTTTAGTTTTTAAAAATTTATTTATCAATCATTTATTTATAATCATTGAAAGAAAATGCATGACCTTGTCTAAATGGTAGAACTCAATGTGGCAATTATTGTTTTTTAGTTAAGAATTTTGAAGTTTTCCTTGCATTATGGGTTGAATTGTCCTCCTTATCACCCACATTATATTGAAATCTTAACCCTAGTATCTAAGAATGTGCCTTATTTAGAAATAGGAAGATGAAATTAATTAAAGATGAAATTAATCACTGAAGATGGAAGTAATTAAAGATGTGATCAAACTGGCACAGAGTGGCACACAAACCTAAATATGACTATTGCTCTTATAAAAGAGGAAATTTGTAGATATGCATATAGCATGCATTTAATGTGAAGATGAAGGCAGCAATCAAGGTCATGCAGCAGAAGCCAAAGAATGCCAAAGATTCCAGGAAACTAACAGAAGCTGGAGAAAGACATGGAACATATTGATTCTTCCTCACCGCCATTAGAAGGGACCATCCTGCCTACACCTTGATCTCAGACCTCTAACCTCTAGACCCTTGAGACAATACACTTCTGTTGTTGTACATAATCACATTATGATGCTTTATGGAAACAAATACACCTATGTTTTAAGTCTGAGGATTCATTCTAAAGTATTAATCATAACAAAGCAAACTTATTCAAGTACTAAATGGAAAATTTAGCCTACATTATATTCTGCAAACTCTCCACATTTTATCCAAAGCCTCAAACCATTAAAAAAAAAAAAAAGTTAAAGAGATTTGTGAAGTAAAAAACACTTCTCTGCTTTTTTTTATATATATACTGTAAACAGAACTAAAATTAGGGGTCCATAGACTCAATTATTTCCCAAAAGTACTTTAGCTTCCCAACATAGTGCTTTCAAACATTGTGTGTATTTGTATGCTTTTGGATGGAAAGTTCATATGTGCACAGGACCCACCCTGTTGTGCCCAGATCACAATGTCCCCAAGAACCACCAGGGAGCCAGGGTCTGATGCAAAAGCAGGAGAGTTTTATTCAAGCTTGTGAATCTGGGCCTCCAGTATCTTGGTGCAGCGAGATCAGGCTGAAGGCCCTGTTCTAAGGGGGAAGGTGGCTTTTATGGGTGAGGGGAGGGAGTGACCTCTACGTGAGGTCATGTGTGTCTGATTGGTTGAGGCCACTGAGGTGGCATCATGTGCCTGTGTCCTGACTTCTGAGAACCTGAAACTTAACTTCAGGGAAACTGAAACTTAAGCTTAAGATGACATCAGTTTTGTTCTTTCATTCCCCCCTTGACATGTGTCTAAGAGTCCCAATCTTGGGACTGGATGGGTTCTAGTTCTAGGTATGAAGGGGACAGTGGTTGGTACTGGCTTTTGAGCACTAGTAGTTGCACAGCTCCTACTTGGTCTTTGATGAAGTTTAGGAGCTTGTTGATGACACAGGGGCCTAGGGTGAGTAACAGCAAGACTATCATCAGGGGTCCTGCTAAGGTTAAGATCAAGGTTGTTAACCAGGGGGACCAGTGGAACCATGATTTAAACCAATTTTGTGACTGTTCTTGATCTAGTTTTTTTTTTTTTTTTTTTCTGTAACCCTTCTTTGACTAGAGCCATAGATTCTTTTACAACACCTGAGTGGTCTACATAAAAACAGCATTTTTCTCATAAACAGCGCATAGACCACCTTGCTGAAGAAATAACAAGTCCAGACCTCTTTTGTTCTGCAATGCTACTTTGGAGAGGGATATTAGGGACTCCTGTAAGTGCAAAATATACTTTTCTATTCTTTCAATATCCAGGTCAATCGTGGCACATAAGGCTTCATAGTTTTTGTCTTGTAGAACTAGGGAGGAAATCTCTGTGCCTGCGCCTGCTATGCCAAGTCTTATGAGCATGGCTAGAGTTACTGCGGTAACCAGTTCCCTTTTAATTTTACTAATTTTACCTGCAGTTGAATGGAGCTTATAGGCCTGGTATATATCTTCTTCTGAGTGATAGATTATCTTGGGGATGAGCTGTATTAAGACACAGAAGTCACAGGTTAGGTTAAGGACTGTTCCATGTAAGCACAGTGCGAGCCCTGTAGAGTAGGCTCACCAGGAATTGTTGGTGGGAATTAAGTACCCAGTACCATTCTAGGACAGAGTCTGACTGCAAAGATGTCGGAACTGAGGCTGTGTGTGGCCTACACAGAGTCCTTGGCCCGATGTGGCTTGGAGGGTGAGTCGGGGACCTTGCTGTTGCCATCTGCAGAAGCTAGCTGAGGAGCTAACAGTAGGCTGACTGGTTATAGCTATACCTTCATAATATGGGGGTCTGGTTTCTATACATAATTAACAAGACTTGGTGAGGTCTGGTCTGGAAGTGTTCAGGACCTGGTAAGTAGTGGTGACTAAATTCTGGAGTGGGTCAAGATTTTCAGCAGGTGCAGGTATGGGGTCTTCCTGCACAGGTGCAAGTGTCATGGTAATAGCCATGGTGGGCGTGGGGTCTGGACTTTGGGTGCCTGGTGCTCGGCCTGGGGTGCCAGGGGACTTGGGTATGGCTGCAGGGGGAAGCTTAAGTATCGAGTTGGGGCCTACTGCAGTAGGGGGCCTAGTATTAACTGGGGCATATAGGACTTTTAGTAGGAAAATATTACCTGAATCTGTCTCGGAAGAGCGGTACAACTGCTCATCCCACCATTTGCCAGTTTTCCATCCTTGCATCTGCTTCTCTTTTACAGTAAAGCTGATACTAACTATATCACATTTGGGATTTTTCTGGGGGCACCCTTTGCTGGGACACGTAGTCTTCCATTTCATCTGAATTAGGTCTTCTTGTCTAGGGGGGATCTACTATATTTGTCCAGTGGAAACACAGCTTTATGAGTTACGGAAGTACAAACTCGCTTCTCCACACTTGTCAGGAAGGTGACGGGGGCAGACATAAAAGGTCTTAGTCAGATCTGGGTGGCACCAGAGAGTGGTCCTTAATAGATGGTGGAGATCTACTAGGAGTTCTGGGAACCAAGTACCTTTAGGGTGAATTTCTGAGGTCTGATGGAGGATGGTTCCTGAGCTAGCATTAATAACCTGCCATGTTACCTGAACAGGGAGATGAGGGCTGGCAGCAAGGGGAGTAGCTAATAAGGAAGAGCAAGTCAGTATATAGTGCACATACAGTGACATCAAGGATTCTGGCATCTTCGCAGTTTGAGCTTTAATGGATTGTCAGGGTCTCGTTGGAGTTTCTACTCTGGGGTGTAGTTTTCCTTGGCAGCAAATGTATCAGCTAGGTGGGCATGGGTGTAGTGGACCCACGACGTGATGCCATCTACTTTGAGTGTGGTGGGTGTCATCAGGACAACAATGTAGGGTCCTTTTCACCGTGGTTCAAGGGTCTTGTGCTGATGGCATTTTACATACATCCAGTGGTCAGGCCGAAATGCGTGGGGTTCAGGTGTGGGCCTGCTGTTGTACAGGGCGATGATCTTCTAGTTTTCTTGTTGACATTTTTTATATCATTGTAAGGAAAGAGAAAAATTATTATTCTGTTTCTTATTTATAGCTTGACTCAGTAAGCTAGGAACTAGGGGTGGAGGTTTTTCATACATAATTTTAAATGGGGTCTTGCTTATGATATAGGGAGAATTTCTTACCTTATTACAAAGCAAAGGGGAGAAGAGTAACTCAGTCACCACCAGTCTCTAATATTAATTTTGTCAGGATTCCTTTTAAGGTCTGATTCATCCTCTCTACCTGTCCTGAACTCTGAGGCTGGTAAGCACAGTGTAGCTTCTAGTTTGTTCCCATGGTCTTAGCCAGACTAGCTACTATTTGAGAAGTGAAGGCTGGCCCATTGTCTGACCCTATAATATTGGGAAGTCCATATCTAGGCATTATATCTTCTAATAGTTTCTTGACTATAACTTGTGCTGTCTCTTGTTTGGTGGGAAAGGCTTCTACTTATCCAGAGAAAGTATTTATGAAGACTAATAAATATTTGTATCCATATTTACCTAGTTTGACTTCAGTAAAATCAACTTTTCAGTATGCATCTGGCTTGGTCCCATATTGTTGTGACCCTGGTTTTGGGGTTGTGATTGACTATTGGTGAGGGTGCATGCTTTACAGGAAGCAATTATTTTATTAATTTTGGCATTTTGGCCTTGTATTTTGATACCTGTATGTCTGAGTAGGTCTTTTATCTTTCTAGAACTCAGGTGCGTAGAGTGGTGCATCTGCTGTAAGACTTCCTGCCCTAATTTTTGCAGGAAGTAAAACTTTTCCGTCACAGTTAGCCACCACTCATTATACCGCTCTGGGGCATGTACCATAGGGATCTGATGCATCCATTGTAAGTCTTTAGTGGTTTAACTGGGAGCTTCTGGCAAGTTTGGAGATCCTAGGTCTGGAATGTAGAGGGGAAGTTTAAGCTTGTGTTTTCAGCCACTTGCCTGGTGGTTAAGTCAGCTAGTCTATTTCCCCTAGCCACTGGAGTATCTCCTTTCTGGTGTCCAGGACAGTGGATTGCTGCCACCTTTTGGGGGAGCCAGAGGGCCGAGAGAAGGTCAAATATTTCTTCCTTATGTTTGACAGTTTTTCCCTCAGCTGTGAGCAGTCCTGGTTCTCTGTAAATTGCCTCATGAACATTCGCAGTAGCAAATGTGTACCAGCTGTCAGTATATGTATTGAGTCTCATGTCTTTTCCTAAGATAAGGGCTTTCATGAGGGCTATCAACTCAGCCTTTTAGGTGGAGGTGCCAGCTGGGAGGGGATCAGCCCATACTACTTCAGTCTCAGTCACTACTGTTGCCCCAGCATACTTGTTGCCATCTTTGATGTAACTGCTAACATCAGTGTACCAGGTCACCTCTGCATCAGGCAAAGGTTGATCTTTCAAGTCATGGTGGGTGCTGTGTACTTGTGCCAGGATCTTGGAGCAGTTGTGAAGCTGAGTGTCCAGGTCTGGGTCTGGCAGGAGGGTGGCTGGGTTGAGCGTTGCCTTAGCTCAAACTGGATCTGAGGAGGGTTGAGCAGCAGACTCTGGTAATGAGTGAGTCGGGCATTGCTCATCCACCAGTCTGAGGGCTGTTTCAACACCCCTTCTATGGCATGAGGAGTTGTAATTATTAGTTCTTGTCCTCGAGCGAGTTTGTCTACATCTTTGGTGATAAGGGCGGTAGCAGCTATAATCCGCAAGCACAGAGGCCACCCTGCTGCTATAGGATCTAGATTTTTTGACAGATAAGCCACTGGCCGGTTTCATGGCCCTAGAGTCTGAGTCAACACCTCTTTTGCTACTTCTTTGTGTTCATCAATGTACAGGTGAAAGGGCCTGGTAATGTCAGGAAGGCTTAAAGCAGGGGTGGACAGTAGGGTCTTCTTTAAGGCATGGAAAGCCTTACTTTGTTCCTCTGTCCATTGAAAAGGTTGAGTATTTTTAGTGGCTTAATACAGAGGTTTGGCCATTTCAGCAAAGCCTGGAATCCAGAACCAGCAAAAGCCTGCCGAGCCTAGGAACTCTCTAACTGCCTGGGGTGACGTAGGCACTGGGATTTTCAGTACCATTTATTTTCTGGCCTGGGTTAGCCACAACTGACACCCCCCAGTACATATCCCAGATAACTCACAGTTAGTTGACAAAGCTGAGCCTTCTTTGCTGAGGCTCGATAGCTGAGGGAGCCAAGAGTGGCCAGTAGGTCTCACGTTCCTTGGACACACTTGGATTCTGAGTCTGTTGCCAATAAGATATTATCTACATGCTTCAATAGGGTCAGATCAGGGTGTGTCTTACGGAAGTCACCAAGGTCTTCATGTAACACCTCATTAAAGATGGTGGGAGAGTTCTTGAACCCTTGTGGTAGGTGGGTCCAGGTGAGCTGCCTGTGGATGCCACATTCAGTGTCGCTCCATTTGAAGGCAAACAGGGGCTGATTCTATGGGGCTAGCAGGAGGCTGAAAAAGGCATCTTTAAGATCTAACACTGCATACCATGTCTGAGTTGGAGTCAGTGAGCTTAGGAGGGTGTATGGATTAGGCATAATGGAGTGGATATCTATTACCTTTTTGTTGACATCTCTCAAGTCCTGGACAGGCCAGTAATCATTTGTTGAAAGCTTCTTGACTGGCAACAGGGGGATATTCCAGGCCAACTGGCAAGGGACTAAAATTCCAGCCTCTTTAAGTCTCCAGATATGGGGCAATATACCATTCTGTGTCTCCTGAGACTTGGGATATTGCTGCACCTGAGTAGGCTCGGCTATTGGTTTTAGTTCCACTAGAATGGGAGGCCGATGTGAGGTTAGCCCAATTCCTCGGGTCTCACTCATGATGCAGAGAATTGGCAAAGCCACTCTGTCATGTCTTTGGGTGAGTGGGCTGGTTGAGGAGGCTGATGTAGCCAATATTTATCTTCTAAGTGGATGGTCGATACCTGGATTGGGTGCCCCTGTTGATCAGCCTGGGGCCCATTTGTCTTAAAAGTGATCTGTGCTCCTATCTTGGTGAGGCAGTCACTCCTCAAGAGAGGGTAGGAGCAGTCAGGAATAACTATGAACGCACAAGATACTCGATCCATGCCTAGGTCCACAGTTCTTTGGGTAGTCCATGAGTACTGTTTCATGCCAGTGGTGCCCTGCACCCAAGACTTCCGGGGATCCAAGGCCCCTTTGTCTTTGATCAGAACTGAATGTTGGGCCCCAGTATCGACGAGGAAGTCAACCTGGGTCCCCTCCACTTTTAAAGTTACCCAGGACTCGGGGAGGGGTCTTGAGCCCTGACCCCTCTAATCACTTAGTTCTCCAAGTTTTAACACAAGGACCTGATTTCTCTGCTCTGGGCCCGTCTTCTTAGGGCACTCATGGGCACAGTGTCCACTCTCCTTGCAGTACGCACATTGGTCTTTGCGGAGACGGGATCTATTACTAGCTGGCAGGCCTACCCAGGGGACTGTCTCCTTACCTTTAGAAAGATAGTATAGCTGTTGAGCTATATCTTCTGGAGTTCCCACTGTAGTGGCCAGCAAAATCCTTGTCAGGTCTTGGGTCTGCTTCCTAGCTGTGCTTGTCTTCTGGAGTTTCTCGATTGTTGTACATTTTTTCTGCAATTGTCAACAGATCCTGAGGGATTGTCTACCTAGCCTGTCTATTTGCTGAAGTTTTTGCCAGATGTCTTGGGTGGATTGATTGACAAAAGTCAAAATTACAGCAGGCTTACTATCTTCTGCCTCTGGATCCATAGCTATATAAGTGTGAAACGCCTCTATTATGTGCTCTAAGAATGCTGCTGGTATCTCTGTCTTCTCCTGTACTACATTGTATACCTTTGCTAAGTTGGTTGGTTTCAGGGCAGCCTTCCTAAGCCCTGCCATCAGAGTCTGACAGTAAACTTGGATCCTCTCCTTACTTTCAGCTGTGTTAAAATCTCAAGTGGGTTGGGTTAGGGGGAAAACTGCATCAAATAAAGCCTGGTTAAAAGTAGGGGTCCCATCTTCTCCAGGGACAGACTTTCTGGCTTCTGCCAAAATTTGTCCCTGCTCCTCGATTGTGAACAGGACTTGCAGGAGTTGCTGGCAATTGTCCCAGGTAGTATGGTGGGTAAATAGAATGGAATCTGAAAGGTTAACAAGTGCAGTGGGCTTCTCAGAGAAAGGGGGGTTCTGCATTTTCCAGTTATATAAATCACTGGTTGCAAAAGGCCTGCGGGCTGCGGGCTGTTTTCCTTCTTCATCAGGAGGGCCGTAGAGTCAGCGGTGATGCGAAGTTGTTCTTGCCAAGCCCTCTGGCAAGTGTGGGCTGGGTTCTCAGCCAGGTTTTCTCTTAAAGGGACAGCTTCATTATCTGGTCTCCCTGAGTGAGGAGCGGAGAGGTTCCAGTATGGAGGTGGAAAGAGGGTTTCTGGATCCGTGCCTCCCTGCAAAACGGGATATAAGGAGGTAGGGGCAGTAGTTTGCTTGGAGCGTGAGGGTTTCTCTTTTCAGGCCATTATTTCTTTTTGGTCGCTGGGACTTGGAGGCAGCATGGCCTTTAACCAGTCTGGTGGGTTCTTCACTAAGTCTTGCCGTATGGTGATATACAGAGTCTGATCTGGGTGTCCTGTTTGAGACCTATAAATTACAGTTTTAACTTGGAGAATAATTGGAAGATGGAGGGTATCCTCTGGTGGCCAGCTGACATTAAAAGTCGGCCATTCGTTCCTGCAAAAAAGTTCAAGTTTAGCTTTTTTCACTTGAAACCCATACTGGTGGGCTCGCCCCTTGAAATCCTGGAAATGAGCTAATGTTAGATTTAAAAGCATCATGTGTGTCTGACCTATGTCGCCCACACCCTAAAACCACAAACACAGAACAAGGCTCACAAAGCACAAAACACAGACAGACGAATCTAAACGAAAATAAAAAAGACCAAGTACAAAAATGAAACCGAAACTGAAACTGGGACGGCAGCCAATCAACCTATCAATGGCTCAGCCAGCAATCCGCACACTGTCTGTCAAAAGAAGCACCCCCTCAACACTGATTGGGGATTCCACGTTCTAATCTGCCTGGGGAGGAGGAGAGGAGCTCCATGCCCCTCAACATTGATTGCGGATTCCACGTCTCAATCTGATTGGGGATTCCACGTCCCAATCTGCCTGGGGAGGGGGGACATCTCCCACTTCTCCCTGTTGGCTGGTCCCCAGCGAGTCCGCCTTGACCCTACACCAGCATCAGATCAGACTCTTAACCGGCAGGACACAGAATACAAGACACACGTGCCTCAAACACTTACTAAACTCTCCCAGAGGGGGTCCATGGGGTTTTGGGGATCCCGGGAGACCCCCCAAATGTTGTGCCCAGATCTCCATGTCCCTAGGGAGCTAGGGTCTGATGCAAAAGCAAGAGCATTGGCTCAGCACCTGTGGCGCAAGTGGCTAAGGCTCCAGCCACATACATCTAAGGTGGTGGGTTCGAATGCAGCCCGGTTGCCAAACAACAATAATGGCTGCAACCAAAAAAAAAAAAAAAAA
>NW_003852401.1:15929890-16055196 GCF_000181295.1 Otolemur garnettii | reverse complement strand
AAAAAAAAAAAAAAGGAAGAGCGTTTTATTCAAGCTGTCGAATCTGGGCCTCCAGTATCTCCCCGCAGCCAGGGCTGAAGGCCCTGTTCTAAGGAGTAGGGTGGCTTTTATGAGTGAGGGGAAGGGAGTGACCTCTATGTGAGATCCTGTGTATCTGATTGGTAGGGGCCACTGAGGTGGCATCAGGTGCCTGTGTCCTGACTTCTGAGAACCTGAAACTTAACTTCGGGAAACCGAAACTTAAGCTTAAGATGACGTTGGTCTTGTTCTTTCACACCTCTCTTTAGGATTTATGCTCTGCCATTTCACACATTCACATAGTCTTCTTGGCAAATAATGAGCAACTCTACTTCCTGGCTTGGCTCTGAATGGCTTAATCCAAGGATAATTAATATGAAGTATCATCAAAGGGCTTTCACTGGATTGCACTTTCATCTCCATCCTAGGATTACATCGTGAGACCTTCTTAATCATCAACTATTTTGGAATACATTGCCCATTCCGTTATCCAGTGACACTGGTCACAAAAGGTATTATTTCTTTATAAATGCTAATGAAGAATAACAATTTTATGACTGATAAAGACAAAGTCGAGTGGATCCTTTGAGTTTAGAAGACCAGCCTGAGCAAGAGAGAGACATCTGTCTCTATTAGAAATAGAAAAAACTAGCTGCTCATGTTTGGGCCACCTATCATCTCAGCTACTCAGGGGGATGATCCAAGAGAATTACTTAAGCCTGAGAGTTTGAGGTTGATGTGAGCTATGATGCCACAGCACTCTACGCAGGACAACAGATTGAGACTCTATCACAAAAATAAATTAAATAAATAAAATAAAAACTTATGTAATTACACAATGTACACTTAAATCATCATGTTGTATGCCTTGAAATTATACGATCTTTATTCCTTTATTTAATATATTAAAATAAATAAAAATATAACAAACTCAGCATATATTTTTATAAAACTTTTTGTGCCATTTTATATATCTTAAAATCCTTT
This sequence comes from Otolemur garnettii, assembly GCF_000181295.1. Lineage (NCBI taxonomy): Eukaryota > Metazoa > Chordata > Mammalia > Primates > Galagidae > Otolemur > Otolemur garnettii. The sequence goes on along the minus strand of NW_003852401.1, from coordinate 16,054,191 downwards.
TCATCTTATTGTGTAGTATATGTACATATGAAACAGGCAAAGAGAAGCAAGGAAAATATGGGAAAAGCTTAAATGTTGATTCTGGCACAATATACAAATGGCTAGTGAGTCATTATCTAAATTTAAATATTCATAATTTCTAAATCAGAGTTTCTCAGTTTGTCTTCAATATATTTTCTCATTTTATATTGAGACTAAATATTAGCATCAAAAACTTTCCTGGAGAGGGTTTGTTTGGATGTGATCCAGCTGATTAGTGGTACCGAATTGGCTTTATTACTCTGCTGAGGAACTCGGTCCCAGTGTTTTGAGAATTAGATCATGATACATTAGATCACTATAAGCCCAACTCAAGTATTACAAAACTGGTCCATACAACCAAAATCATGGCCACTTCTATAATATTTTGAAATAAAATAAGAAAAAAAAAGAATTAAGATCATCTTGTTCATAAACATGTGGACTAGGGAGGCACTAGTGATAAACAGATGCTACGTTATAAGGCGCGAGCTGGAAAGAGAGTTCTTCTGAGGAACAAAAGGCAAAAGCAAAATAAATTTTGAAGTAGTAGAGAATAGGAAAATTCAGGGCATGTCAGAGCTATTATACTTTAGCACTTGGATTCCTTTTATTATCTTGGATGCTGATTTTAATGATTGGAGTGCCCTTCTTTGAATAGAACAATACATCCTAATTAAATTATATGAGGCATTTTTTTTAACTAAGATTTTCCCCTAGATTTCAGAAAAGAATGATTTGTACTTTATGTTTTATATAAGAGAATGTGAGTTTTATTATAGAGATTGAAGTTTATAGTAAAGAAACTTGGACTTACAGAGTTACAACTGATATTAAATGAGATACATATAAACTAATTTTTGGTACATGGCAGGGGACTACTTCAGGTCTCTGGATCATGGGAAATACAGTACTGTGGGCTTTCCGGGATACAGGATGCTGGGAATGTAAGAATAAGTGACTACCATACCTATCAACCAAAAGTATTGAGACTTTCAAATAAATAATGAATAATAATAAATGAAAAACGAAAGAACATAGCAGGTTCTTAAGACAAAAGTGTCGAACAGAACAGAATCTCAATGTCAATGAGGTAGAGATAACTGCAGTAATATTTATTTACATTACATCAAGTCATTAAATGTTTAATGTTTCATAAAATACAAGTATAATGCAACATGTATCATACTTAATGGTTCAAATTTTACAACAGACCTTAAATATGCAAAATTAGGATCTCAAATAGTACAATGTAAGTCCTTAGATTGTACTTAATTAAATGCTGGCCATGTCCATTTTTGTTCTTTTGGTCACTTGCACTGGTAAGTACTATACAGAGAAATGCGATAGAGGAGGATTTGGTACACATACTTTATTCACAAATTCAGTCTTAAATTACTTTCTCAACATACTCTTATGCTTGATTTCAGCTTGCTACTCTCTCTATTTATAAATAGGTAGATTTTTTATTCCACTTTACAAATCTCATGATTTGTTACAATATTTTTATCTCCAGAAACCTGTAGTAACTGCTCTTCCTGAGGCCGCCTGGCCCCAGAGTGCACCACATCCTCTACTCCATAAGCAGTGTTTCCTTGGCCTGCTCACTGGCCCTGCAAAAAAACTCCAGAGAAATAAATGATTGCATTTTATCTGCTACATACTTTTGAATAAATTTTATAATTTCAATTAGAAATTATATTTATAATGATAAAATGATTTTTAACTATAGGAAGAAAGGACACTTTTTCAAAAAAGTTGAAAAAATTCTCCAGAAAGGGTTTATTTGATTTTGTGACAAGAAAACATGTAAACTGAAGAGAGAAAGATAGAGATATCTTTGCTTCTGCTCCTATTATTACACATAGCAAACATAGAAGCGAGGTATTCAAGCAAGCGTCCTGTTAGACCAGCATGAGAAAAATAATAAAAATCATGTCTACTGTTTTAACTTATTAAGCTTTAGAATAGTGGCATTAATAGGTAATTTAATTAACAATATTTAATTATTTCTCCTAAAAAGATAAAGATTAAAGATTTCTGGAGTTATATTTTGTCTCAATATTATCTAAAAATAATTATTATATTTCCTTAATGAAAATTACCATCATGTGAAAAGTGAACAAAGTTAATCCAGTTTGAAAATGAAGCTATTGAACATTAAGCTGGCTCTGTTGACTGGTCCACTGTAAACTGAAAGAGCTAATGATAGATAAGTAAGACAGATGTATTTTCTGGATCTACTACTATTATGACAGGATTCTTTGATAAGTTACTCTGAATTATTACCTGTCTCTCAGAGACAGGCAAAGAAAAGACAAATAGATTATGTACCATGTCAGGGCCTTGTCATTTGCATAGGTGTTAAGTATGACAATTACAAATTTAAAGTGTCTCAGAGCTATAGACAGATATAATCATTCTTTCTATAAACTCCCCACATATAATTTTAAAGAGAGACATGAGTCACATTCTTTAAGTGTCTGATATTTTCTTAGATGGGATAGACTCCAAAGTTTACTTGATGCAAGGAGACATATCGTGAATGTGGTATTTTCAGGTTTAAGCAGGGTAGTGATATATTTCTTGAATTTTTAAAGATTACCATGTGGAAATCCCAAAAATAGAATTCAGCAGTATATCCCTAAGGGAATCTTATCATCTAAAGCCAATATGTATTTCAACTTTATTTTAATTCTTTATGCCAATTGTTTTCTAGTCCTGATCTGAACTAATTTTACCTAAAATTACTAAATTGAATTCAACAACTTAATTTTTTTATTTTTACACAAGATAAACATTCTTGATATTTAAAAAAAAATTTAATTTCACCCTAGTACTTTTTTTCCAAATATGGTTTTGTAATCATAGAATCAGAAATATTAAGGGGACTTAAGAGCTCAAACTAGTTCACCTAGTTTCCACTCTGAATAAGAATCATTTTTGCAACATCTGAGAAATGGCCACTCATTTTCTTGCCTTTTTTTTTTTTTAAGGAGCTCTCACTCTGTCATCCAGGCTGGAGAGTAGTGGCAAAATCATAGTTCACTGCAGTTTTAAACTCCTAGGCTCAAGTGATCCTTCTGCTCAGTTAATTTATTTTCTTTCCTTTTTCTTTTTCTTTTCTTTTTTAGTTTTAATACAGACAGGGTCTCACTGTATTGCTCAAGCTGATCTCAAATTCCTGCCTCAAACAATCCTCCTGTTTCCACTTCCCAAAGTACTGGGGTATTGTGATTATAGGCTCATCTTCTGCTTAAATGCTGCCTACAGTTATAAATATTTCACTTTGGGGCAGGAATGGTACCTAGAAAATTCTAGTTCATATATTTGCCCTACAAATGGCAATTGTTTTTTCTAGAAATGCACCTTGTATCACAGCTAAACAATTTTATTCTTTTGTCTCTATCAAGGTTCATTAAAATAATTCATCCCTTCATCATTCATTTATTCACGAACATACAATGAGTATATGTTATACTCATAGTATAGTATACTATGTCCCAAAGCAGAACTAATTGAATAATACATATTATCTACATACATGAACTTACATTCCACAGGAAGCAAACATGTACGATAATATTCTATGTCAGGGACTAGCCTCAACATGTGATGGGTTTACTAATTAGTGGCCTGGTGGTATGGAGACTGGAAAGTCATTAGTGAAATTTATTAATGAGAGTTATAGAGAATTAATACAGCAATAATAGACACAGATGAAGACATAGTTTTAAGAGTAGCGGGACTAGGGAGGTGACACACCATACTTTGTAAGGCTTCCAGTCTGCCATCCCGAGTATCAGGCTAGCTCTGTATTTATTTCGTACATCATTGTTACAGTCATAAATCTCATGAAAGCAAAGCAAACAATCCCTTCTGGTTCTTGTTTTGCTTGCATTCCTACTAACTAGACTAACTCTACAACTGATTGCATTAATTGCATGGATTTACTTATGTTTTACTGTTTCAAAGTATTATCGTCTTAATGTAAACAGGTCTTGATAAGGAGGCCAATTAGAGGCCAACTCAAGGGCCAAATCCTAGCAGACCTTCAGTCACACACCACAGATGTGATGTTTTAATACTCCGATAGCCTTAGGTCCAAATACATAGACTCCTCTGGCCCAATCAAGGTGACAGAAGAAAAGAGATCTTTCTTCTCCTTATCTGGTCTGGAACAAGTCATGCTGAGTTGGACAAAGTTTAAAGAATTCACATTCTTAACTCCCCAAAACCACTCCCTCAGAGCATCCAGCTTTGCCCTGGAAGAAAGTAGCTTCGAGGCCTCCAGCCAGCTGCTGTGCAGCAGGTGCGAGAAGAGGGCGGGGATATACAACATGTCAGGCTTCAGAAATAGTAAAGTGACAGGATTTCTCACTTTGTGCTCAAAGCCAGGAAAATGGGTCTGAATAGATTCCCCATAACTGTCTCCCTTTACCTAGACTCTGTTCCCCATTCCCAATAATATTTCTAATCTACTAACAATAATTGAATATTTGTTTCAAACTTATGATATCATTATTACTAGCAATGCAAGCACACCAAGACATAACTCCTCCCATAAGTATTCCCACATGCACTCTTCAGTTTTAAGCGTTCAATTTATATAAATCAATTAATTATTAGACTGTTATTTTTCTCTCTTATTTAGGTAGATAGTATATAAATTCCTGATCTTGCATGTCTACTGCTAAAATTTTTGGAACATGTACCCTAAAAAATGTCACTTATTTATAACTATGTTATGGAGGTCACAGTAATTTATAACTGTAAGATTAGTTTTAGAAATTCTGTACAAAAATATATTATAAAATGATAAATATATTAAATAATCTAGAAATAAAAAAAAACATAATTTAGAAGCTCTGACATTCTCTCTTCCCATTCCCAAAATCATCATTAAGCAGCAGAAGAAAATGACATTTTTGTGAGTGCTCATGAAAGATTATGAGTATTTTAAATTGGTCACTTTTTTCTGTTCTTGTACAGATCTGCATGGCACAAGTGACTTGAAAAGTGTGCTTCTGCCATTTTCTGTTGGCCAGTGTCATTGTGGAGGTATTTGATTTCCTGTGGTGGCTTCCTGATGGGGACTATAATACTATTGATTATAGTATTATCTGAGCATGAAGGTTGAAGCGTAGTGTTCTCAGTGGCTCAGCCCTGCAGCATGGTACCTGGGGTCTTTCTTGAAAGATTAACACAGAGTCGGTTTCATCAACCTTCTTTTTGATTGTATAAGCCACTCAGTGTTTGACAGGATTCCTTTTAATGTGAAAACTAGCTGAAATAGACATTTTTCCCCTATGGTTTAACCTTAAACAATAAATCAATCTGTTAATATTATTTTTTCCTTATGGACAAACATGGGGACTCTTTTAAAAAGTATTTACTCAACACTGAGTAGGTTTTGAACAGGATTCAGTGAGAAAAAACTACCCATGAAATTCCTCCATTTATAGAATTTCTTATGCTGCTATTGTAAGGGAGACATATGGGTAACCTGAGGATCCAGAGAGTCGGCCAGCCTTTTAGAATCACCTCTTTTGTTAATGTCCTGATCAGTTTACCCAAAATCATCTATGCTATGGGAAGATAAGCAACTTTTTCAGTATTTCTAGGGATCACAGCATGGAAGATATGTGTGTAGCTCGGCATTTATCTCACTTTCTCCTGTTTTTCCTACTTACCACTTTTCAAATACCTGTTCCTGCTGGTTTATTAGTTTAGTTTACAATTTTGCCCCTGATCTTTAGTCCTCAAAGTATGACTCAAAATGGACATCTGAGTACAAAGTTTTGCTGAAGGACCAGCAGTATCTGGGCATAATTATATAACAACAGCACAGCACAGAAAACAGCCAACTATTCAGCCTTCCATCCATTGAGCTAACTTCCCCCAGTCATCTCAACTATAGGGGAATTTTTACTGGACGTTGTTCACCTTGGCCTTAAGATGAAACTTAAACTTCAGTTTAATCTTTTTTTTAATTTCAAAATATTAGGAGGATAGAGAGGATACAAATGATTTCTTTGCATGGATAGCTTTTGTAATACTAGAGTTGTGCTGTAAGTGTGCCCATCACCCAAACAGCGTTCATTGTCCCCCTCTTCCCACCCCCACTTCCTTTGCTTGATTTCTAATGACTTTCACCGCCTTCTGTGCACATCTGTGCCCTCTGTTAGTTCCAATTTATTAGCGAGTACATGTTTTCTTATTCTTGAGATTCTTCACTTACAATAATGGTTCAAGTGAAGGGATTTTAAAACATGTATTAACTATTTCATTTAACCATGATTCATGGAACACCTGTAAGCCTGGCCACTGTTCTTAGCACTGAGAGCGTATCTCTGGACAATCTAGGAAAAATTTTTGAATTTTAATTCTAATACAGACTTTATAGAACATAATATCCCATATTTATAATTAAGTTAACTTATTGAATACTTACAAAATTTTAAACACTATTTGACCTCTTTTAAATTATTAACTGAATAGTTTCTCCAAATATCTTATCTAGTTTTATTGTGCCTAAAATTGCAAGCCATGAGGAAGAAGAACATTTCAGGTAAATTTAAAAGTTTACTTAGATAGATTGACCAGCTGCCCCAAGTCTGCGAGAGGCAGCAGACAGCAGCCAAGCTTTAGTGGTTGGGGGCTTTAAAGAAGTTGGAGGTGCAAGGGATGGTGTGAGTTTAGGACTTTGGGACTTTCTAGGTATCTAGCAAGCTGAGCAAGCTTGTTTATAGAAGTGGAACTTGGTGATTGTTGTGGGCAAGTGCAACCTGCTTCAGGTGCTCAGTGGAAATTTCCACTGTGTGTCTAACCCAGGGGTGGGCAAGGGGTGGCTGCCGTAAGACGGAGTCACTGTGGTCCTAGTTTCTAGTAACTTTAGGCCTAACGATTTTTATTATATTGAAATTTATCTTTAACTTTTAGCCCCGTTTTGAGACTACTCTAATCTTCTAAAACTATTACTTTGAAGAGACAAAATATAACTTTTATTATGAATAATGAAAATACATATACCAATCACATAGTAATTGTTAAACAACTCACTAATGGGATTTTAGGTAACAATAATGACTGCTTGAATTCATATATAATGCATTATAAAGTCCCCCAAATACAACATTCTGACTATAAAGTGCTAATCCTTAAAAATTGTATTGGAAATTTAGCATTTGTAAAGACATATAAAATAACTAGGTAATTTTCATGCTTATTTTCCCTGGTTTTATAAACTCTACATATTTGTAAAAAGTCAATTTATTTAAAAATGAACTGTAAGATAATAAGTAAAGATTAAACTATGCATATAATGCATTATCAAGTTGTAAAATTATCAACAGCTAAGGAATATTTTTCCCTTAGAAAATAGCATAGCAAAAAATGAATCAATTCCCAGACACTGGGATTTAGAAAATTCAATTTGAAAAGGCATGAAATATGAAGAAAATACAATGAAATATCATGAATGTTTAAGTAATTCTCAAAACATAAATATTTTTTAGATTATGGACCATCAATTTGCACTGATGTCACATTCACAAGACTCAAAGATTAAGTTTCTATGTAATTTTGAATGCAATTATTCCGTCTAATTCCAAGAAGGTCCTTTTGTCTCCAAGAAGTATATATTTTTCTGTTTAGCCTTTGTTGATTTTCTCCTGGCCAATAAGGTAATTAAAATGATGCTATTCTTATCCTAAGTACTAACAAAATTTCTAATCCAAGTACCAAGAAAAAGTACTTGGATTAGAAATTTACTTATCCAAAGTATTTAGATTAGAAAAAATGTTTCTAATCCAAGTTTCTAAGTTAATACAATCTAAAATCATTAAAATTTCAGGGTTTAAGGAGGTGCCTGTGGCTCAAAGGAGTAGGGCGCTGGCCCCATATGCTGTAAGTGGCAGGTTCAAACCAAGCCTGGACAAAAACTGGAAAAAAAAAAATTCAGGGTTTAATTAGTCCTTTAGTGAGTTGAAATTACTGTCTGATGCATTAAATGCCTTTTTACAAGCACTCTGATAATACATGAGATAACAGCATATATAAATCTCCTTAATAGTTCTGTTAGACAGTTATTAACATTTTCTTCATATGATCTTGGTGTTTACATAATGTATTTGATTTACTGCCATGTAAACAATAACTTCAGTTCAAGAATCCTCAGAACTTATGGGTGGCTTGAATTAGGAATTTCTGTATTTTAGTTCATCTACCCTTTGATCTGCTTTTTTCCGCTCATTTACATTGATCACATTATAGTATCTATGCAGCATCAGTTCTGCCCATTATTTGTCTGAAATGAGTGATACTATGCTTTTAAAGTTTCAAATATTATACTTTGGTAAATCAGTAGATAGAAGTATTGCTAATGTTATTATTTAACTGTAAATCAATAGTTACCTAACTGCTTTAGAAAATCTCAGAAAATATTAAATAACCTTATGTTTATCAACAAAAGTATTTTAATTTTATAAGTGCAATAATATCCAGCAATTTCCTTGACTCACATATTTCAAATTCAGTATTGTAAATTAGCTTGAAACTTTTGCCAATGCCAGTCATGTTTCAGATTAAACAACCAGATGTGGATTTTGAACACTAACCAGTAAATTAGTAATTATTTTAGTAATAAACTTTAAAGATAGGTATCCACATATGCTAAAAACACAATATAATTACATCTAGGTTCTAAAGGTCCCATATATAAAATATTAAAGCTTTAATGAGAAACGTTACACAAGTTTTAATATTTAAATTTATTTATTTATTTTTGAGACAGTCTCACTTTGTCACCCTCAGTGGAGTACTATGGCATCATATCTCACAGCAACCTCAAACTGTTGGGCTCACACAATTCTCTTGCCGCAGCCTCCCAAGTAGCTGGGTTATAGGTGCCCTCTACAATGGTCAGCTTTATTTATTTATTTTTTTCTTTTTTTAGAAATGAGGTGTTGTTCTGGCTCAGGCTGGTCTCAAACCTGTGAACTCAGGCATCTACTTGCCTTGGCCTCCCAGAGTGCTAGTATTACAGGCATGAACCACTGTGCCAGCCTTAATATTTGAATTTAGAAAGTAAATAAGTACTGGAAAATGAAATTAGCATTGCTATTATAGTTTTCATAAATATGTACAAATATTTGAAATTATGTATATATCATGTGTGTTTCTTTCTTCTATATAAGATTTGATTTTATAATTGATTTATACATTTTTCAATGATATTCTTCTGTTTAGTAAATATCTTTCTTTTATTTGATAAACAATCACATTTGTAAAGTACTTACTTTGTCTCCATCTGTGTCACCTGCAGTTAGAACTAAGTTTATAATTTGGTCCATTTTTTTATAAAGAATCATAATATAGTTTTTTTATTTTCTTTTATTTTCATTATCTCTAAAATTAGAACTACATGATAAAAGAAAGATTTAAAATCAGGCCACTAGATTGAGAGTGTGTGAAATCCAATCCAGCGAATCTCTAAAACTCTAAAAACTGCGCATCAGGAATGTCTACTATACATTATTTGTTTATATGTCTTATCTTCCTTATGAAGCATTAAACTGGGAATGTGCTCACTGAATGACACATCTTCATAGCCTCTTTACCACTTTTTAAAAATCATTTGTAGGATGAAATAATAGGATTATTTTTCTATTTAAGAATTATATCAGATAACAATAAAATTAAAGTATCTGGCTGATAGCAATCAATTAAAAATACTGTCAATTGACATTATTGATTTTTGGTAGTATTGTTGCTTTTTAAAATGACTATGCCTTTGCTTGTTTTCCCAAGAGGTTTTTAGCAAGCATTATTCAGAAAATCATTAATCATCATTAAGTAAATATATCTTGGTTCTTTCTTATCCTGAACACTATGTACAGTTGCCAAGATTCAGATGGATTGAAAAATCAGCATGCACAATTTAAAAATCTTATTTCTGACTTATACTAGTAAGCACTGCTTGTTGACTCTGGATTCAGCATCTTCGTATGTCCTGATGTGTGGTCAAAAGCTTCTTAGAACCTTCTATTTCAGCACTCTGAATATATATACTTTTTTCCCTGCAGCTTCAAATCTCTTAAAGCTATAACAAATATAAATGGTCTCATAATTTGGTCCACTTTTTATAAAGAATCGTAATATATGATTTTTTTATAAAGAATAATTCATATGGAAAGAAGAGGAACCAGCAGCAAACTATAAGTTCCAAGGAAACCCTAGAAAGTAGAATTGGTGCAATCACACAACAAAATCAAAGTAAATCACAAGAATATACATACAAGAAAAAAATTCTCTATGTGGTCCAGAGAAACTCTGCGTCTGGTCCACGTAAATATGAAATCAAAGGACAGCATACTGAAAAATAATCATGGGAGTAATTTTTAAGAAACTTCTTTTTCAAGAACTTAGTCAATTTTTTTTCCACTTAATCCTTTTGATGAAGCCAAGAACATCAATGGCCAAAATTATGAACTGTGCTTTGTGAGAAGATAGCCTTCAGCCTGGAAAAAGCAACTCTTGGCGAAGGGAGGTGTAAGGTCCTGAGAGCTAAGCAGAACTTGATACTAGATTCCCTCTCTCACTGAGGAATGATACGCGAGAAGGAGAAGGAGGGAGCTGATGAGAAAGTTACAACAATAATGGAAGAAAACTGTAAACTGTCCTCCATCTAGAGCACAGCCATCAGTGTTTTGTCAATTTAGACAAGGAGTAGCAAGTTGTCAACGCTTTCATTCATGTAAGAGAAATATTACCTGATAAAATGTACCAAATTTATTATCAATGAAATATTTTCATCCATTAGATTCGCCATACATTTGAGGATGGAGAACAAAATCATAGACTAATTTCATATTCCTTTGATGGAAAGTATCCAAAACTGTCACAGAACTTAAACTTCTGGGTATCTTATCTAGAGAAATATTTTAATATGCTCACACAATCACATGTGCATGATTATTAATTGCATTATTGCTTATAGCAACAAAATAGGTAGAAAATAAATTTAATTTATCAATAACGAAAAGATTAAATCATATATGTTACATTTCCATGTATCTATTAAAAATACTAAGTCTATATTATATATGTGTACGTACAAGCAGAAGATATTTCCAAACATTTTTAATTAAAATAAAATAGTATTATAACAATATGTATAGTAAAGTAGAATACCATTTACTAAAGGTGTTTGCTTTTTACTAATATATAACATTATACCATGAATAGCTGACATTAAGGCTGTATATGATTTCTAATAAAAATAATTTCTTAAACTCTATTAAGTTAGTATAAAGTAAAAATATCATTGAATTTTTCTAGAATTTTGAAAAGAAGGTAGTATTTAATTATGCAAATGAAATTTTGAATTATAATGAGAACTCTGATGTACACCATCACTTCTAATTTAATGTATGATAACTTCATAAGATGGAATTGATTGCTCCCAACCTCATACGAATACTTTCTTTTATTGTCTTAACATTCAACAAATGTTTGCCATCTGTTGTGTATCAGACACTGTCATAGGTCTTTAGATACAGAGTGAGGGGAAAAAGGCATTTTATGTATTTTATAGTATAGAGTGAAGAGAAACTTCTATCTGATAATTCTCAAGTCAATTGTAGTTCTCCTAGTATTTTATTCATGAATTTGGTAGTAAGGGTGAAGAATGTCTGGTTTAGCTCTTCTCTCTTCAATCCATCCCACTATAATTCCATCTTTAAGGTAATACTTCCTGCTTGATAAATAGGCATAGCAGGCCATCAGCTTATGGGATCAACCTGTTATTTGAGGAATAATTCTAATTTGATACATGGACTGCATATAAACAAGACCCTTTGAGAGCGTGCAGCCACATCAGGTATAAAAATAACATTTGGTTATTCTTTGTACATATCATTTGCTAGTAAACATAGGTGGGATAAATAAAGGTGAATATATTAATAAACCTTGGGGAAAAGGTTTATATGTAAAATAATTATGTTGTTTCAAATTTAGTGGAGATTATTTTATTTTCAGTTTTTTTCCACATATTTCTCTAATGAAATTTAATTAAAATAAAAGGTCAATGAACAGAGTATTATTCTCTTTTATCTTTTTCATTTATTCATTTATTACATACATGTATCAACCCTATAGAATGTTTACAAATCTCAAATGACTACTAAATAATTTCCAGTAATAGCTTCTTTCCCACATTTTTAAAACCATAATTTACTTCATAAATTTCTAGGTCTGACTTCCCTTTGGATTATCTAACCAGTTTTACAGAATCTCATAGAAAAACAAAGAAACAAATGAGAATGTAATAGGGAAATGATGTATGGTCTATTTTCTGTTAACATCCATGAATGGACAGATATTCAGAGAAACAAATAAACACTGGGGACTAGCTAGATTAGTTTACTTAGCTAGGCATTATACTTATTTAAAAAAAAAAGAATCAGTTTGTGAATAAGTACATGAAGAGAGTGTAGTAATTATTACTGATTTGTAGAAAATGAATTATGATTGACTGATTTAATTTCTGTAACAAATCAGAACATGGGGGAAAGATGAAAGTATTATAGAATTCTCATTAGGGCTCAAGATGTTACAAATTAAATGTTTGTACAAAGAAGAAATTAATTTAAACTATTTATATTGTAGATAAGATACTTAGAAATAAATTTATATGAAGATTATAATATATGCACTACACAATGGTGTAATGAGCTCTATATATGATCTATACAATAGTATATTGTGTTTGAAAATAAGAGATAAATACAGATATATATGTTTTCAAGTGTGCATACAGAAAAAAAAAAAAACAGATTTAGGTTAGCAGATAAAGGATTTGTCTCCCAGTAAAGCCAAAAATAAAACTCTTCTTGAAAAATATTCACTGCTAGTTTTCATTGCTTAATGTGCAGAAGTCGGTAACATCGTGAATTCTCAACATACACTTGGTAAATTGAAGTTTTTCCCCAGACATTTAAAAATAAACACCAGATATTTAACAGAGATTTGATAAACGCTAACTCAATAGCTTTTGTTGCCATGAGAGTTCTAGTGGGAAAGTGCAGGCGTTGGAGTCTAGAAGACATAAAAATGAGTCCAGCGTCTGCTCTGCAAATCTCACGTGATCTTCTGTTTCAGCTTCTGTATCTAAACGAGGATGTTTATAATGGTACTCATTTACTCGTTTTAATCCTCACGGTTTTTTGTGAGAATTTAGATAGGCTTCCGTATTAACTATATACTCTATCATATGAATTTTAATAATTTCAATAGACCTTTTTGTGGTTACTGTTATTATTTTCTATCTCTGAGCATGCTGAGGAAACAGAGTAACATTAAATGCCAATTGTAGAGATCCAGCCAGTATGACCTGGCAGTGATTTTCTTGATGTTATTCCCAAATAAAGATTTAATCAATGGTAGTTAAGTTGAAAATGCAAATTAATGCCTCCTAAAAGCCTAAGAATTTCCCATAATTTACTAGAAGAAGAAGCATACAGAGAGATGACATGGGAAATAGGTAATATAAGATATAAGGGACTAATGTCTTTTCACTTTCCTAAGAAGTTGCCAGGCGCCATACAAAGAAAAGTGATACTGTAAAGTATGTAAGGACATAAAATCGGACAATGCTTCCTAAAGTCCTTTCACTCTTCTGCATCCTCCAAAGTGTGGCAATCAGTTGGCTGTTTGAAGGCTGGGATAAAAGAAATGGCGTTTAACAGAGGAACATGAAACTACGGCTCCATCTTTGATTTGCAAGAGGAGAGAGGCTACCTTTTAGCATCAGGTTTACGGATGGTTATGCCTTGTAAGAACTGGTAATTTACCTTCCACTAGAAATTTCTGATTTCCTATGCTTGATACACACTGATATTAAATTAAGAATACCATGATATTATGCCAGATCTACATTTTTTGTGAATATTTATTGGTAATGTGTGAAAAATTTAAAGGGAAGTCTCCTATAGTAGGCAAGGGAGTGTGAGAATTCTATTTAAACTGGCTAGCTGCTTTTCTGAGCTTCTTATGGAGGCTGAGATTTATTTAAGAATAGATTCATATGTTCCTTTAACATTTTGAGCCAAAATCCTTCTCTCAAATATCCACAATCACAGCTCTTAAGTCATAACCAAGGAGGAGCAGACACAGCAGTGTGGGGTGCAGAGAAAGGGGCTTGGCTTGTTGGCCTTTCTGCTCTCTAATCCAAATTACTACAGTAACTCATAGGACGATACTTGGGAAAATCACTTATCTCCTTTTCTCCCTTGGCTTCTTCATTTCTGAAATGAAAAAGTGGAAATATATGATCTTTAAAGTCTCTTTCATGCCTGTCTCTTAAGGATAAATACAAAGGCTAGAATTTTTTTTTTTTTTTTTTTGCTCTTTAGATAAAACAAAAAGGACTCTAGTTTTTAAAAAAGGGTTAATTCTGTGCACAATGGCTGTGTTCATTATTCCTTGTAACTTAACATATGTCTGTAGGATTCTTGATATTCTATCCAGTCATACATACATCCTGAACAAAAAAAATGCCTGCTATTTGGTGTAATGGTTTGTTTCTTCTCCCTTTTGTATACAAACTGTCAGAGAAAGTAAAAATAAACCCACGTTTTTAAAGTTTTGAGAAATTATTCATGAAAAGTATAGAATTATGCCTCAATAGAAATGACATTGTCAAAGAGGAACTATTATTTATGGTAAGAATTTCAATTCTTACACAGCGTATTTCCTGAATTTATTTGTTCATATTTTGCAAAGGTGGAGAGATTTTTGTTCTGGAATAAAATTCAAAAAGGGAGGAATATCATGCATCTTGAGATCTTCAATTTATATATTTTCTTGTAGTTTGGATTTTTTAATTCATTAGATTTTGTGATGTAGGCAGTGATAAGTATTAGATGTTTTAATTTTAAACATAAAGAAGTTTGAAATTCAGGGTCACATAGCTAAAAGTCACCAGCTTAAAACCTTTATCAATTCTTAAGCCCAGGAAGCACATATATGTTAAATAAATACTGGAAATCAATTTGAAGAATGAAAATAAAATTGATTCTCACAACCTCACTGTCTGTGCCCATATCACCTTATTTTCTTCTCTTGTGCATTTCCTTATTTTCTACTTTTTTTTCCTGTAGAGAGGTATTTTGCCTCAACAGTGCTATTAACTTTTAATCAAGGTAACCAAGAGGATGGAAACATGTAAGAAGAGATAAACCACTAAAATATACTTCAGAACTGCATATATTAACTCATCCATTGCTTTTATTGTGAATTTTCCTATTCAATGCCACAGAGAGTAGCCTGGGCTTAGAGGGTCTGTTTTAGAACATAATTAGTAATTTTTCCATAATATTTTAGAAAGGTTAATATGTTTTTATATGTAAGCCCATAAGTGGAATTATTTGTTATAATTTCTCTAATTGTCATTTTGAAATACTAAAGGTTGTATTATCTAGGTTGTTTTTTGGGGTTTTTTTTTGTCTAGATGTTTTTGAATCAGTTATCTCTATGGCTATAAAATAAATACATAGGCATTTATGAAAAAAGAAGAGAAGTTAGAAGTAATAATGTTGTCCATAATTCCTATCTAAAACAATAATTAAAATGACCAGAAGAAATATTTCTTTTTAACTTGTTCTACATATATGTTTTTTGTCATTACTATTTTTATTTATTTTTAAATACATAAATATTTAGTTTTAATTATGATGAGAACATATTAGTTGGACACTTTTATAGGATATGTGTGATGTTTTGATATAGGCATAGAATGTGAATTAGTAAAATCAGGGTAATATAGGGTACCTTTCATTTCAGGCATTTAATATTTCTTTGTATTAGAGACATTCCAATTCCACTCTTTTAGTTGGTTTAAAGTATACCTTAAATTATAGTTGTTTATAGTCACTTTGTTGAGCTTTAAAATATTTTTCATTTTATGTAATTATCCAACTGTATTTTTGCAACCATTAACCACCCCCATTTTATTCTTCTCTCCTTGTTACCATTTCCAGCCTAAGTTAGCCATCCATTTACTCTGTCTCTATGACCAATATTTTTTAATATTTATCTTCCATATATAAATGAGAACATGTGAGATTTGTTTTTCTGTGCTTGGCTTATTTAATGAACATCCAGTTTCATTTGTGTTCTTACAAATGGCAGGATTTAATTATTTTTTTTCTTATGTTGGGCATACAATGAAGAATTGTATGGCTACAATTTCTTCATCCACTCATCCCTTGATGGACACTTAGGTTGGTTCCATAGTGGCTATTGTAAATAGTGTTGCAATAAACATGGGAGTGCAGATATCTTTTTGCTATACTGAATCCCCCTCTTTTGGATATTATCTAGCAATGAAATTACTAGGTCATACAGTAGTTCTATTTTTACTTTTTTGAGAAAACTCCATTCTGTTTCCATAGTTGTTGACCTAATTTACATTCCCAATAGCAGTGAACAAGGGTTCCCCCTTCTCTGTATCCTCTTCAGCATTCATTATTGCTTATCTATTGGTAAAAAGGCATTTTATCTGGGGTGAGATTACATCTCATCATAGTTTTTTTCTTTCTTTTTTTTTTTTTAATTGTTGGGGATTCATTGATGGTACAAGAAACCAGGTTACACTGATTGCATTTGTTAGGTAAAGTCCCTCTTATAATAATTTCTTGACCCCCAAAGGTGTGGCACACACCAAGACCCCACCCTCCTCCCACTTTCCCTCTCTCTGCTCTCCCTTTCCCGACCTCTTCCTCCTCCTGTCTCTCTCTGTTTTCCCCTTCCCCCACCTCCACCGTGTCATTAATTGTCATAAATTGTCCTCATATCAAAATTGAATACATAGGATTCATGTGTCTCCATTCTCATGATGCTTTACTAAAAATAATATGTTCCACTTCCATCCAGGTTAATACAAAGGCTGTAAAGTCTCCATTTTTTTAATGGCTGAATAGTATTCCATGGTATACATACACCACAGCTTTTTTAATGACTGAATAGTATTCCATGGTATACATATACCCATATTCCTGGGTTGGTGGGCATTTAGGCTATTTCCACATTTCGGAGATTGTAAATTGAGCTGCAATAAACAGTCTAGAAAAGTGTCCTTATGATAAAAGGATTTTTTTTTCTTTCTAGATAGACACCCAGTAATGGGATTGCTGGATCAAATGGGAGATCTAGCTTGAGCTCTTTAAGGGTTCTGCATACTTTCTTCAAAAAAGGTTGTATTAGTTTGCAGTCCCACCATCAGTGTAAAAGTGTTCCCTTCTTTCCACATCCATGCCAGCATCTGCAGTTTTGAGATTTTGTGATGTGGGCCATTCTCACTGGGGTTAGATGGTATTTCAGGATGGTTTTGATTTGCATTTCTCTAATAATTAGGAATGATGAACATTTTTTCATATGTTTGTTAGCCAATCATAGTTTTGATTGACATTTGATCTGTTAACTAATAATGCTTAGTATTTTTTGTATATAACTATTGGCCATTTGTCTTCTTTGAGAAATGTATATTCATATCCTTTGTCTATTTTTTAATTAGATTGTTTGATTTTTTTTTTCCTTTTAGGTTTTTGAAACTGCTTGTATAGTTCCGTTTATAATCCTTTGTTGATGGATGGTTTGTAAATATTTGCTCCCATTCTGTGGGTTCTCACTTTATTTTTCTTGATTATTTCCTTTGTTTTGAAGAATCTTTTTAACTTAATATGATCTCAGTTGTCCAATATTATTTTGGTTGCCTGTGCTTTTAGGGTATTAATCAACAAGTCCTTACTCAGATGAATTTTCTGAAACATTTCTCCCATGTTTTTTCCTGGTAGTTTCAGTTTCAGATTTTAGACTTTAAGACCTTAACCCATTTTGATTTGATTTTTGTATATTGTGAGAGACAAGGGTCTAACATACAGATATTAAGTTTTTCCCACAAATTTATTGAAGAGATTGTCCTTTCCTCACTTGGTACTTTTGTCAAAGATAGCTTCACTCTAAATTTGTGGATTTATTCTGGATTTGCTATTGTCTTCCCTTCGTCTATGAGTATGATTTTATGCCAGTGCTATGTTATTATGGTTACTATAGGTCTGTAGTACAATTTGATTCCCCAAGTTTTATTCTTTTTGTTCATGATGATAAAGGCTCTTCTTGATCTTTTTGTGGTTCTGTATATATGTATTTTTTCTAGTTCTGCGAAGAAGGTAATTGGTATTTTGAAGGGGATTGAATGAATCAATGGGTAGTATGGTCATTTTAATAATATTGAGTCTTCTAATCCATGAGCCTGGAATATCTTTCTACTTTTTCTGTATAATTTCTTTTATAAATGTTTATAGTTTTCATTATACATATATTTTGCTTCTTCTTTTTTTTTTGTTATTGTTGTTTGTTTGTTTAGTTACATTTATTTCTTCTGTGATTTTTCCTTTTTCCTTTCTTTTACTAACTTTGGTTTTGTTATTCCTTTATTTCTTCAGTTTTTCAAGATATATGATTAAGTTGTTTATTTGAAGGTGCCCATTTCTTTAAGGTATTTATTGCTACAAACCTTCCTCTTATTTCTGCTTTTACTAGACCCCATAGGTTTTGATATATTGTTTTTTATTTTTCATTGTTTCAAGATTTTTTTTTGTTTGTTTTTCATTTCCTTTTTAATCTCTTAATTGATCCACTGGTTATTCAGAAGCATTTCACTTAAGTTCCATGTATTTTCTTATTTTCTAACGTTTTTCTTATTTTTTTTTCTAACTTTATTCCAAAAGTCATCAAATAAAATATTTGATATGATTTCAATGTTTTTGTTTTTGTTTTTTGAGACTTGTTTTGTGGCCTAACAAATGGTTTGTCCTTGATAATGATCCATGAGCTTAGGAGAAGACTATAAATTCTGTAGCTATTGGATAAAATGTCTGTAAATATCCATTAGGTTCATTTAGTGAATAGTGTGGATTAAGTCCAATGTTTCAGTGTTGATTTGCTGTCTTGATTATCATTCCAAGACTGGAGGATGAGTATTGAGGTCCCCAAAAATTATTGTTTTGGAATCTATCTCTCTTTTTAGCTCTGATAATATTTTCTTTATGTATTTAGGTGTTCCATACTTAGGTGTATATACATTTAGAATTATTATATCCACTTGATGAGTTGAGCACCTTCTTATTATATAATGACCTTCTTCTCCTAAGTCCATTTTTTACACCTGTTGTCTGGATGTATATTTTATCTGGTAGAATTATTGCTTGCTACTCCTGCTCTCTCTTGGTTTCCATTTGTATAGAGTTATCTTTTTCAATCCTTTTGGTTTTAGTTTTTGTGTGTCTTTATGGGCAAAGTTGATTTCTAGCAGACAGACAACATGTAGTTGACTGTTGTATTTCAAACCATTCAGTCACTCTACATCTTTAATTGATAAGTTTAGTACATTTATATTCAATGTTTTGAATACAATTTAAAAATTCCCTAAATTGCCATGGGAAGTTTATCACTGCCTTCTTTCACATCTATTCTGGGATGTTAGAATTAGGGAAAGAGCAACATGGGCATAACCTAAGGGCCACCAGCACCATGTCACACTAGCCCACTGTCAGTCAAGACTGTGGTGACTATTGCCTGGCTATGTTTATGCAAAGCCCAATTATTCTTTGGCAACAGACGGTAAATTCTGACAGGGATGAGTCCTTCCCTTCAAGAAAGGATGTTTTCTAACTGTGGCTGACCAAATACCCAAGTTGCAAAAAAGTGTCTCTGAGCATTGCTCTTTCCTTTCCACCCATGGAAAAACATTCTCTGTGAGCCATAGTGCCTATACTGGTAGAGGGGTGACAAAGGCACTGTTTTGATGACTATTGCTTATATCTCACTGGGTTACATGCACCCCATGTCCCCTGGCTCTAAGCCAGCACAGCTACAGGCATTGCTTAAGAACTGAATCTGTAGTGGGACAATTATCTTAAAAATTCAGTCCTGGCCCCAGGCTAATTTTTGTTAACCTGTGGTATGGCTAGCCAAAGAAGTTCAAGTTTGGGGTGGAGGACTTCCCTCTGGCTGAGCTGATCAAAACGCTCCTTTGTTGGCACTGGCAAAATTATTTCCTGTGCTGTGAGGAGCCATGCTGAATTTCAATGAAATGGGCACACATCACACATATCCCTCCCCTGGGCACCCAGATTATCTCTCCACTAGGCATGCTGGTGTTGGTACTGCCAAAGAATGAGGGAAGTTAGCATAGGCAATTCAAGATTATCTCTCCCCTTTAAACGCCTTTTTCCTTGATATAATGTTAAAAACATGTATAAATAGCTTATCTGAGTTTTGGTTCTTCTGAAGGTTCTTGCTTGAGTGGATAGTTATTGAATTAGTTGTTTCTACAGAGGGACAATAGATAGACGTTTCTATTTGGTCATCCTACTCCATCTCATTCCAGTTTTTCCAGTTCTATGTCTTGTTATGTAATTTTCCAATATACACATAAACGGGGACCAATTGAAATAAAGATTCTGTATTTTCTTTACTCTAAGGTATTTATTTACATATGAAGGAAATGCCACATTTTAACTAAACAATTTCATATTTGGATATTTTCATTTTTTTCCATTTAAATAAAGGTATCTCGTGTGTTTGCATTACACTTATTTCTGTATAGGTTGAAATAGAATTTCTCTCCATGAAATCTTCATATCATCTATATCCTAAATTTAAATAAAGCATGAGATTAAATTCTACCTTTTAGATAAACTATGTGAAAAAACTCCAACTGAGAACTTGTTATGCATTAACTTGATCAGCTAATTGACAAGAGATAGAGACTACATTGCTGTATCCTCCATAAACCTTCAACTGTCATTCATCCATCTTTGGAAGAGACCATCAAAAAAATATCAATGTCTGACTTACTGGATGTGAAAGATAGAAAATTAGGATTACTAAGCAGAGTAAAGTGAGAAGGAGGTTAATAAAGAAAGATCATTTCAAAATTTTATAATGAATGGTGTGTCCTTTCCACTGCCTTGTTCCCACAATTTGATGAGTCACAATTATAACACACAGGTAAACATTTTGAAACTATTCCTTGAATAAATGAGTCACATTAGAGCAATGGTATTGAGATACTGATAATTAAGGATCACTTACACATTAATTGGAATCCACAATATCACTATACTAAATATTGCTGCTGCATAAGAATAATTTGGATCAAAGGACTCAAAATGCTGAGGCAGTTTTTCCTAGAATATATTTTATTTTCATGATATACAAAATTTAAACTACCCAGCAATTGTGCAGAGGCAATAAAGACTTTAACAGCTAAAACAATTTGTCTTTAAGTCACACAATCTTAAAGTTTACTATAATATAGATGTCAACAAATAAGAAAGAGGACAACATGAGATTTAGGAATCAGGAACTCTAATTGAAGAGAAGAATGGTGGGACTTTCCTGATCACTTAGCTGTACACCATGCTTGGAGAACAATATATCTAGATTTGGGTAGAAAATAGACATAGGTAAAATCTCAACAAACAATAAAAATATTAATGAGATCAAATTTGTGGCACTTCCATTTGGAGGCGTTGTGTATAAATATTCAACAATTCAGATTGTACTTTTGAACAATTTAGAAATAGTTGCATAAAAACTAAACAAAAATAATTTTTAACTATAAGATCTATGAAAAATTCCACCAGAAGGGAAATGTAATTGTGTCATACTATTGGTCTCAGCAGTGAGGCTATTCTATAACACTTGCAAAAATTTCAGCAAAATTGCAATGTAATAACATTAGAAGTTAAGGATATAGGGAAGCAACATATAGGAAAAGGGAACAAAATTAAATCTTCAGATATGACAAGGGAATCACAAGACATAATGATGTGATACCTACATAGGGTTACTAGGCTTTATTAAAGCATCAATAATCCTAGGATTAAATAGTAATTCTCAAAAAATTTAGAGCAAATTAATAAAAGGTTTTCAGTGGTATATGTCACTTTTGGACCATAGAATCTTTGCCAACAGCAAACATACAAAGTGATCAAGAATTGGGCTGAACACTTCATTATATTCTAATTAAGGTGGGGATTATTTCTTAGCATTCCCAACAAATTGTAACATATGAACTTTCAGCTGCTGCAGAAAAGCATAACTTTAATATAAAAATAGGTTAAAATTATATTACTTTATTTTATGTGAAGTGACTTTTTAATATATTTATACAAAGTAATGATAATTGTATCATTTTAGAAGAAGAAAATGCCTTATAGTCTGTAAGTAACTACAAGAAAAATGTTAATAAGTATATGAAAAAAGTATAATTATGCAAGGACTAATAATGACTATAAAAGAAACAGATTTATTTTTTTCTCACATAAAACACAGTAGGAAATGCTCGCTTTTAAAAAGTTCCATTATAAAACCAGTTTACCTTATCATAATTAATAAAACATAATTAATAGAAAGTATAAAATATATGTGGTAGCTATGCATACTAAAATATTATAAAGTAGTTTCTTATAATGATAGCTTTATATTTAGTAAAATTTCATTAGTCTGTATATGTGTCAGCTAAATAATTTGCATACTTAGAAGTCCCTGAGTACTCATAAACATGATTGACTGTAATGCCAGAAATTATTCTAAAAGCAAAAACATATTAAGAGAACATTATGAACCGGGCCCAAAACCCACAAGAGGAGCTCTATGATGTACTATTACTGAGCCCCATCCTTCCACCAATTTGCATTATCACATTCCAAAGGATCAAAATTGCTTATTTGATACTGATCTAATTAAATATGGATTTCAGCTTTGCAGAGATGGTGAGTTTGCCACTTCTGAACATAATTCCATGTGTTACAGAGAGTGAGGGAAAAGAAGGAAAAGGAAACAGAGAGAAGGTAAGTGTCAAAAATTTCTCATAAAAATGTTAAATAATGATTTCTTTATCTCTTTATAGGTTTAATTTAATGTCAGTTTGTATTTGGATAAAGTCCTAGCATTTGAAATTAAGATGGAGAAGTATGAGCATGTGTGCTTCTCTCCAACAGAAAACCAAAGGAAATCACCTAATCAAGACTGGGTTTAATAATTTGATGCTTAACATTTTTCAACATTGTTAGGAAATTATTAATAATGCATTGCTATAAATACAGAACTTGGAATTGAATGGATAATCAGAGCTAAAAATACATTCCAGCTCAATTGAATGATTACTTTCATATTTACATATTTATTAAGCATTTGTTTGTACCAGGAGGTTATTGGGTGTTTAGTTAGGGCAGTGAGTAAAATCAGAGCGATTTCTGACCTCATAGAACTTGTGGTCTACCAAGTGACTCGACTACAGTGTCTAAACAGCAGCTGCTAAAATACATAGGAACAGTAATCACTGACAAATATTTATTTTATTTTATATTTTATTTGTAGGCGAAAGGCCTATATGACTTTGGCCAAAAAAGCCGTTTGAGAGAAAGCAGTGAAAAGACTTTGTGCAGGCATACTTGTGAGAAATGGAGGCAGAATCCCATGTGGCCAGGTTGGTTGCAGGCCTAAAACCCCCCTGACTTAAGGCCCACATGTGAGCAGAGGTTTGCACACAAATTTCTGTATGCCCAAGAAGTTTCTTTATGCCTTGTTTAAAGATTCGAACTAACAGCCTCCAAACAGCAAGGTCATTAAGGGCAGATATTCAATCTACCTTGTTCCCCCATAATCTCAGGCTTCATCAGATAAGAACAAAGAAAGTAATGACTGACAACATATTCTCCATTAAGTTATGCTAAACCGGGTTATGTTGAAAGGGTTATGGTTAAAGGTGTATGTTGGGTGGATTATCAGATTACTAGGAAGGAGCTACTTACAAGGTGGGTAATCACAAGATGTTTAAATGGATTACTGAAGTCATTGATGCCCAATGCATATGTGCAGAGAGAAGTCATTGATGTCCAATACACATGTGCAAAGGGATTGTAATGAATATTAATGAGGTCACTGCTGTATAGTGCACATGCACAAGATTCCCTATATAAACCAACAATAAATAAAGAAAGCTTGCCATTTTGCCTGAGCGAGCAGATGGTCATCTTTATTTAAAACACAATTCCAATAAGTGTGCTTATTCTTCACGACATGGTTTTCCATGAGACCCTAATGGCAGCACCCTTATGGCAACATTTATTTTTGAGTATTTTTTTATTTTTTCAAATTAATATGAGGGTACAATTTTTAGGTTACATTGTTCTCACTTCCGAGGACCAACAAATATTTTGAAGCTAAATCAGTAAACCCAGGAGCAATGCAGATTGCCCATTTTAAGGCAAAATATTTAAATCTGTATTTGTCTGAGTTACCTAAGCCAACTAACTGGTAAGATACGAACTGTTGTTACTGTCCAACCAGATTCATTGCCCCCTGGTCAAGAGAATGCCAATACACTGAGACAGCAGGTACCACATTGATACCAGAATTTCATCTTCAGTCCCTTCCTGGTTGCCAAATATGATACCGGAGTTTCAGGTTCTTGGTCTGGGTGATTTTGAAGAATGAATCCAAGGATCAGGGATCAGTGGTAACACAGGATTAATTTACAGAAACAAAGAATACAAAAACACCAAAGCTCTTGGCAGAGAGGACTCAGGTGGGGGAACAAGCTCTCTTGCACCCTTCTGTCTCCCAGCCCTCTGCTCAGGGGTATATATAGTCATAGAGGGTTATTTTGTCAGAACTCAATGGTTACATTTAGGATGTGGGTCCTCTAAAGTGACATTCAGACCTCCTTTTAGCATCAGGGGGCTGGAACCCTCAGGACTTGGAAACTTATATAAAATTGACCAGGCCATGAAATTTACCAGCCCTAAAAAAGGTGGAGTTTTCCTTCAGCCAGAAGTGTATGGGAAAGGAGACACCAAGGCACTAGTGTCTTCCCCATGGTCATCTGGCCCTTCAGCCCACCCTCTAGCCTGCTGGCTGGTTCATCTGCTGGCTGCCTCTGCACCAATACTGCCAGGATTATCGTGGCAAGTTCTATCGTCTCCTGTCCTGTATCAACAGCAAAGAAGGGCTATAGCATCACAGGTCCTTTGTGAAGAGATAGGAGGGATTTCTCAAATCCATCTGCTCTAAAATTTGGGAGAACAGATTTTTAAAGACTTTGGGCGGGGGAATGGCTAGGAAATTAGGCTTGCTAATTGGATTCTGGGTGGAAACATAGGAGTATAGAAGCTGTCTTGTTTACTTAGTCAGATTCTTAGAGTGAAGATCTTAATACCAGTTGAGTCTGTTCCTCAGTATGGCCCACTGGTCTGGGCAGATCAGCCCATCTACCAGAATGCAGAGCCTGAAAGATAATCTCCAAAAATAATCTTAGGTTTCTCAAAGGTGATGTTATCTGTGAGGAAAGTTAACAATCTTTGCCACCATTAGCTATGTGACTCCTGAGTAGCAATTCTAGCAAAACAAACAAGGGACAGTGACTAATTACTATCAAACAAAAGAAGGGGCAGTGACTGATTAAATTATTATTTTTATCTAGGTCTGTGCTTTAACAGAGTTTTAATCTCTTATTCCAGTTCTCACCTGTACCCCTTTATTGTAAAGGACAATTTTACCATTATCGTCTCACTTTACATGGATTTTAATCTTGACTATCAGAAGTTAAATCAACTTTTAAAAGACTCTTTTTGTAAATACTCTTTTTTGTAAATACTCTTTTTTCTCCCTTATTAAAGTAATGAGATTTATGTAACCAAGCACAGTTATATTTCCTCCTCAATGAAGTTGCTCAAAAATAAATGTGTTTAGTTTCAAAAAATTCATATAACAGTCAAGATTCTGAAAATAATTTTCTTCCTACTGACAATTTGATAACTATTAATAAAAAATTGGACAAGAAGAACAAAAAATATATAATTTTATGTCAATAGAAAAAGTATCATATCTAATTATATTTAAATGTAAAAGAGGAATTAAGAGAACTGCCATATTTTTACATTTTTCTTTTCAATCACAAGAAAACCTTCTTAAATGATACCTCCAAGGTGGTGGTTCTTAAGGGAAGGAAGATAAGTTCCCTTTTGGGGACATTTAAAAATATCTGCAGGCTTTCTTTTATTGTCACACATGAGTGGAAAGGGGTCTACTACTAGGTTCTAGGGAATAGAGGCCTGAGACGCTGCTAAACACTCTGTGATGAACAGGATATTTCCCAAAAACAAATAATCATTTGACTCAAAATGTCAATGGTGCTGAAGTTGAGAAATCCTATACTAAGACTATGAAAATTTCAAAATTGGATATTTATTATTTATTATAATATCTGTATATTTAAAATGTAAACAATAACTTTTAGCTTAATGATATACATATATAAGATGAAGGGTACAGCCTTCTCTCTCACTCTTACTCCTCAATTTTAATTAAATTATTTTTTATATCTTCCCCCCCTCTTTTTTTTTTTTTTGCAGTTTTTGGCTGGGGGCTGGGTTTGAACCCACCTCCTCTGGCATATGGGGCTGGTGCCCTACTCCTTTGAGCCACAGGTGCTGCCCAATTATTTTTTATATCTTATATGGTAATTATACATAATCAAATTTTTCATTAAAAACACTCATATTTTAGGCCAAGTGCGGTGGTTCACTCCTGTAATCCTAGCACTCTTGGAGGCCAAGGTAGGTGGGCCTGAGCTCAGGAGTTCAACACCAGCCTAAACAAGAGTGAAACCCCATCTCTAAAAATAGCTGGATGTTGTGGTGGGCACCTGTAGTCTCAGCTACTTGGGAGGCTGAGGCAAGAGAATCACGTAAGCCCAATAGTTTGGGGTTGCTGTGTGCTATGGTGCCATGGTATTCTATAAAGCATGACAAAGTTAAAAAAAAAAAGAAAGAAAAGAAAAGAAAGAAAGAAAAAAACTGTCTCAAAAAAAAAAAGATAATGTATGCCAAATTGTTTAATTTTGGTTCTATATCTAAATTGATTAATATTTACTCTCTGTCTTTATAACCTAGTGTAACCTGACTGAGTTATTCAGTTTGATTCTATTTATTCAGCTGGATTGCACAATCAAGGTTTTTATTTCCCTCCCAATCACCATGAGGACCTCAAGTTCATCATATTGGAGCATTTTGATCAACAATATTTGTTCTGTAATAATATATTTTCCCAATATTTCTCAATGAAAAATTTCCCTAAGAGGGAGAAGGTAATGATTCTTGGTCTTATGAAATTTAATGTTACCTTAGTAAATCAGACTATTAGTCAGAACTTTTCTTCCTTAAGAAAACACTTCTTTTTCCTGTCTGCATGCTTGAAAAATTATTCTTGACCTATACATTTTAATAAGACAATCGGGAAATATCTTTTGAAATTGCTCTGTGAACAATTGTTTTCAAACTGTTTGTCCTCCTCTTTACAAAACTGGCCCTTCCTTTATTACAAAGAACCATTCTTTTGTTAAGTATTCGAATATGCTCTTTAGCCTTAGGTGGGTTTTCTACTTTTAGAACATGTTATTGCTTTTTTGTATAATCCATGTCTTGCACCCCTTTAACTTCTCTCTAATTGCTTAGACATGTTTGTAATTTCATTCTGTATTCACTTTTATACCTCAGTTCCTCTCTACTAGAATTAAATTGTCTGTCTTGTAAATTATTTCTCTTGCGTTTCACAAATCTTTTTATAAAAATGTATTGGTTTTCATTTCTTTAGCTCTAGAGTTATCATTTTGTTTCACTTAGTCACCTGCATTTTATTTTTTTTAAAGACATATTTTTAAAATATAAAGTACACATTATTTTCCTGATAAATCTAACCCCAAGTACTTCATGTTGCCTTGAATGTAATATTACTTGTTGCTAGATTAGAATTACACACCTGCAAAGCTATTGACAGTGGATGGCTTATATGTTCTGCCTTGATTAGATGTAGGGAAGCCAATACTTCTCAAACTATTTATGTTAAAAATATTTATTTTTAAAAATTTCTATTCCATTTTTGGCTGATATTTGGTATCAGGTATTTCCATGCATGACTTGTCCAAAGATCATGCTTTATGTGACAAACCACTCAATAAGGTCTATCCCCTATTAAATAAGATGAGCCTACAGATAAAGCCTGGATAATTCAATAGTGTCAAGTTCATGTCAAAGTATTTAAACATGTCTTCTGCATTTTTGTACCTTTCTCATAGTGGGCCAGTGACAGACATTTTATGTCCCACACTTTGCAAAACAATACATAGACATCTTTTTGCAGGAATTGCAGGCATTGATTCCTCAACCAAATTGGAAAGAATCATGTATTTATTTGAGAGTAAAATAATGCTCATGTTTCTTCTTTATTTTTTCACTTTTTTGTTTTTATTTTCAAATAACAATTTCTTATTTTTTTAATTAAATCATAGCTGTGTACACTAATGCAATTATGGGGTACAATGTGCTGATTTTATATACAATTTGAAATACTTTCATCAACCTGGTCATCATAGCCTTCATAGCACTTTCTTAGTTATTGTGTTAAGACATTTATATTCTACACTTAGGAGATTTAACATGTACCCTTGTAAAATGAACCATAGGTGTGGTTCCACCAATTATCCTCCCTCCATTGGTCCTCTCCCCTCCCCTCCCCCTCCTCTTTCCCTTTCATCTTGGGCTATAGTTGGGTTATAGTTTTCATATAAAAGTGGGGGTGCTTATAAATTGATTTCATAGTAGGCCTGAGTACACTGGATACTTTTTCTTCCACTCTTGAGATACTTTGCTAAGAAGAATACGTTCCAGCTCCACCATGTAATCATGAAAGAGGTAACGTCTTCATTTTTCTTAAGGCTGCGTAATATTCCATGGTATACTTATACCACAATTTATTAATCCATTCATGGGTCGATGGGCACTTGAACTTCTTCCATGACTTAGCAATTATGAATTGTGCTATAATAAACATTGTGGTGCAAATATCTTTGTTGTAAAGTGATTTTTGGTCTCCTGGATATATACCTAGTAGAGGAATTGAAGGATCTAATTTTTGATCCCTAAGTGATCTCCAAACATCTTTCCAAAAGGAACGTATTAGTTTGCATTCTCACTAGCAGTGCAGAAGTGTTCTCTTTTCTCCATATCCACACCAACATCTGTGGTTTGGGGATTTTGTAATGTAGGCTAATCTTACTGGAGTTAGATGATATCTCAAAGTAGTTTTGATTTGCATTTCTCTGATGATTAAGGATGACAAGCATTTTTTCATGTGTCTGTAGGCTGTGCACCTGTCTTCTTCAGAGAAGTTTCTCTTCAAGTCCTTTGCCCACACTAAAATGGGATCACTTGTTGTTTTCTTGCTAATAAATTTGAGTTCTCTGTGGATTCTGGTATTAAACCTTTGTCAGAGACATAACCTGCAAATATCTTCTCCCATTTTGAGGTTTGTCTGCTGGGTTTACATACTGTGTTCTTGGCTGCACAGAAGCTTTTTATTTTGATCAGATCCCAGTAATGTATTTTTGGTGTTGCTTAAATTGCCTGGGAGTCCTCCTAATAAAATATTTTCCCAGGCCAATTTCTTCAAGTATTTCCCCTGTACTTTCTTCTAGTATTTTTATAGTTTCATGTCTTAAGTTTAAATCTTTAATCCAATGAGAGTCTATCTTTGTTCATGGTGAAAGGTGTGGGTCCAGTTTCAGTCTTCTACAGGTCACCAGCCTGTTCACCCAGCACCATTTGTTAAATAGGGAGTCTTTTCCCTACTGAATGTTTTTGATTGGCTTGAAGATGAAATGACAGTAAGTAGCTGGGTTCATCTCTCTATTCTCAGAAATAAGAAAATCTGAAGGAAATAGATCAGTACTTGGAAGCATGCCATCTTCCTAGGGTTAGCCAGAGTGAAGTGAAAATATTGAACAGGCATATATCAAATTCTGAAATAGCATTAACTATACAAAATCTCCCCCAAACAAAAAGTCTGAGACCAGATGGCTTCACATCAGAATTCTACCAAACCTTTAAAGAGGAACTAGTACTTATATTACTCAACCTTTTCCAAAATATAGAAAAAGAAGGAATACTACCAAACACATTCTATGAAGCAAACATCACCTTGATCCCCAACCAGGAAAAGACTCAACAAGAAAAGAAAATTAAAAGAAAGACGGAGACTTTACCTCCTTCATGTTTATGTGGATGGAATTAGAAAATGTTCTTAGCAAAGTATCTCAAGAATGGAAGAAAAAGTATCCAACGTACACAGCCCTATTTTAAAACTAATTCATAGCTTTTATAGGAATGTCATGACCTAATTATAGCCTTAGAATATAGGAAGGGGGTGGGAGAGGGGAGGTGAGGGGGTAGATGGGGGGAGGGAGGGTGATTGGTGGGGTCACTTCTTTGGTTTATCTTACAAGGGTACAAGTGAATCTTTCTAAAAGCAGAATATGAATGTCTTAACACAATAACAAAGTGACATGAAGGTTATGCTAACCAGTTTGATGAGAGTATTTCAAAATGTATATGAAAACAGCACACTGTACCCCATGATTGCATTAATGTACATAGTTTGTTATAAGAAAAAAAACTTCAATATACTAAATTCAAATAGCTATGAAAGCATGAAAGCCAATGCATCTGTAGTTTGGTGTCTGTAATAAAACTATTCTATTTATCATGAAAAAAAGAAAAAATAATTATAGACTAATATCTCTAATGAATATTGATCTAAAAATATTCAATAAGATTCTAGCAAACAGTATTCAGCAACACATCAAACCACTTATACCACATGACCAAGTGGTTTTTCCCAGTGTCTCAAGGTGGTTCAATATATGTTAATCTATAAACAAAACTCATCACATAAACAAAATCAAAAACAAAGACCATATGATTCTCTTAATTGATGCAGAAAAGGTTTTGGTAATATTCAGCATCCTTTTATGATCAGAACACTTTAGAAAATTGGTATAGAAGGGACATTTCTTAAACCAATAGCAACAGCAAGCCCACAGCCAATATCATATTGAGTGGAGTTAAATTGAAATCATTTCCACTCATATCAGGAACCAGGTGAGGTTACTCACTGTCTCTGCTGCTTTTTAACATTATAATGGAAGCCTTAGACCTTGCAATCGGGCAAGAAAAGGTGATCAAGGGTATCCATATAGGGTCAGAGGAGGTCAAACTTTCACTCTTCACAGATGATATGATTGTATATCTGGAAAACCCCAGATTCAACTACAAAACTCTTAGAAGTGATCAAGGAATACAGTAACATCTCAGGTTACAAAATCAATACTCACAAATCTGTAGCCTTTATATATACCAACAACAGTCAAGCTGAAAAAACAGTCAAGGACTCTATTTCTTTTATGGTAGTGCCAAAGAAAATGAAATATTTGAGAGTTTACCTAACAATTTCTTACATTTGACTCAATAGTTTATTTTGTTATATCTGTTTTGGTACCATATACTTTGATATCTTATAGTGTTAGATGTCATTACAATTTTATTACTTTCAACATTTTATTAATACATGAGTTTTAAGGAAATTACACAGGTTATGTTTAAATTATTATTAAATAAGAAGACTTTTTTGGCTCAGTGTCTGTAGTTCAATGGTTAGGGTGCTATCCACGTACACCAGGGCTGGTGGGTTTGATCTCAACCTGGGCCTGCTAAACAAACAACAACAACAACAGAAGCTGGCATTGTGGCAAGCATCTGTAGTCTGAGCACTAGGGAGGCTGAGGCAAGAGAACTGCTTGAGCCTCAGAGTTTGAGGTTGCTTTGAGCTATGATACCACAGCACTTTGCACAGGGTGACAATGTGAGACTGTCACAATAAAAAAAAAAAATGAAAAATGAAGAAGACTTTGGTTGAAGTCAGAGTTTTAATGCCAAAGTATAGGTAACAATGTAATTTCTATTTTAATATACAGTACATGTATATAAATAAGACAAAAATTAGATTCCATTTGGTTTTCAAATTAAGCAATAAAAATACAATTCTACTGTTTAACAAGGCAATAATCTAATGCCAAGTAAGATAAATTAACTTTAATGCAAATAAACTTATGATCCAAATAAAGCACTGTTAAGTAACATGTTTTTCTATTGTGTCATGAGTAACTTAATAAATTATTTCATATAAATTATTATGACTGTATTTTCCAAGAAAAAAACATGTACACTAATATTCTAAAGTGTATATTTATAAACAGAAAAAAATTACTTTAAGTTAAATAGGTAATATCCTCACTGGAGTAAGTGTCTAAGAAATAGAAAATTCTCTGGAAATGTCTATGTAGCTTTTAGTATTAGAGTGATTTGAAGACAATGTATATTTCAGGACTTTTAGATACAAATGTTAGTAGACCTCATAATACTTTGTATAGTCATATGAACTAGCATAAATCAAACATCTATGTCATTAAAAAAAAGGAAAGAAAAATGGATAAAATTATATTATAGGAAAATGTTGTATTATAATACAATTTAAGGAATTTTTTTAACATTAGCTCTAAAACAATATTAGATTTTACATAGTCATAAGAGAAAACCACAAATGAAGATACAGGTAGGTATTTTAGAGCTTTAATGTGAACTTTCTCTAAAATCAAATTTATTTTCTTTTGTTAATAAACACAGTAAGTGTAAAGGAGATAATTAAAAACAGTACATTAATTCTTCCATAGACAAAATCTCTTGAGTTCCTTCTCTATAAAGAGTAACATGTTAAGCATATGGCAGAGTATTGCATTGTGAGAATCAAAAGAACAGAAGTTATCATTTATCATTGTAGCCCTAAGGAACCAAAACTTAATAAAAGATGAGCAACCAGACCTCTTTGCTGAATGATGGAAAAATAATAGTGTGACAACTAATTTGTGTAAAAGTGCTGAATTAGCATTGAGCAGATGAGGCGTTGGTTTGAGTTCCACTATTAACTGGTTTATAGTCTTCTACAGGTTACTACACTTCTTTAGCCTCAATGAACATTTTAAATATGTTGCTTGTAATCAGATATTTTTAGGAATTTTTAGATTCTATTAGTTTAAATCATATGTCATTATTGTTTTTGTTAGTCAAGGATGATCAAGTGCCAGCAGCTCCATAGATTTCACATAACAGAAATTAACCTGCTCTTGTGGACTCTGGGAAGATGGCAGTTTAGGAAGCACACAAATCTCTCTACCTAGACAAGTATTACATTTGCAGAATCTGTCCGATGTAGCTATTTTGGAACTCTGGAGTCTATTAAAAGCTTGTAACATTCAGAGGAAAATTAGGATAGTAAACTGAGTAATTTTGCTCAATTTTAGCTCTTAGTACAGTAGCAGCTCCCTACATTCCACTCCTCAGCACTATGGCAGGCAGCCATGAAGGTGTTCCTGGAACCCCCTATCCCAAAGAGAGGAGGATGGGATAAAAGGCTATACCCTTCAAATGTCAAGGAGTCAAGGATCTATTCTCGGATCACTGTTTGCTTCTTCTGATCACAGAGGGATAGACCTACAGTGGCTGTCATTGCCTTGCTCTTTTCCCTCCAGTTGAAGTGACTTCTGGGAGATTTAAATGATTGGCACTTTTTCTTCCCGCCTTCACTTTTCCTTCTTTTTTTTCTTTTTTCTTTTCTTTCTTTTTTTTCCGATTTGGAGCAAGACTCTGAAGACGAGCACATTCCAAAGCAACTACAAATAACAGGAAGGAGGGTTGGAAAGTCCTGTGTGTTCCAAGAAAAAGCATAGGCTCAGGAAAAAAATAAGAAGACTTTAAATTTACACATCAAGCTGATCCTTGGCGAAGAGGCTGCCTATCACAATAAAATTATGAAACAAAGATGGAAATCCTGAGGAAGAGGGAACATCTAATTGTCAGAGTTATCCCATTACTTGATTCAAATGTCAAGGAAGGTTAAAAAAAAAGAAAACACAAAGAAAGTACAGTCCATTAAAAGGAAAAAAAGGCCAACAGAAATTATCCACATAATATATCAGATCAGGTATCTACTATGCAAAGACTTTAAAATGATTGCCTTAAAGATGCTTAAAAATACTGACAGGAAGAAAGTCAAGGAAACAAGACATGAGCACAATGGAAATAAAGAGACAGAAAATCTGACAAGAAACCAAAAATAAATTCTGGTGCTGAAAATTACAATCGCTGACATGTAAAAAAAAAACAAAAAAAAATCTCTTGGAAGATTAAAAGGCCAATTTTAGTAGTCAAAAGAAAGAATCAGTAAACCTGAAGCCAGTACAATAGAAATTATTAAAGCTGAACCACATAAAGAGGATTGGAGAAAATTTAAATAGAGCCTCAGGGACCAATGAGATACCATCAATCAAATAATAATAGAAGAAAGATAAAAGACAGAAAGAGGAAGAGAGAAGAAATAGTACCCCAAAACTTCCTAATTTGATGAAAGACATGATTATAAACACCCAAGAAACTCAAGGAAGAGTTCCAAATATTTACTTTAAGACACATTATAATTAAACTCAATAACAAAAGATAAAGAGATTTTTCAAAGAACCTCTCAAACATGGAAAACAAATAGCATAATTAGAAAAACAAGACTTGTTTCATAGGTAATTACTTTATATGTAAATGTATTAACTCTCCAAAGACAGAAATTAGCAGAATGGGTAAAAATCATTGTCAGGTATATTCTGTCTACAAGGGATTGACTTTATATCGAAAGACAAAAAATAGGCTAAAAGTGAAAGGATAGAAAAGTTTATTCCTTAGAAATCACACCAAAAGAAAGCAAGGTAGCTATACTAATATCAGAACAAAATTTACTTTAAACCAAAAAGCTTACAAAAGGAAAAGGGGGACATAATATGTATATATGAAATGGTTCAAATACAGCAAGAATATAAAGCAATGTTATGAACATTTCCACAACTGAAAACAGACCATCAAAATATATGAAGCAAAACTGAACAGGAGTGAAAAGAGAAATAGTGTCACAATCACAGTTAGAGAATTCAATATACCTTACTCTCAGTAACGGGTAGAATTACCAGAAGAAGAAAAGTGAGAAGATAAAGGACTCAACCAGCGCGATAAACCAACTACTGATAGATCTAACAGACAGACTTGTACGGAACACTCTACCCAACAACAAAGGAATACATATTTCTCTTCCAGTGCACAAGGAACACTATCGCACATAGTAAATCTCAATAAATTTGAAAAGATACATACGATATATCTTCTCTGATGATAGAGATTAAGAATCAGTAACAGAAAGAGAACTGAAAAATATAACAAATTTTATCAACGAAGCAAAACATTTTCAAACAAGCATGGATGAAGGAAGAAATAACAAAGGAAATTAGAAACATTTTGTGATGATAGAAAATGAAAACAACACATCAAGACTCATGGAGTGCTAGGAAAGTAGCACGAAAGAGAAAATATAGAACTTTAAAGGCCTACATTACAACCGAAGGAAGATCTGAAATAAAAAACCTAACTATTAGTAAAGAAATTAGAAGATGAAGAACAGATTAAATCCAAAGGCACCAGGAAGAAAAAAAAAATAGAAATGAGTGCAGCAGTGTGGTCCCACCAATTCCCTTCCCCTCCCTTCTCCTTCCTCTTTCCCTTTCATCTTGGGCTATACTTGGGTTATAGCTTTTATATGTGAGAAGTGTGGGTGTTTATAATTGGTTTCACATTAGGGCTGCATTTTACAAGGGTACATGCTGAATCTACTAAGTGTAGAATATAAATGTCTTAACACAATAACTAAGAAAATGAGGTGAAGTCTATATTAACCAGTTTGATGAAAGTATTTCAAAATGTATATAAAACCAGCACATTGTACCCCATGATTGCATTAGTGTACACAGCTATGATTTAATAATAAAAAAATTAGTGCAGAGGTAAATAAAAGAAAAACATTTAAAAAATAGAGAAAAATTATTAAAACTGGAAATCGATTCTTTGAAAAGATCAACAAAATTGACATTTAGTTAGATTAATTATGAAAAAAGATAAAATCAAAATTCCTAAAATCAGAAATGAAACTGAGTACATTACTATCAATTATACAGCAATAAAAATTTATAATACCATGAACAACTATCCACCAACAAATTGACCACCTCAAATAAAATGAAAAAATGAAAATGAAAATCTGTCCTTGTTTATTCTTTTCTTTCTTTCTTTCTTTTTTTTTTTTTCTTTTCTGGACAACATTTCCTTCAGTACAAACAATTAACACATACAAGGTTATGAGGCAGGGGGAAAAAAGCAAAACAAGGAAAAACTTTTTATATCCATCTCTTTCCTTCTAATTTAGTGCATAGGTATGAGAAGTTGTAATATTTGACGCTATTCAGCAAGGTTCCCAATACAGGATTCAGTATAGAAAAGGCCTTTATTTGCCACAGTGTTAGTACGAAAATGGAGATTCAAGAATGAAGGGGGAGGGGAATCATAATTAGACTTATGTGTTAATAGTTCTAGATATTATTTATGCAATAAAATTAGCCATGTATTTTAAAACACTAGGTACTTGGTCTGTCTCATATTCACAATGAAAGTTACCTTACTTGATTCAAAGAGAAAGAATTTAATTAATTTAATGCCTCATTTCTATCTATTAATGTTTGCACCAATAATTGAATTATCCTAATTAACATAACACAATGCATATGATTTCACAGAACAACATGATATGAAATAAAATTCGCTAATATTATTGAACCCATTAATGAGAATGAACTAAAACAAGACTAATTGTGAGCTGCAGGGTTTAAATGTCTAAAAGTCACAAAATTTATTTTCTGTAATAATGAGTAGGATGTGTGCATTGGTTTTATTTCTTTGAATGCTTCCTCTCCCCTTTTTCTTTGTCTCTCTTTTACCGTTTTCTTAATTGATCATCCATCTCATTGTTAGTATGGCAGTGACCCTGAGTATCACCTCACTAGGTAATATTAACACAAACCCATGATTTGCAAATTAAGCAACTTACAGAAATTTGTAACAGCTCCCAGAACAGCACAAGTGTGATCAAGTCTCTTTTAATCAAAAGCAGGTTGATCTTTTATATATTGCCCACAGGTCTACGTTAAGCATATTTTGTTTTAAAAACAAAAAAATTAGACAGGAAATCCTAATTTTATCATATTTATCATTTTAATTTTTTGTGGTGTAGATGACAAGTGATGATTTGCAAATTATTTTTATGTTTTAATCTCTGGAATAGCCATACTCATAACTGGGCATGTATAGTATCAGGCAGGCTTAACAACCAGAGGCCTGGATGCCAAGTGAGAAATTTATTTTCTAAACAGATGCCAAAGCCTTGTGTGCCACATATATTCATGATTGCCAAGCAGCCTTTCTAAATGACTTGTAATTCCTCAGCAGATTATGTTTCTAATTTATAAGAAATTTGCTTAATAGCTATGGATCTTTGTCAAACTTTTCATTTGTCAAGCATGAAATTAATTCAGAGATTATTCTGTGTAGTTCTGAGAGCAGCTCTTTGTTATTCACTGTATCCTGAGGACCAATGTTCATTTCCTAATCCTTGTTAATCTGCGACTTGGTAACGTTGAAGTAAAGGAGTTGACATTGGCAAAAGCGTATTAAAATGCTCATTTCTGCATATACTATTTCTCTTCTCAGCATGGTAATCACGGAATAAATGTCATTATTTCCAAAAGAAGGTTTAAATCTTTTGTTGTTATACATAGAGAGTATCTTCCAAAGATTCACATGAATATTTTAAATGATAGAACGTCACAGATTACAAGAAGAATATATAGGTATAATTTATTCCCTTTGGTCATAGATCAACAGTTAAGGAAACAAAGAATTTTGGTCACATTTAGGTGTGTAATATTGGACTAATCACATTTGAAATGATTGTCTAAATATAGAATATTTCTAATAGAAATTTACTTACTTTGCTATAAAAAACCGGGAGATGAAAATCAGATAAGTTTCAATACCTAGTATAAGGTTAGGAGACAGCACAGACTATTGTGCTGAGTATTGGCATAAAAGATTTCTTAAGCATGAAGTTTATATCAGCTTGAATTTTATAATCTAATGTGGGAACATCATTTCTGGTCATTAAATTTTGATGAGATCCAATTTATTTATTTTGTTTCATGTTTTTGCATGTGCTATTAGGTCTTATTTGAGAAACCATTGCTGAATTCAAGGTTGTAAAGATTTTCCCCCAAATTCCTTCTAGGGGTTTTATATTATTAGCTCATCAACAGAGGCACTCTGGTCCCCTTTATTCGACAGTTCCACTTTCTGTAGTTTCAGTTACCCACAGTCAACTATGGTCCAAAAATAGGTGAGTATTATACAATAAGATATTTTAAGAGAGAGAAAGAGACCAAAAACACATAACTTTCATCCCAATATATTGCTAAAATTGTTCTATTTTACTATTAATATTTGTTATTGTCATTGATGTCCTACTATACCTAATTTATAAATTCAGCTTTTCACAGGTATGTATTGTAAAGGAAAAAGAATCACAGTATATTTAAGCATAGGCTTCACTCCTAGTCACAGATTTAAGAGTTCACGGCCGGTCTTACCAAGTCTCCTTTCTCGGAAAGGGGGTATGATTGTATTTGATACATTTTGATTTGATTTTTTTAATGTGGTGTGGGAATCCCAATCTCATTCTTTTGAATGTACATATTGAGTTTCACTCGCACCATTTGTTGAAAAGATGGTTCTTTTCCAACTGAATGATCTTGATACCCTTGTGGGAATTCAACTAGCCAGTGATAGTAAGAGTTTATTTCTGGGCTTTCAAATCTACTCTATTGGTCTGTCTGTCCTGCCTTATCAAGTACCACACTATTTTGAGTGTTACGGTTTTTAGCACACTTTGAGATTACAGTGTATGCATTCTCCAACTCATTTTCTTTGTTTTCTCAACATTGTTTTTCCGATTTTTGAAATTCCATATGAATTTGGTGGTGGGTTTTTCAATTTCTTCAAAAAACACCATTGTGATTTTGAAAGAGATTGCATTGATGCTGTATTTCATTGAGTAATAGCGTAATGCTAACAGTATTAAGTCTGCTGATCCATGGACATGGGGTAATTCCTCAATTTCATATTCCTCATGCTTTCATTTTCAGGAAAAATAGTGGTTTGTCTTTCATTTTCTTATAGTGTTTTAGGAGCCAGCTTTAGAATGACTTAGGAAGTACTCCCTTACTTTTTGTTCTCTGATAGAGCTTGAGAATAGTGGTGTTAATTCCCTTCAAATGTTTGGGATAATTCACTGGTGAAGCCATCTGGTCCTGAGGATTTTCTGTGTGGGGATTTTATGTTTTGTTTGGTTTCCTTTGCTTTTAGAGTCTCTTCTCTTCCCTTTAGTGGCACAATTATGACGCTAGATGGGAAACAAAGTGGTATTAAAAGAACACCATTGGCTTGGAGTTAAAGCAAACCCAGGTTCAAAACTTTGTGCCCTGACTTACATTTCTTTAAAAATTGACAAATCCAGCCTGATTAGTGCAAGATCCCATCTCTACTAAAAATAGAATAACTAGCTGGGCATTGTGGCAGGTACCTGTAGACCCAGACCCTTTGATTACGTTTTCTCTATCCCTTGTACCCCCGCCTCTGGTAATCACCATTCTATTCTCTACTTCTGTGAGTTTGACTTTTTTCACTACTGATTCAATTCTCTGATTTGCTACAGTTGTGTTGAGGTTTTCCACTTTTTATTTAAATAATTTATGTGTTTCTAGATTTGTTCATTTTATTATTTAACTTGTCAATGTACAATTGTTCATAATATTCTCTTACATTCCTTTCCTGTCTATAAAGTCAGTAGGATTGTCTTTTACAGCTGAAGACTTGTTTGTTGGTTGCTCAATTGTATTAAAGCTTTGTTAATTTTGATAAAATTTTAGAAAACTAACTTGATTTTCTTGATTTTATCTATTGTTTATCTATTCTCTATTTTATTCATCTCTATTTTTTATGTTTTTTTCTTCAGCCTTATAACTTTAGATTTAAGTTGCTTTTCTTATTTCTAACTTACTATGGTATACAGTTAGATCATTGGTTTGAGTTCTTTTTTATTTTTAATGTAAGTTTTATGATAAATTTCTCTTATAATAAATAAACACTGGCTTATTTGAGAACCATACATTGTGTGATTTTTGTTTTTATTTTTATTTTCACTTGTCTCTAATTATTTTGTAATTCCCCGTGGGCTAGAAGTTGAATTGCACCCCCCTCTAAAAAAGTACACATATCTAGAAGTTCTAACACTGGGAATCTCAGAATGAGACTGTTTTTTTTTTTTTTTTGGCCAGGCCTGGGTTTGAACCCACCACCTCCAGCATATGGGGCTGGTGCCCTACCGTTTTGAACCAAAGGCACTGCCTATGAGACTGTATTTGAGGATAGTGCCTTTAAAGAGATAATTAATTTAAAATGAGCCCTGAGGGTGGGCCCTAATGCAATCTGACCAATATCCCTGTCAACAGAGAAAACTGAGACACAGAGAGACATTAAGAGAACAATTACAAAAAGAAAACAGCATGGGAAAATATAGCAAGAAGGGTGCCTTTTGCAATCCAAGAGCTAGACCTGCTGACGCCTTAATCTTAGACTCTGGCCCTTAGAACTGCAATAATAATAATAATAATAAGCTTCTGACATTTATGCCACCTACTCTGTGTCATTTTGTTATGATAATCTGTTGTGTTTGGAGGTCCAATGGTCCCAGTTAACTATCTTCTCCAAGCAGACTTTACCCCATTGGTCCAATTTGCATCAAAGATGAGTCTTAGACACTGCTGTTTAAGTAGCTTTTTTTTCTTTTTTTTCTTTGTTTGTGCATTTTTTTATTTATTTGTATTAGTTTTTTTATTTTATTACATCATAACACATAGATCATGTATACATTAATGCATTTATGGGGTACAATGTGCTGATTTGATATGGAATTAGTAATGCTTACATGACGCTGGTTGATATATACTCATCTCGTTTACTTAGTTATTGTGTTAAGACATTTATACTTTGTACTACTAGATCTGACATGTACCCTTGCATTTTGCACCATTGGTGTGATCCCATAAGCAGTTTTTTCTTATGAGATGGACAGCAAGAGCAGGCTGGTGGCATAAGCCAGATACAGTTAAATGTCAGATGAGGGACTGACCAGAAGAGACTCCATTTGGAGACGATTCTCTGAGTTAGTGGGATTCTCTCTCTTCTTATACATGTATTCAGTCCAGACTAGATAATCTGAGTTTTCTTTCTGGAAGGCAGTTTAAGCTATTCTCAGAAGCTTTGTTTTAAGATACATGAAAGTTTCATCTGTGCTGAAATGATCCTGTCTCCAGGGAAACCAGGGTTTTGAGTCCTGTTGTTATAGAAACAGGGTAATCCCCAGGCCACGGTGGAAATCTCCAAACCAGTTTGCAGCATATTGCTAAGTGATAGGCACTGTAGGCCCTACAAGATGTTCAAGAAGGCCTTTCGGCCATCATCAATCTTACAGCCACAGTCTATCGTTACGGCATGCAACACAGCCTTAACAAACTGATAGTCCTCATGATTTCTTCTTTGAACCATTGGCTGTTTGTATATTGTTTAATTTCCGACATTTGTTAGTTCTCCAGTATTCTTTCTGTGATTGGTTTCTAATTTTATTCCACTGTCAGTACAGAAATTTTTTTTGTATAAATTAAATCTCTTTAAGTTTAAAATGACATGTTTTTCACCTAACATATGGTCTGTTCTGGAGAATGTTTCTGTTCACTTGAGAAAATTGCCTGTTCTGCTCTTGCTGAGTGGAGTGTTCTATCTATGTATCAGGAAGGTCTAATTGATGGATAGTGCTATTCAGATCTCAGATTTCCTATTTCAAGATTCTTTCTTTGTCTTGGAGTTTTGATACTTTGACTTAATTAGGGATTATTGAATTAGTTCTTTTAGGAGATTATTAAGCTTCTTATAAATATATTTATGACTTTCATCAGTTGGGGGAAATTATTGGTCATTATTTGTTGTGCATAGGGAATAATGAATATGTTGGTGTGCTCCTCTATATGTAGAAAATCATATATATATTGGTATTCTTGGTGATGTCTCTCACATCTCACAGACACTGTTTATGTTTTATATTTTTTCTTTCTGCTCAGACTCTCTCCCTCCTTAGGGATTGATATTGTTATTTGTTAAGAGCTTCAATCATACATACATGCGTATAGTGGCTTTCCACACTATTTTTCTGTTGTCGTATATGACTATTTTCTCTGTAGTCACCCTGTGTCCTTACATGTACTGTTTTAAACATCTGAATTTTAAAACATGTATGTTTATCTTTTCAAACCTTTGGATAGATGTCCTTGGGGAATTAAGTATATCCAAGGAGCTTTAAACAAGGACAAGTGGGCATTGTCTTTATTGGCTCCCTCAAAGGACAATCAGACTGAATAAAACTCGCAATGGTAAATTTTACAGAAAAAAGAGATGACTGGCCTAGGCTGATAACAGATAATACAGGATGCAGGCTTTCGGGATGAGGAATGGGGAGCAGGACCTTGTTCAAGCATGTTGCTTCCTTGTCAGAGTCCAGCAGCCTCTTCCTTCATTAGGCTCTCCCCATTCGCTATGTCAACCAGATTCTGGAGTTCTGCATAGTTTATTCTGACATTTTTGTTTTCCTAATTAATAGTTGTTTTGGTGGCAGGAAAAACTTCTAGAAAAATTCTACTTTGAAATTTTCTCTGACATTCATGGTAAGGTTACTTCTAAGCAGTAATGTTGTAAGACATTTTTGGTCACATTCTTAGGCAATGTATAAATTAGTGGA
Organism: Otolemur garnettii; assembly: GCF_000181295.1. NCBI lineage: Eukaryota > Metazoa > Chordata > Mammalia > Primates > Galagidae > Otolemur > Otolemur garnettii. The sequence goes on along the minus strand of NW_003852401.1, from coordinate 16,011,330 downwards.
GAGGAAGTGGGATTTGAAACTGAAGGCTTTCACTGGAGTCTCCCACCTCTCAGGAAAGACTACTTCTCTGGCACACTTTCTTAATTCTTAGACCATCTTTCCTTTTTCCATCTATCCATCTCTCTAATATGTGTCCTAATCACCATGAATTTAATTGTAAGACAAATAGAAAAATAGTTGAGTAATGAACAAAATAACACTATATGTGCAGAATTATTTTAATGGCAATGCAAAGTGATTTTTAAATTTTTTCAGTCACATTCCGTTAGTCTCATTGTACAGATGGAGAATACTTTTACTTACAATTGAAAGAAATGTTTATGCTTGGTCTTGCTTGAAAATGCAGACAAGAAATCTACAATATACATAGTATTAAATTATTGAATAAAAAATAGAGTTTTGTTTTGTTCTCCCTGGGTCTTTTTAAGCTATGAAATCCTACTCATGACAATGTTTGTATAATTCATATGTTCACTCAAACAATTAACAAGTAGGGATTTTTTTGGTTAATTCCCTCTCCATCTAAACTATTTTTATCTGTCTGTCATCCTCTACTTTGATCTTCCTCTTTTCTCCTGACTCCAATTATGGCAATAACTTTCTTCAGAAAATGGCTTTCGAAAGGATCCAGATTTTTGACTAGTCCTAAAATTTCTGTCTGAGTTAATTGAAAATATTTAATATGTGTATTAAAGGTTAAGATCATGATAATCTCATTGAAAATGTACAGATTATATAACTGAATCAAGAGATAATTATATAAATTTATACCACCTCTTTTCTCCTTTTTTAGTAATAAAACATTCACAAAGAAAAAAGTAAATTAAAAGTAATGAGAGGAAAGCATTAAGTATTCAGAGTATACCCCTTTAAGCCTAATACCAAGCACCTTCAGGCAGTATTACACCTTTTAAAATGGCCCTAAGGTTTTAAAAAACAGATGTCTCTATTCTGAAAATGAGGCAAGCAACATATCTTTTTTCTTGCTTAACTATGTCCTCAAACATACAGGGATTGTATATTAAATAAAACATTCCATATTATCTTTCAGCAGAACTTTAATAACTTCCCATTTATTTATACATGAGTTAAGCTTGAGTTATTCAGATCACCAACCACTAAGGTGTAGTCTTGAATAGTATTTTTCGCTCAAGGAATTGCTTAAGACTATGGGCCAATGGGAATCTCAGTGAAGGGTACAACTGCTAGCAGCCTAGGAATCACATAGTTAACTTTCTCTTTTAGTTTTTCTTTTTGCCTTTGCTTAAAGAACCATTATTGTATTAAAAAGTCTTTAGGGTCAATCTTTATGTCTGACTTTTTTTCTTCCTTGCTTGCTACCTTTCCTTTCCCCTCCCTGCTTTCTCTTCTCTCCTCTCCTCTCCTCTCCTCTCCTCTCCTCTCTTCTCTTCTCTTTCCCTCCCTCTCTCCCTCCCTCCCTTCCTTCCTTCCTTCTTTCCTTCATTCCTTCCTTCCTTCTTTCCTTCCCTTCCTCCCTCCCTCCCTTTCTCTCTCTCTCTCTTTCTTTCTTTTCTCTCTTCTTTCTTCCTTACACAATACCTTTCAGACAGTAAGGATAAAATGAATATTCATTAATTATAAATAAATTACATGATTAAATACAAAATTATGCCATCTATTTCTCTCCCCAGTATAATAATAAGGTAGATACAGAAGATAAGCTATAAGTAATCAAATGTACTTAGAATATAGTATCAAATAAGAACTCTCCATTTTTTTGTCTCATTGGCTTTTGTTTCACAATTTATATCCTATCAGAGTCTCCTTGGTAAAGAAAGAGCACATATTCTTCAAATACTGGGTTTCTTTTCACTTGTAAAGAGTCATCCAGAGGAAAAGGAACAATTAGTAAGTCTTTAATCATTTAGGAACATATTGCCCTTCAATGCAGATCAGAAACTCTCCATTGCTTAGTGCTAGGAGGGTTATGAGAAGAAAAACATCAAAACAATGAGGGTTGTGAGAAGAAAAACATCAAGTTGAATTCTGAGTACCTGAGTAGAAGTGTTTGAGAATCTTGTAGATATGGCTTGTTAATTAAGTATAAGCTAAAATACCTGGGGTTGAGTTAGGATGCAATCATATAGACATTCCACTTTTCTGCCTGGAATATAATGGTAAAAGCTGGAACTTGCCATTTTATAGTAATGATGTAAACTTGAGCATGGAAGCCACTCATAGAGGTTATAGAGCAGATAATCAGAGCCTGACATTCCAATAATGTCTTTGAGCTGCCACGACCAACCTGTTCTGCCTCTCTAATACTTTTGACATGTGAGAGAAAAATAAACTTTTAGAAAAAAGTAGCTGGCATTACTTTGAATCTCAGTGCTTGGAAGCTGAACACAGGTCATATCTGATACCTGGTAACTAGTACAATTAGTAATGGCTGCTTGTATTAAGTAGGAAGAAGACTGAAAAGTCTCTTTGTAGATTGGCTACATAAATGTACTCAACTATTTCTAAAAGTATAATATGGAATTATGTTAGTAGCTCACAAAGTGGTAGCTAGAAGAAAGACATGATGTGTCACTGCATAGACCTGAGACGTGCGTGGGTCAGGAGATTCTCTCGTAGCCAAGACCATAGGAGCGTGTACTAGAGTATGGAGCCCTGGGGCTTTCACTTTTACTATTTTCCCTCTTCTGCCTCATAGTTTGTCACCAGCCAAGTTGGCCACAGATCTTTCTTTACTCACTTTTGGTGCTTCCCATCACTTCCCTGGTGAATCTTAACATTCTTTCCTGAACAATATTTTCCAAACATAAGTATCTGTTTGGTATTCTGATTTCCTTCCATGGAGGAGGCACATGCTGTGTCCAGTAAGCTATCTTGCTTGTAAAACTTTGTTATTCCCCAACTGTGTATTTTAGAGTTTGAATTTTTCTCTCAGAATTTTGCTTTTCTGTTTGTTCATTTAAATCACAATTGATTTCCTTCTCTCTGCATCCCCTGATTGGCAAATATATTACAGTAACAAGTGATGCACTTAATTGACTTATATGTCAAGCTAAAGTAACTTGTATATAATTGAAGTCACAATTGACTTCTAAATCGTATTTTAAACTTTTTTTTATGATCAAATTATCTAACCTTTCTCCAACATATGACACGGTTGACAACTCTTTCTTTGAAGCACTCTCCTTTTTTTGGCATTTGTGATACTCTTTGGGGATTCCTTTACCTAATTGGAGGGCTTAAACTTTATATTGAGATTCATCACTTTTGAGGTTAGTGTTGCTTGAGCTCCAACATGACTTCTTTACCCTCTTTACTGTATTCTTCTTTGGAAATGATGTCCATTTGGATCACTTCAACTACTACCTTTGTATGATTGATTTTCAAAATTCATGCCTCCAAAGCAGAACTTCATTTGACATTCTTTGTTACTTAATATGGCATTTTATAATTGTTATCTATAGCTACTAGGCATACAAATATCTTTTATGTTTTTTTTTTTTTTTTGAGACAGAGCCTCAAGCTGTCCCCCTGGGTAGAGTTCCGTGGCATTACACTTCACAGCAACCTCCAACTCCTGGGCTCTAGCGAGTCTCCTGCCTCTGCCTCCCAAGTAGCTGGGACCACAGGCGCCCACCACAACGCCTGGCTATTTTTTGGTTGCAGTCATCATTGTTGTTTGGTGGGTCCGGGCTGGGGATTTGAACCCACCACCTTAGGTGTATGTGGCTGGCGTCTTAGCCGGTTGAGCTATAGGTGCCGAGCCGGCATACAAATATCTTAAATGCAATCCGAAATTTCTATATTTGTGTATCAAGCTATTTCTATTTTTTGATAATTTTTTCTTATTTTCTCATTCCTTTAACAAGTATGTACATCATTCCATTCTCCTGTCCAACTTCTTATCAAAGTGAATGACATCATCATCTACAAATTTTTCAAGGTAGACACATCAAAAGTATCTGTGACCCAGTTCTCTCTGCAAAAATCCTCAGTATCTAGTGAGTTGCTAATTTACCAAAATTCTATTTACAAATATAGCTGGATTCATATCTCTACTCTCTGAAATAATTTTCATTATCTTTGTCTTTCAGCTCTCAAATATTTAAAATAGATTTTAATAAAAACTCTGCATGCAAATCTATTTCAATATCAATATCTATATATCTATGTATAACCCTCAAAACATCACACACACACACACACACACACACACACACATTGCATTGTCCTCCTGTGCCTGGACAGAAACACCTATTTTAAAAATTACATTTTCTACAACTTCAGCCTTTATGTTTTATGGAAAGAATTATGACATACATGTCCATATCATATATTTTCCCTCCAATTGTGTTTGTACATTTACTTATTTTAAAAGTATTTTCTGCTTCAAAATAATTCAAATATAAAACCAATAGACAGTCTAATACATATTCACATTAGTGACAATCTCAAACCAATTCAAGGTGGAGGGCAAGGGAATGAGGGAGAGGGAAGGAGGTGGGGGATAAGGGGTTACAGTGTATGGCACATCTCTCGGGGGCAGGACATAAGTGTAAGAGGAACTTTACTTAATTAATGCAAACAATGTAATCTAATTCTTTGCACCCTCAATAAAACTGAAACATAAAAAAAAATTATTGCATTTTTTTCTTTTATTAGAAAATTCTTGTTTATTTTCTTAGAATCTTAGATTTTGTACTCATCTAGTCAGCCTTGAGTTTTAGGAGAAGTGCATTCTATTTTGGAAACTGCTAAACTAGTAAGGTTTATAGAAGAGTAGAGATTCTTTTCTTCCAGAATCAGGAAACCTTTCACATCTAAGGCTTACAGTTACTGAAAGTAGTCTGGAGGATCTGAGCACTTTTTATCACTAGGGCTATATCCATGAAGGCAGGGATTAATGACACTTTTTTAACTCTTGAATTTATGGTATTTAGGAACATATTGACAAACAATGATAAATAAGTGTGTTGAAAGCAGACTTTATAATGACAGTCATGCTTAATCCCATTAACAGGAGAAAGTGTATCGGGAAAACTGATAGGATCTGATTGCTTATACTGGAACGCATTCATTCTACTCTCAATAAGAGTTCATTAATAAGTATTAGCTGAGAATTATTAGAATAGAAATAAAAAGAATATTTGCCATTTAGAGGAATTATTTTGTCTGCCATTTTGTTTAAAATAAAGCCCATTACTAAATAGAAGAGCTGAAAGTTAAATTTGGTTTCAGGCTAAATATATTAAACCACTGATGTTTTCATTTTCCTTATTGCCTCTGATGGCCGACATTGTTGATTCTCAAATAATAATACATTGTAAAATTTTATATTATTGCAGGACATGTGTTCTTTAAGCAGAGGATGATAATGTCATATGAAGAAGTGGGCTTTCTTCTGCTGGTGTGGTAAACATTGTACTTTCCATTTTACTATGTCACAGGATACTTCTAAGTGTGAGAATCTGCTTACTATTGTACCAAAATCAAAAATAGTAAGCATGTATTATTAAGGTAGATATTTGTTATCTGTTGGGCTGACATAAAATAACAATGTTCGTGAAGTCTTTATGACTAAAATTTAGTCTTTAATATACTTTTGACAGTTCAGTTTTGACAGAAGTTAGATTTCATTTGTCCTGTTAGTCTGCTGAACAGCAATATAATATGTATTCACTCAATCATCTGTACAAATACACACCTGAATCATTAGTAAAATCTTAGAACTGTAAGTGTAAATGAATTAAAGCAAAAGAAAAGGAACAATAGACTAGAATTTGCAGATTTCTACTTTACATCTAAAACTAGCTTCTCTGATAAATCTGTAAAGCAACAAGAAGCAAGGTAAAGAAGATGATTTGTGCAGCTATTGCAGCAGCGCCTCAATCACATTTATTTCTCATCTTACAGTAATTCACATGTGGATAACATGAAATTTACAGGCTGGGCTATGAGATGTTCTGTAACTTTTTATGTAATGAATATCTAATATGAATTGAAGAAATTTCCAAAAAATGTAATTCTTTTTTCTGACAAAAGATTGAGTAGGCACTATAGTTTCACAGACATCACATGGTAGTTTCAGTACATGGTATGGATTAATGTAACTTTTTTTTAAATTCAGGCTTCTTAATTTAGAAATTTATTATATATGTTACCTTAAATTTAAATATAATGAAGAAAGATCTCTAATTATTAGAGTATGTACTTCACATTGCACACATCATTCACACATCAGGTTTAATATATACTATAGCATATTTAAAAATTGTATATATACTATCCTTGGATAAAAATATCAACAAATATTAGGCAGAGGAAAATATCTTTTGAAACTCATATTTTCCACTAGTAAAATGAATATTGGTAAGTCACATTTATATTAGAATTCTATTTGTAAGACAGTTTAAGTTCTTCAGTTTAGATATCACTGATCAATGATCAAGATGGAATTTTTTAATGCCTTTTAGAAACTATCCCTCCTTCCTTCCTTGAAAAGGTATAGTATGCTATGCAAAAAATTAATCGTGTGTATTTAATGTTGTTGCATTAGTCATTTATATACTAGTTTTGAAACTTGTGTTTAAATGCTCTATCTCAAAATTTATTTAGCCATAGACCTTGTAAGATTAATATTGTCCCCTTTCCCCTGACACATATGCAGTCTTTATGGGGTCCAATGCTAGGCAAGCACTTTTGGTTTGCACAGAGGATAGTTACCAGGATTCACCATAGGGGATTTGTGAATTGAAAAACCTAAGAAAAAAAAGAACATAGTTGAAATTGATTGAAGTCAGGCTCGTGGGGAAGGAGAATCACAAAATCCAAAGCAGCTACACTGAACCTCTCTGTTTGCCATTTCAGAACCAAACACAGCTTTTCCCCATTCCAGTGTGCACTGCTGATGATTAGCTATCCTGAGATTTTCTATGATGGCTACCATCAACTTAAAATTTGTGCTTGCACAGGAGTTCTGGACACTGTCCTCTCTGTGGGTGCCATTTATCTTCTTGTCCCACCTCCAAATACTCACTCTTATTTCTATTCAGAATGCTCCAAAAGAATGTTACATTCATTTAGCCTTTCATTATCCAATTTTAAGATACTCAAATAGGTAGTAATCTGATTCCAGGCTACTTCATGGTCCTCTGGGGATGTTAAATAGAGCTGCTTAGGGCTGAAGGACCCAATCCTTTTTCAATCATCTGTGACCAAATGGGATAAAGTACTCGGCTTTTTTTTTTTTCATATTGAGCACATATTCGTTCAGTTTCCTTGACTGTATATATATATTTTTTTTTTTGCAGTAACCCCTGAGTGCTCATTTGAAAATACTCCCAACTCAAAGACACATGACAGTATGCTACACCTAGTCTGACCTGACCATTCACATGAGATATGGCTATCTCTTACCATCCCATACAGTTTACAAAATTTGCATTACAACTAAGGAAGCATATTTAACTGTAATAAGTTGGCATTAAAAAAAAACTGTAGATTTATATTATATAAAACTTTAACATTCTGCAATACTCTATTATATTAAAAACTGCAACATTCTGCAATGCTACAAGTGAAGATTTTTATCCTTTGAAATGAGAAAGAATTCCAAGGCAAAATTTATTTTAAAAGACACCTGTATGCTGTAACAGAGGATTGATACTAAGCTTATAAGTAGGAAATATAAAAATTTTCAATGGAATATGTAATTTTTATTGCCAGAGCAAAGCTTTGTTATAATCAAAGTCTTAAGTGTAGATCTGTATTTACTTATGTGTGGGAGAAAATACTGAGAAGCATTATTAATGTGTATGTTGGGGATTTCTGAAAATAAATCTAAATAAGTAACATATTAGTGTGGCTTAAATGCTAGGAAAGGTATTCCTAAGTCAATCCTCCCATGAGCAGTATAGCTGGTGGTGGTAGGTAGAGGAAAATGTTAGTTTTACAATGATTGATTTTTTTAAGAGATCATTGCACTATGCTGTTCAGTCTGGTTTCCAGTTTCTGGCCGAGGGTTATGTTTATATATTGGCTTCCAAAATTACAGGAATTACAGGCAGGAGCCACCACTCTTGGCTGTGATTGTTTTTTTTTCAATTTCATAATATTCTTGCAATATTGTTTAAATGTTTACCTAACATTAATTGTGTTTGTACTGCAGAGTCAATGTAAGTATGTCATCAAGATGTGGCACACTTATAACTTGACTGGAGCAGTACAAAAACAATTCATGTTATAAAAATATTTGTACAATATTGCAAGAATATTATGAAATTGAAAAAAATGTACCTATTAACTCATCAATGGATTAATAAACTGTGGTATATGTATATCATGGAATACTATTTAGCCATAAAAAGTTGGAGACTTTCCATCTTTTGTAATAACCTGGATGGAGCTTAACAACATTCTTCTCTGTAGAGTATCTCAAGAATGGAGAAACAAGTATTTAACGTTCACAGCAGTAATATGAAACCAATAGATAAACAACTACACCCCTATATGAGAGAGAAACACAGTTAAATTCAAGTTGTGGGGGAGGTGAAGAGTAAAGGGGATAGGGGAAAGGGGCAGGAGATTGGCAAGCTCTCACCTAATGGGAACAATGTAAGGGTATACAGTACATCCCCTCACCCTGAGTGAGGGGTTCAATTACAACTTGAACTTTACCTGACATACGCAAACAATGTAACCTAATCGACTGTAACTTCCTATTAATGAAATTTAAAATACGACTACTACTACTAAAATTATAAGCATGCCCATCACCCAAATAGTGTACACTGTACCTGTTAGGTATGATCTCACCCATTTCTTTTTCCCATCTCCTTTCCCGCTTGATTTCTGTTGAGTTTTCTACCACCTGTGTGCATGAATGCTGATCAGTTAGTTCTAATTTAACAGTAAGTATATATGGTGTTTGCCTTTCCATTCTTGTGACACTTCCCTTAGGAGACTGGTCTTCATTTCCATTCAGATTGTTGCAAAAGATCTTAATTTATTTTTTATGACTGAGTAGTACTCTGTGTCACGCAGATACCACATTTCATAAATTCACTCATGAATTGATAGATGCTTGGGTTGACTCTACATCTTTGCAACTATAAGTTGTGCTGCAATAAACATTCTAGTGCAAGTGCCATTTTGATAAAATCACTTTTTAAATCCTTGTTGGGTAAATAACTAGTGGTGGGGTTGCTGGATCAAATGGTGGGCACATTTCAGTTCTTTGAGGAATCTTCATACTATTTTCCGTAGAGGTAGCACTAGCAGTCCCACTCACAAAGTATAAGAATTGCTTTCTCTCTACATTCAGGCTGGCATTTTGGGGGGGGGGGGGACTTTTTGAAAAAAGCTATTCTCACTGGGGTTAGGTGATATCTGATGAGAGTGATTTTGATTTGCCTTTCCCTGAGTAGTGACATTGAGCATTTCTTCATATGTTGCTGGCAACTTGTCTATTTTCTTCTGAATAGCTCCTGTTCATGTCTTTGGCCCCCTTTCATTTAATTTTTTCCCTTCTTTTCCCCTCTTTTGTAAAATTAAACAAAGTGGCCTATTAGGCAGTGTAGTCTAGTAGCAAAAGGCTTGAGCCTTGGCATCAGAAGGATTTGGGTTTTTATTTCAAAGCTACTTTGGATAAACTTTGTTAAATAGTATGTTTGAATATATTTTTTTCTTATCTGCATAACAATGATAATTGCTATTCAACCACATGGTTGCCATAACAGTTAAATTAAATTATAAACATGAGACACCAAGGAGAGTGTATTGTTTATAGCACATTCAAAGGAGTTGATAACTATTTTCATGGTGACTTGAATATAACACTAAAATAGATATCAGAATTTCGGGATACTAGAGCGTACTGTATAAAAACTCTATCACTTTTTAATAGCTCTTTGGGCTTTAATATCCTAATTTGAATAATAAGAGTTAGATTAAATAATCTTTGAATATCTACTTTTGTGGCTGTAATGTTCTGTAGGTCTTTAGATAATTATTTAAGTATATAATATTTCCAAATTATGCCAATACTTAAATTCACCTAAGTGGATAAAAAAATATTTCTTTATTACTGCCAACCCTGAAAACCAGCCTCATCATTTGACACAGTCCTCTGAATTTCCTACCACAAGTAGATAGGCAAAATACACAGAATCACTGTCACAGAATTTGAATTTAAAACCCCAATGCACTATTGGAGACCTTGCTTCCATCTTTTCTGTTTCTTTATCAGTTTTATATGAACAGCAGAAATAGTTCTAAGTACTCTAAGGCTGCTTAGTTAGTATATACCAAATAAGAAAGTGAGTATCTCACCTTAACAATTCCTTGACTAGATTTAGGCCATGCTATGAATAGCATGCTCCATTGTAGACTGGTTCAAAATCTAACTTGTGTTTTGTATTCTGGCTGCTTTGTTAAAGAGAATTTCTATTTTTGAAAAACTAATGTGTCAGAAACATAAATTCTTAAACATATAACAGGGTACATCTAAATAATATTATCAAACTTTTCTTAGAAAGTAGTGAGATTTCAATAAGGTAATACAATTTAGTCTTAAGTTATCACTCAAATCAAGGTGACAAGAAGAAAATGTGAATTTCACTTTGAAAGCTATTTAATCATACAGTCTTTGTTATTTTGCCAAGTGTGGACAAATTTAATAAAAATAAAAATTCATATTCTTAATGATTTGGTAAAAAAACATAGTTTGTTAATGTGTTAAATTCTAGTCATAGTCTGTAGTGCAAAGCTTAAGATTGATATTAATAGAAGAAAAAATTTCTAAATACTATTATGTACTGTACAAAATTTAATTGAGTATATTAAAAATTAAGTCCAGGAAACCTTTACAATAGAATCATCATCTAAATAGGTTTCCTAGTGGTTGTATTGAGAACAAATGACCCATACTTGGTTGGAAGAGTTATAAAGAGCTTTATGAAAATTAGAAAGTGGTTGAAATAATAACTTTGTCCAAATTACAAGTCTCAGATTATAAGAATATAGAATTTCTGGATAACCTTGTTTTCTTCCTTTGGTCCCTGAGTTTGGAAAAACCAAACAAACAAACTAACAAAAGACAAACTTCAAAAAAAAAAAAGAAAAAGTTTATCTGGAAACATTTTCTTTCATGAAGAATTTTAACATAGACTCTAATGAAATGGTGATGAGAGCTGCAAATAAGAGCTGGAAGCATATCATAAATGTATAACCTTCCTATTTTGACAATAAAGCTGGCATAATTATTGTCCTTGAGCAGGCATCTAGGAAAGAAAAGTCACATAGCTATGACCCTGCTCTGTGTAGCCACGTTTGCTAAATGACTTTCATGCTATTGCTTGAATAAATAGATGAGTTAAAGCGGATGTAGCAGGTTTTTTTGTGAACATAGTGCTTATAATATTTCTTATCCTTATACATCTGCCTTTATTCAAAGTGACCATGCTACTTTCCCAATCAAGAGGTAGAGTCTGTTTCTCCACCCCTGAATCTTGTTGGCTTTGTGGTTAGTTTGCTTTGACTAATAGAGTATGACAGATGTGACGTGGTCCTAGAGGTATTGCAGCTTATGTTTAACCTATACTGATGTTTTGATCTCAAAATGAAATGAAATTAAGAAGAATTATGAAGGTGCTATGAAGAAGAGAGATCTCGTGGTGAGAGAGTCCCAGCCAACATGACTGGTGAACATGTAAGTGAGGTGACCTTGGATCACCCATCATTTAGACACATGAGTGACTGCAAATGAGATAGCAGAATGGTTCAGCTGAACCCAGGTCAAATGACAACTATCAGAATCATGAGCAAATAAGTGGCATTATTTTAAATCCCTGTAGTTTGGGTAGTTTGTTGTAAAGATTGAGTGACTGAGAGCTAGTTCACAAGTGTGTATGCATACAAGACCATATGCATGCATTTAAATGGTTTCTTCCTACCTATCTATACATCAGTTTAAATTTATTGCAAAAAACAAATAGGATATTAATAAATTACCACTCTCAAATTAAAGTAAAATATTTTTCATTCTGATTAACTGGATTCCAACATATATACTATATATATATATGTATATATATATATATTTCCAATTGTAGGATTCTTAACTGGATTTATATTTACAATCACATATACTTACATAACAATGAAGTGAGGTGAGTCTTAGCGTTACATGCTATTCTTATATTTGAAGTAAATTCTTTCAAACTTCATATGTAAAGAACATATTGAGTATTCCCATAATACAAGCACCAATGCTGATTGCTTCCTGTTTTTTTCTTTTTCAATATAAGAAAGCAAAGTGACATATTTTTTCTAGAGTCATTTATCAATTGAAAGAGTAAATAAATTATTCAAAACCTAAACTTAAGCTGGTTGTCATGTGAATAAATATTTTAATTTTCCCAAAGCTAAGTTTAAGGTATTCTATGTAGCCAAAAAGATGGATTAAAGAGAAATAATGAAAATAAAATTTTCTTTTCTGCACGTATTTTACTTGGAGGTCACCACTATAGCAAAACTCAGAATACAAGTCAATGCCAGTGGCAGAATGAGGTTGAATGCATGAAGCCAAAACAAAACAAAAGAGATTAGAAAGGGAGATATATATATTTCTTGTTCTAGTGCTTGATTATTTTTTTCTCTGTTTGTAGTTCTGATCTTAATAAGATCTGTGTTGCCTTCAGCTCAGGGTAAAAACAGAGACATTGGAGTGTAAGTTATCACCATTTACCTTGGAAAAGTCAGAAACTCTATTAAGGCACTGTTAATTTAGCAGATATATGGTAAGCTCAGTACAGTGGTGGAAAAGTGAGAAATATACCTGGAGTTTGTTGAGGAGTTTACTGGAAAAACTCACTCTGCAGCTAAAGAGATATATTATCCAATATAATGTTACTTTTGTTATCATAAATTAATTTGTGAGTCAACTGGGTATGAAATAAAGCCAGGTATCAAGAATCCAGTATTTATGGGAATGAATCTTTTACCATCTAGTTACTTTTAGACTTAACTCAAAGAAGTCACCTCTTTAGACCACAAAGCTCTACATACATTTTCTACAATGGAGAGGCGACAAAACTATTTTATGGAATTTTATAATGTAAATGTGAAAATATATTAATATTGAAAACATGATAATGATGACAGTAATACTAATAAAACTGCTATCATTCTCTCTACTACAAGCCACTGGCAAGGGTTATCATTATAATTTTTAATCTTGGTGATAAACTTAAGAAGTTATTATTGTCCTTATCATACAGAAAGACCTGATGTTTAGCAAGGTTAAATAGCTGCCAACTTCAACTATCTTGCCACCAGCTCTGAATATGAAGGCTCATATTTTGTTTTCCAATCACTCATGTTAAATTGTTTTAATAAACTGAATGCAGAATAACCTCTGAACTAAGTCATCCTTATAGATCCTTGCTGAAAAGTGCCCGCAAAAGAAATGTAAATCTATTCCATCAAGACCGTAACTGGAAGAAAGGAATTCCACCACAAAAATGAGGTTTGAGGTACTATGGAACAAATAATTCAAAACATTTAGATAGAATTAAAATAGCAAACCATTACCAAAGTAAAATGTCAGACTTAGGTATTTTAAAAAGATAAAAATAAGAATTGTGAAATTGTCCCTCATGTGAGATAACCAAAAGCAAGCCCCTTGTTACGACATTATGGACTACTATGATGTGGAATTTCAGAACGGGATATTTTGCTGAACCCAAAAGAATAACTATGGAGAAGGAGTCAATCCCACTGTTTCTATAGCAACCCATTCTAACTGTGCTCAGAGCCAAGGTCTGTAAGGTGGAATGTTGAAAAATGGTGATACCAGTTAATGGATGTTCTTCTTGGATTGTCTCTACTTTAAAAACAGGTACTAATGATGCTTTATCTAATTATCCTCTTGCATGTTAGCAATTAAAGCAAATATCAGTTATTAATATTTTTATTTCCTTATTCAACACATTTGTTGAGCGTCTACTCTATGCGAGGCCCTCTTCTATCACTGGAATTACAAAATAGGTTGAAGCAAAGGAGGAGAGCTAAAATATATTCTCAATTTGGAATTAGAGTACATTCCAAAAGAGTGCTACAGAATATAATAGAAGTAATATAGTAAGACAGAATTCTGTGTATTTTGGAGAAACTTAAGAAGTTTAGACTTGCAGTTTGCTTTTAAAAACAAATAAAATTTAGGTGGATAAAAGGAAAAAAAGATAAGTTACTTTACCCAAGATGATTCACACTCAAAGTTAGGTGTGGTAATTTTGTTTGGTTTTGTTTTAGTATTTTAAAAATTCTTTTTGAAAAAGCACATAATTTATATCATCACCACATAATTTATATGAATATATTTATATATTTTTCTTTATAAAGTCAAATGAATAATAAGCCAAGATATATAAAGAACTACACCATGTTTCTGGTACATGTATAGCATCTTCCAACTCTTTCCTTATATAATATCTTAAAAATGTTTCTATATTTTTTCTATAAGTACTATGGCTTTAGGTTCTATATGTAGATTTTATGTTTCATGTTAACTTTTGTGTAAGAGATATGGCTTAATATTAATTTCTTTACATATTAGTGTTCCGTTGTTCCAATGTCATTTCTTTTAAGACTACAATTAATTTGTTGAATTGTCGAAATTTAATTGACTATTTAGAGATTGATATAATTCTACAGTGTCCTATTTAGTCCCAGTGACCCTACATCAGGATTTTCTTCAATATTGAGTTCTGTTGATTAGTGTAGTTTTAAGCCTTTCCATTTTCCACTTCTTTTTCCAAGAATTTTATAGATATTTTAGTTCCTTTGTCTTTATATATAACTTTCAAAATGAGCTCCTCAGTATCTACCAAAGAAGCATACTGCAATTTTCCCTGGATTACACTGAATCTATATTTATGACATAACTTTTAGCATAATTCTGAAGAGGAGTTATAAGAGATTTTTTCCTCCTTTTCTCTGATTTTAAGGGGAAAGCATTCAGTATTTTACTATTACAAATGGTATTTTCTATAAATTTGGTGTAGATGCCTCTTATCAAGTTTATGAGGTTACTTTTTCGCGTTAGTGTGTTAAGAATTTTTAATCAAGAATGTATGATGAATTTTGTTGAATACCATTTCTGCTTCTAGTGAGGTTATCACACTTTTTATTTTTCAGTCTTTTCATATAATGATTTATATTAATTGATTTTTTCAATGTTAAATCACTTCAAATGCTTATGTCCTTGCTCTTGAAGGGTAAATACTATTAGATAATGATCTAGTATCTTTTCATATGCTGCTGGCTTGAATTTGCTAACATTTTCTTGAAAAAAATTAACCCATATAAGTGAGGAATATTGGTATAAACATTACTTTCTCACAATGTAGTGTCTAATTTTAGTGTGCGTATTATTTTGGTTCATAAAATGTTTTGCAAGTGCCTCTCATTTTCTCTTTGTGAAAAGTAATGATATCAAATAGGTATTATACCTTCTGCACATACTTTTGATAATTTTCTTGTAAATTTATCTAGGTCTGAAATTTTATCTGCTGCAACATTTTACTTAAAATTTTTTTTCTAGCTATAGTACTATTTTTAATTTTTCATAAATTTTAACATGTATATATTTCAAAAGTTTGTCCATTCAAATAAATTGTCATATTGATGGACATAGATTTACTTGAGATATTCTTTTTTATTTATCTTGGATCATCAGTGATCCACTTTTTTTTTATTGCTTTGGCATATTTGACTCTTTTTTTTTTTAACTCTCTATTTCTGTGGTTATTCTAGGAAAAAATTTGTCAGTTTTATTATTTTTTTTCTTCTGGAAACCAAATCTTTCCTTTGTTTTCTTTATAGATTTTCTTTTGTTCAATTTCATTGATTTTTATTATTGTTCTTTTGTTTTTCTTTCTTCTTGCTTTGCTATTAATTTGTTCATATTTTTCTATTGTCTTAGGATAGAATTAGATTCTTGATTTGAGACCTTTCATCTTTTCTAATATAACACTATAATGCTAGAATGTTTGTGTCTGCCACAAAATTCACATGTATTAACCCTAATCCCTAATGGAGATGGAGACTTTAGGAGATAATTAGGCCATGAAGGTTGAGTGCTTATGATGCGATCATGGCCTACCTAAGAAGAACACCAGAGATCTTGATTTCTGTCCCTCTTCTCTCTGCCATGTAGGGATACCCTAGAAAGAAAGCCATCTGCAAACCAAGTAGCAGGGTCTCAACAGTACTTGACCAGGGTGGCACCCTAACCTCTGAATTCTCAGGCTCCACAATATGAGAAAGTAATTTATCCATGAAGTCACCCAGGCTATAGAGTTTTCACTATAGCAGCCTGTAATGACTTACACAAATGGTACAAATTTCTTTCCAGGCAATCTTTAAGTAACATACTACAGATTTTTATACAATGTTATTTTATTTCATTCCAATAAAATAATCTTTAACTTCTGAAAAAATTAGAAATTTGGACCAATGCATTATTTACATATTGGTTGTATTTTCTTTGCCATAAATTTGTGATTTTCTCAATGTCATTATTTACTGATTTCTACTTTAATTCAAATATGTTCAGATAATAGATTATATAATTTCAATATTGTACATTGGTTTTATGAGACTATTTTTCATATATATATGTATATGTTATGATAAGCTGCTTTTGTTATCTACAAGACAGCTGGTAGATTAGCAGCTGGTAAAGTGAACCTGGTATTTAGGAGAAAGTTGATAGAGGTATGTTCAAATTAGGACCAGAAGAGACAGTTACAATATGTTTAAGATACAAGTTGAGGTAAATCCAACCTGGAATCAAGAAGAACTAAAAGAATTATACCTTTGGCCATATTGGAACAGAAGGACTGAATATATCTATCTACTTGAAATAATAAAAAATCTAGGGAAAAAATTAAGTAATTATTTTTAAAAAACCCTGGGCCTCACAAAGCAAAATACAATGACCCAGAGAGATGGGACATAAATTAGCTGAGCCCTATGGCTGCCACAGTTTCCTCCCTTAAAAGATTGCAAACCACAATGCAATGAGAGGGAAACTGGGTGATGAAGCAGACACACTGAAATAGAGTGAAACATTTGTGAGCCCAGGAAAGAGAAAGCAGCAAGGATTGACAAGCCAGAGTAGAGAAAGAAAGCTGCACAGAGACAGAGTTCAAGAGATCTAAAGAGAGTTCTCCCCAGTTACAGTCCAAGAATTTGGAGAAAAGGGAGAGGGAGGGGAGGGAAGAGGGGAGGATGGGTAGAGGGAGGGTGATTGGTGGGACCACGCCTATGGTTCATCCTATAAGGGTACATGTGAATCTCTCTAAATGTAGAGTATAAATGTCTTAACACAATAGCTAAGAAAATGACAGGAAGGCTATGTTAATCAGTTTGATGAAAATATTTCAAATTGTATATTAAAACAGCACACTGCACCCCATGACAGTATTAAGGTACACAGCTATGATTTAATAAAAAAAGAAAACAGGAAAAAAAATAAAGAGAGGTCTCCTAGAATAGTAATGTAAATATTAACCACCACATGCATACGGGGAGGATAGTACCCACGGCCAAAGAGAACAAACACAGCAGGATACAAGGAAATAATACCTGATTGTTCATACAGAACGTCAAAAAGTTATTTTGTAGGTTTTTAAAAATTTGTATTTGTTTATTCATAGCAACCATTTGGAAAGCCTTGTAATTCACAAAATATTGACAAAAAGACTTATAAGTTAATGCTAGCTAGTGTCCTGTAGGAAAAATACTTACAGTGAAAGATAATGATATAAAACAGTTTTCTAGTAATTTAACTGTGCTGTACATTAAAGAATCAATTTCAAAGATAAGTAAAAGAATATGAAATTACCCCACTCAGTATAGTAAAATGCACAATAGTGGGCACAGCCAGTGCCACGTATGCAAAGAAGCAAGAGTATATGATCATTTATTATAAAAAGTCAATCAATTTATACTGACTCACTGCTGTCACAGGTATCAAAATCAACCAAAAATGATTTTAAAAAGGGTTAGATAACTTGAGAATACATATATTAAACATTTAAGGATAAAACTTACAAAGTTTGAGAAGAAAAATAAACTGGATGAGGTTAATATCAAATGTGATTATTATAAAATAAAAGAGTACTAAAGTGAATGAGTAGAAATATAAACTAAAAACAAAGAAAATAAAGAATATGTCTATCTTTTTATGTAATGGAAATATATATATTTGATGTAATAAATATGAATACACACCCACATCACAAAACATCAGTGAACCATGGAACAAATTCAGGCCACCCAATATAACTATAACTAGAGTCCTCAAATTGGAGTTGGAGAGAAAGAAGAAAAATATTTAAAGGAATAATGACTGAATTTTTCAGATCCCAGAAATTCAGAGAACCAAAAGCACAAACATCTTAAAAGACTATACCAAGGAATATCATAATCGATTTGCTCCTTAGAGTATACTATATCTGCATTTGGAGTCAGAGATTCACTTCAAACTAACAAAGAATGGAAAAGAAAACAAATGGTAAGATCACAGGGTAGAAACCCGGTCCACACTGTTGCAGTCAATGATCAAGGTAAACATCATCGGTGATGAGTTATCTTCATCTGCATTCCTTGGTGATGTGATGAGAAAGGTACATGATCTCTGTGGTATTCTTCCCCAAAATTTATAAACTTACTCTGCTCAAACGCAACAGTATGTCCATATTCAGCTAAGTAATTTAGCAGTCCTCTTTAAAAATGTCAAAGTCATAAAAGAAAAAAAAAGAAGACTTAGAAACTATTAGAGTGGAGGAGACTAAGGTAACGTGGTAACCAAAAGCAAGACGGTGTCCTAAAGGTTATCGCGACAGAGAAAGAAGAGATTAGTGGTAAACTCTGGAAGTACAGATATGTAAACTTTTTAGTCTGGTTAACAGTGTTGCTCCGAGGTAAATATCTTAAGTTTGGCAGTGTATCACAGTTAATGTTAGGGGAAGCTAGGTGAAGGGTACATGAATAGCCTTGTACTATGATATAACTACATGTAGAGCTTTTCAGATTGTGAAGTTTTAAAGAAATATTCAATTTTTTTTATATAAATATGGTAATAAATGTTAATGATCCTATGGCTTTACCTTTCCTGGTCCTATTTCAATGCAGCAGAGCAGAAAAAAAAAAAAAAATAGATACTATTTTCAAGAAAAAACAAGATACTGGTAGAAGAAAGAAGCAATGACTATTTTCCCAAATCATTTTCTGAGTGAGGCCTGTTAAATTGGAAACTGTGTATGGTATAGAAGTCAGAGCAATGAGGCCACGATCTACCAGGAGAGCTTCTCACTCAGCAAATACACGAGATGATCCTTAATCTCCGCACACAAGGTTTAATTGCTCTGCAGGAGACAGAATGTATTTTCTAATAACCAATTCTGCATTCTTATGAGGCACTCTCACCAGTCAGTATGTGCCAGGTTTTCTGCTGTTTTGTAGTTTACCATTCTGTTGTATTTCAAAAGGACTGCCTTGGGCAATTAGCAGACAAGTGAAGAGAGTGATGACGTGCACCTCATCTCGAGTTGTGGTTGACACCGAATAAATATTTCTGGTGCTATGTAATGATCATACTGCTGTGTTTTTTTTGTTTTTTTTTTTAAATCTGTAACAAAATCACAATCGCTCAGTGGGCCCACTTTCAAATGCTGCTGCAACCCTGAGGCACATTCTCAGAAAGGGAGAAGAAAAAAAAATAAAATGTATTTCCACAAAAAACCCTTAAGACAAGGAGGAATTTGAATGGCTCTGCCATCTATGCAGTTACGATGGAGCTTAATTCAGCCCTTTGCCTGTATCCCAAGGCCGCAGTGTCCTCTTTTGTCCACTATACAAATGTAGCGGCTAGAAATCATCACCAAGAATAAGGTATTTTGTTTCCTTTGTATTTTCTCTGAAATAATCTGGATGGTGCTTTGGGAAAATAATATAAATCAAGCGCCATACGGCAATTAAAGACATTATACTGATTTCTGCTCAGTGAAATTCTTATTTAGAGGCCAAGCGCTGAAGTTGCACAAGGCACAGGCTTCATGAAAGCTTGGCAGCTCCCTCTACTGTTTCTCTCGGTGAGGTGCGAGGCATCAAGGCTCACCCCTTTGTGTAATTTCCTTTGCTGTGGCGCTGAACTTTCACAGCTTGTCAATTAATGGCCTTCAAGCTGGCAAGCTCTCAAATACTGGCTGACTTTCAGCAGCCTGATGGCACCTTTAGGACACCTGCTTTGAAGACTGATCTACTTCAAAAGAAAGCTTGATATTGCTATTAAAGTAAGGCATGTGAATCACACCCTTTCTATGAAGCTTTCTATTTCGGTGTATATCCGTCTGGTCTGTTTACAACAGATGCAGACTTCTGAAAAGCAGTCCTGCCTGGCAATAAAAATTTGTGGCTTCAGAATCTGATTTCTTTTACTCTTTTTTTTTTTTCAGAAACATTTATTCTTTTTTATAAAGCTCAGATCGTAGGCATCAATTTTTTTGTCCTACCGGATACATTTCTCATAATACAGTCTTCACTGCTTTTAACTGTGTTTTTTTTATTGTGACCACAGAGAAAGGGAAAGAAACAGGTGCTATCGTCGCTCTGAGGTGAATATTCCAGAAACTAGTCTACACTCATAATTTCTTTTTTGTATCCTGAAGAGATCTTTTAAATAGCCTGCAAGAAAAGGATTCATTACACTATTGTGGTTCAACTATTTTAGCTAAGAGACAAGGGTAAAATAACCTGCTGCTTCTGCTAATCATGTAGAAGCATAATTACATTCTTTCCTTCTTAAAATGAAATTCAACACAAGAGTACAGACTTGTTTATTAGAAATTAATTTAAAATATATAAGAAAATGAAAGATAGAACTAAACTTGACTTCATTCCAGGATCTGTTCTGAGAAATAACAGCATTTTTTAAAAAGAAGACATACAATTATTTTGAGCACAGTTTTCCAAGACTCAACCTAAACATGCTTTCTACTGATTTTCAAATAGACTATGTTCTCATTTTGTCCAACAATTATCTCTGAGGCACGACAAGTGTAGGCCAATCGTGAAAAGCAAAGTCAAGTCTACTTCCCTGTGATGACTATTCTTTGTGTACACAATGAATTGCTATGTATATAATGAGATAACAGTGTGCATCTAATCGGAGGTACGTATTTGTTTTCACTACAGTCAGATTAAATGTAAAAAGAATTTCACGGACAGTTGTATAAGAAAATATCCTTCCTTTCTTCCTTCTACCGTCTACCTTTTCCAAGGTAGTGTAAGATATTGCTGGAACAAAAATAATCAAGCAAACATTGATGCTGTCTTGGAATGTTCACAATTTTGAAAGGAAGATGATATGTACACATGGAAGTCAAAATGGTTTAAGAAATTTACGAAAGGACAGAGTTAGTGTTTAAAGAATTTGAAGCAAATAGCATTTATGTAGATCAGAAAAAATCAAATTCTGGAAACTTATACCTTGAGAAAATAATCTTGCTTCTACAGAGCAATGAAGCAATCTTGTCAATGAATGGAAAAAATAGTCAATTTTATCACATAGCCAGATTGCAGAATTTCTCATACTGCTGTTCCTTAAAAGCTAGGTGGATCACTATCTACTGAGATTAATGCATAGATTTTACAGCCTAGAACCATGAAAATGAAATAAGTAACACAATGACACTTGTACTCCTATTATTTGAGCATTCAAATGTTCTTTATTCGTTCAACAAAAATTGTGAATAGCAAACATTTCTTGGCATATGAGAAGAATATCTTGAATTCCATAAAATTACACTGGTTGAAATGGACATTAAAGGATCACACTTTGAACTTTATGAGAATTTTTTTTTTTCCTTATGAGAAATTTAACTTAGTCCTTGGTCATGCAGAATGATTAAAAAAATCACGTTGGTATCATTCAATTTTGTGATTTTTTTTATAGAGGTAACTGATAAGAACCAGTTAGGGAGTTCTTTATCACAACTCTCTGAAGTGACTCTGTGTCATTTTCTCACTTTTCTTTGGACTAACTCAGTCCCATTCTAATACGCTGCAGTATTACATCTAATATCTCAGGCTATTAGAGCATTCACTGGAGCATTGTCCAAAGCCATTTGGTATAGCAGCTGAACTCTGATGGGGGCATGGAAATTGTTTGTTTTCTGTTATCCAGCTCCTAGCTTGCTATGTTGGGATCCAATAACTCCACATTTCCATTTCAACCATGAATTTATGCTCTTGAATAACAGGGTATACGAAATGTATACTTGTGGTTCTGAGACTAGGCATACAAAAAATTCTCATCCATTTATAATCAGATAGGTACATATTAGACAGGGAAATAGTTTTGTGGCATAAGCAAACACTAAATGTAGTTTAAATATAGTTATTAATCCTAGATATATTGATTCAGGTGATAATTATGATATATCATACATCTCTTGTTTTCAGACAAATAGTCATTTTCATATTGTCTATCTCTGCAAAGTATCTTTTCAATAATAAAAATATCTTAGGAATAATATTTTCTAAATCACTGAAAGATTGGATATTTGGCAATGTTATATATGAAAGATGAATTGTGCATTTATTACTAGATATTATAAAGAATTTTTGGTAGTAATAGATTGTTTTTAGATCTTCAGGTGTTTCTTGCTACATATATGGATGACAGATGCATCCTTATCAATAAGGACATTTTTTTAACATTTTCAGCTGTCAGAAAAAAGTTAGAAGTCTTTTTAGCTGTATTTAAAAAAAAAAAGCAATGAATAGCCTTGACATTATTATGCAGTGGTGTTAGTTTTCATTGCCTTTGCTGTAGGAGAGAGAAACACAGGGAAGCAGAATGACAACTTATTCATGTAAAATGTCAAGGCCTATTCCCATGTCACAATAAACAATAATGATCATTGTTTTAGAAACACTTGGTGCCAATAAAAGTTTGCATAAATTGTTTTCTTTATCTTCATGGCATAATATGAATTAAATTTGTACTTATACTGCCCTCAATTAAAAGATGAGGACTTTTTTTTAGTGCTTATGGTTTATTTGTTAATATTTTCTATATTCTCATGAATAAATTTTGTTAATATTTATCTGTCTGGAAATTATTTTACTTGGTTTATAAAGTGTATTATAATTAACTAATTTATTTTAATTGTATATTTTAAACATTATTTTTCTCTAACGCAGTTGATTTTTTACCTTCTTAGTATTTTTTCACTTTTCTCTTTTTACCTTAAATATCATGCTTGGGATTTAACTCTTTTACTAGATTTTCAGAAGATTGGGTTTTAGTTTCTTAAAATTTTTTTGTTGGTAGTTTAAAATTTTCTGCCTATTCTTAATGTCACATACTTTAATTGCTTTTTAATTAGTGAATTTTGTCTGTAAACACTTGATTATTTCACATTTGCTAAGACATTCTATGTGTCTTGCTAAATGGTCCAATTTTGAAAACTAAATCTTCATTGTTCAAAAACAATGTACTATTTGCTGGATAGTGTGTGTTTTTGTTCGATGGTTTGTTTTATAATTTTTAAGTTGAGTTTCATAGCCAGGTGTTTACAAGTCTTTTGGTATGTTTTTCATCAGCCTACACTGTATATTTCAGAGAGAGGTAAGTTAGAAATCTATCACTGTGATGGAGGGTGTGGCAAATTGAATGATTGCCTGTAATTATTTGCCATTTTCTATTTCCGTGACTTTGTAACTGCGGGTCCTCCCATAGAAGCAGAGTAAACTTTCTTGACACTTTAAATACTAAACTTGCTTTAAACTATGTGATGTTAGCAAACATTGTAAAATAGGAGATTGCAATGAACTTGGACAATTGGGTATTCCTCTTAACCATTCTGTCATTGATGAACAATAGTTTTCCCATGTAGCTGCCAGACCTAGAATGATCACTTATAGAGAATACCAGAGATGACCAAGTGCAGATGCAAACCCAGCTGAAATTTCAGCTAATAACAAAGCTGTCAAGTTGAATACCACCTGAGTCAGCTGATCTCCAGCCAACCCACTACTGTGAAAGAAACAGGTGCTTATTTTTAGGATTAATTATCGTCTTAATGATGTACATTAGATCTCTAGACTTTTTCATCCTACATACCTGATACTTGGTATTACTTGACCTAACCTTGCCTATCTCTCCACTCACTCCTAATACCCACTGTTTTGTTCTCTACCCCTATATGTATGTATGCATGTATATATATACATACTTTAAAAAAAAAAAAAACAAGACCAAGAAATATATTCCTTCCTGTAGTATCTGGCTTATTTCACATAGCATAATGTCCGCATTTATCTATGCTGTGACAAATGGCTGAATCTTCTTTGTAAGACTTAAAAATATTCCACTGTGTGTATACACACACATACCAGGCCTGACAATTAAGTTCATGAACTCTTCCTAGAAAAAGTACCACGTCCCTCATTACTAAATATCACAATGGTCACTTTTGAAGTACTTCCCTTGGGAAACTATGCCCTGATGTCAGTGCCTAGCCCACCCTCTAAAACAATTTTGGAGCACTTTTTCTGGAATGGCCATCAGAGCTGTTGTCATATAAGGAGCTCACTGATGAACAAAAGCAAAGGAGAGATGAAGTTTGCTAAGACCTTTTGGGGAGGGAAGATGATTTTTTGGGTCATATTATCACGGTTGATGAAACATGAGCATACCATACCTATAGGACACTGAAACAAAGTTTCAAAGAGCACTATGGAACTAAGACAATTCTTTATGATCAAAGTTGTTCCATCAGTTCAAATCAAGAGTTCAAACAATGTTGCTAAATTTTTTTAATATCAGAGGGATTGTTCATTATGAATTTGTATAATCTGTCAAACAGTTAACTGAATCTACTATTTGGAACTGCTGAAAAGGCTGGGTGAAAAAGTCAGAGGAAAACCGACCTGAACTTTTCACCCGTGACTCATGGCTCTTGCATCACAACAGTGCACCTATGAGAGGTTTTTAGCCAGTAGACAAATAACTGTATTGGAAGATTCCCTCTCACTCTCCTAATCTGGCCCCCAGTGACTTATTTTCTTTACCCAAAGATAAAGGAAATATTGCAAGGAAGACATTTTGATGCTATTCAGGACATTGAGAGTACTATGATGACAGCTCCAATGGCTATTCCGGAGAGAGAGTTCCAAAATTGCTTTGAAGGGTACCCTAGAAGTTGGCATTGGGGCATGCTTCATATAGGGAGTACTTTGAAGGTGATCATAGTAATATTCAGCAGTGAGTTATGTAGCACTTTTTTCTCTGTGATGAGTTTATGAACATAATTGTGAGACTTTATATGTGTGTATTATAGTTTATTTCTTTATCCATTTGTCCACTAATAAACATTAGTATGTTTCCAAATTGTAACTTCCAAACATATCTTGTTTAATACTCAGTAAATAAATATCTACCAATGTTAACAACATTGTTTATAGTTTTAATTTTGCTATTTTGCTAACTATGGACTAAATAAGGCATTATTTTATATTCAATAGGTGGTAAAATCTTTTGAAATAATGTGTCAATTTCTGAAACATTGTGATTGTATTTTATTCTTTCCATTTTTGATTCATGTTCATCCTTGCAAAAAAAATTTTAATAGCTTATTGTATCAGAGTCTGTAGCCAAAATACTCTTATCTTTTGCTATCATAAATGTCATTATTTAGCATTAACAATGTTCATGAAAGTTGGATATAAATTTGATTTCACTATTACTTTCCACTATTTTTTAAAATGTATTTTGATTGTTTTCTTTCTATGCCTAGGTAATCTGCTGTTAACTAAGCTATCTTTAATTTATAGGCAATTTTCTTTTCTCTTTGATACTTTTGAGAAATGATGTCTTTGGTTTGTGTTTTAGTATTTTCAATATAAAATGGATTGGTTTTGTGTAGGTTTTTGTTGTTTGTTTATTTGTTTTAAGTTATTGGAATGAACATTAGATTTGAGAACAAAAGGCATTAAAAACTGAAGATTTCTTGAACATTACATTTTTATACAACACTTTCTTTCTGATACTTTGTTCCAGAAATGCTATAAAACATATATTATAGTCTATTAATTTATCTTTCTCCTAGATGTTCTTTTATTTTATTTAAATGTTGCCAATTATTTTATATGAATTTCCCACAACTCTTTTAATGCATAAATTATCTTTCATTGTTTACAGTAGAATTTATTCCCTCTGTTGCATTATAAAATGTATTTATCATATCTAACATTTTCTGAAAATTCCCTAAGTTCCTATTTATTTTTTATGTATTTTTATTTCACTATTATTTAATTTTTCAGAGAGTCATTTCATCTTTCATTTCAAACTTGTGAATCATACATATTTTACATTGGTTGACATATTTTTCAATAAAATCATTTCTCTGAATTACCTTGGCTGTCTTTGTGTCATTTGTTGCCATTAGTTTTGGAATTTTGCATTTTCTGTCTAATATAGAGGGGTAGACTTCCTATGTGTCTTTTAAAAATATACTTTATTTTTCCCATGAAATCAACCCTAACTATAAATTTTTTAATTTTTAAAAATTATTTCATTTTTATGAATATATAATGGCTGTACATGTTCATGAGTTACATGTGGTATTTTGATACAAACATATAATGTGTAATAATAAAATGAGGATTATTGGGATATCCATGACCTCAAAACTGTATCGTCTTTTTGCGTTAGAAACATTCCAAATGAACTGTTTTACTTATTTTGAAATACTCGATAAATATTTGTTGACTAAGTTTAAAAGGTCCCAGACCCTCTTTTAGATGACATAATGACAATTTGGTTTGTCAACAAAGGAGCCTTGAATACAGCACTTGCTTTTGCTAGTGAGCTTGGCTCCAGTTCCCCTTACAAGTGGACCATTTAACATACCCTCTACTCTAGTTGGCTCTGATACCTAACCGAGAAGAACCATAGCCCAGAATGCTAGATCCCTTCAGATATGCTCATTGATTTGCAAGTATTTCAATTTCTTATCATGATTTTTGAGGTAGTTAGATAGTCTATATTATTTCTACTTCTATTTTATCTACTTTTGCCCACCTTTTGTAGCAAACAAGATGCAAATAAATGTCTTGCAAGAGTAGTAGACAGAAATCTGATTCTAGATTTTTACCACCTCTTATCCTCAGTATCATACTTGTGAGTATGCTAAATTGCATGGCAAAAGGTATTTTGCAGATGTAATTAAGGTTGCTTGTCAGTTTATTTTTAAATTGGAAAATTACCCTGGATTATCTGTATAGGCCTAATGTAATTAGATGAGCATATAAAGCAGAGTTATCTCCCAGCTGAGGGCAGAATAGAAAGCCAGAGAGATATGATAGAAGGGGAAGTCAGAGAGATTTGAAGCACATGAAGGATTAAGTATATTATAGCTGGCTTTCAGGATGGAGAGGACTATAATGCAAGGAATACTATAGTCAGCATTTAGAAGGCGAGAAGGACTCGCAGCTGACAATATTGAGTCCTACAATCTATGGGGCTCAATTCAGTCAATAAAGGGAAAGTGCTGGAAGCTGTTTCTCTCCCAGATTTTCAAGCATAAGCCAGGTAACACCTTGATTTAGACTCATAAAACCTTGCCTGTAACATCTACCTGAGCGCATCTAAACTGCCAATCTGTAGCATCTTGAACTGAGAAATACTGGTTGTTCTAAACCACTTTTATAATAATTTGTTACAGAAGCTATACAAAATTTATATCCTTAGATAAATGTTTCCAATTTCTAGTAATGAAATAATCACATCATACTCTATGTCTGTATTTAGTAACTAAATAGTAATTATGATACGGGATGATTTTCAGGTAGATATAGCTCTACCATATGTATTCTGGAATTTGAATTACAGCTTTTGACTTTAAACCAAAAGTGTTTTAAGAATGCTTTTAACTAACGATATTTAATACTTGGGGACTTGTTTTTTTCCTATTCCATTAGCTATATGTTTTACATATTTTAACTATAATTTATACTATATATTTGATCAGATTTTTGACTATAAACTAAAACTATGAACTTAATTATTTATTCCAGTTTTTTGTGGGAGTTTGGTAAATGTCTGTCTTGTTATTTATAAATTCTGAGGACCTGAAAGTGCACATATTTAGTATTTATAGAATGTGGGGTATATGAGTTGTGTTAGCATCAGCAATTAAAGTACTTGTTCTTCCTACATGATATTTGATAAAGTAAAAGATGATTTTGAGTTCCATATTACAATCACGTTCGTACTGTTGTCCTTCGGACTTTGTAGGCTGTGCTTAACGGATTTGGAAGCTACCTTAATGATTCGTGATACTTACGTCTTTACTTTGGATTACAGTTTATCACTATTACATGTCTTTTTGATTTCACTAATACATTTCACCTTGAATTCAATTTTGTCTTATGATAATTTCTTAATCTTTCCTTCTCATTTTGCATTTGCCTATTTTCTCCATCTTCTGCTAAAATCCCTCATAAAGCCATAGATGTGGTGTGAGAAAGAGGTAGGAAGCAGTCGGGAAGACACACGGGAGGTTTACGGCAATGGCTTGTGTGCTTTGCTTCACCTTCCAGACCTGACTAGGGCCATTCTCACTCACTGCATTTCAATCTTATACTTTTGATATCTAACTATATTATTTATTTGATCAAATAACATACAGCTCATTGTGTTTAGTGTCAAGTAGCACCCAGTACCAGGCAGAAGCATTTTTTTTTTTTGCAGTTTTTGGCTGGGGCTGGGTTTGAACCCACCACTTCTGGCATTTGGGGCTGGCACCCTACTCCTTTCAGCCACAGGCGCTGCCCAGAAGCATGTTTTGAGTGAGAATAAATTATTAGAAATCAGCACGATTTTTCTGCAAATATTCTAATTGCCATTTTTCTGATTTCTCTACTGAGGCTTGACTGAGACTGTACCAAGCATCTATTTTTTATACAAGCATTTATTAATGGCACCAGATCTGCTATGTTTTGTTGTCCAACTGAGAGAAGATCTCGTATGGTAGCCTAGACCTACCGCAGAGGTTTTCGTTTTGCCTCAAGCATTACTGAAAATAGCCTTCTAGGATACATAATAAATGGACATGAACAATATGCTTAAATGTGTATATGTTGCCTCCAACTTTCAAAGGCGTCATCTCAAAGATCTGGCAGCTTTGCAGTGTATTGTATAAAGTTCAGCAAATTCTACCTCACTTTAGAAAGATAAAACCAATATTTCTAAAAAACCCTGGATTCCAGTATGGGAAGCTAGAAACGTCTCAGGATGTGTCTTTCTGTAAGACATCTAGATTGTCAGCTTCTTCCTGTTCACCAGGAGCAATTAGTAAACATAATGACTATAATGCACAACTTTTAAGTTTTGTGAAATATTAACATGATCAAAGACACTCTGCGTAATATGTTTTACGATGAAAAGGAAAGGTACTTTCACCACCAGTTAGTACAACGAAGGTATTATGCTGCTCTTTCAATGTAAAGATAAACTTCTTCTGATTATTTTTCTCATATAAAAAGGAATTAAAGCATGATTTAGGTCAATAGCTGTATATAACTGTAAATTAGGTACTAGGGGTTACATTGATTTGTTAGAATAAGATGACTTAATCTGGAACCACAGCTGAGATTGGCACATGAATGGGATTACATTTCCAATAACTTCTCATTATTACCCATCTTTTTGCTTTTTGTGTTTGCCAAAACATGATTCTAGTGGGATACAATAGGAAAGAATCAACATTTTCATATCTCTTTAATGTTTGTAATTCTGCTAGATATGTAATATTGCTCTTGTCTTACTTTCTTGACCAAAATCAGTAGTTTAAGGGATTTTTTACTGTGTCCTATATAATATGATAGCATGGATTCCACAGCTCAGGAAACAAATTAGGGACTCTCTCATTTTTTAAGTATGACCATTCCCACAAAACACATTAGGAGGACGAGGGGAGTAACTATAGGATAAGCCTATGGTCACAATGGATTCACTATAAGGCAGATGGTGCAGTAATCCCATAGCCCGAGATGCATAAATCCCATTAATGACTGATATCACACACTGACATTTGGTTTCCTGGTATTAGTGTCAAACTTGAGCTAATTTTTAGCTACTGTGAATATACGTCTAAAAATAGATATGCAAATTTTTAGTGTAAATATGTAGCATATGTTTTCATTTCTTTGGCATAAATAAAAATAGAGTTGTTGGGTTATGCAGTAAAATTACATTAAAATTTTTAAGAAGCTATCAAGTCATTGTCCAACGTAGCTACATTATTTTACATTCCCACAATTGATGTATGAGTTTTCTAATTTCTCCATATCATTGTCAATATTTATTATTTTCATTTTTCAAAAAAACAAAAAACATCATGGAGAGTGTGAACTCATTGTAACTTTGATTTGTACTTTTTTATTATTTTGGAATATTAAGGGAGTACCTTAATATGAATTGCCTTTTTACATTTTGAATCAAACTTATGTCCATCACCCAGCTAGTGTGTATTGTGTATCCTTTAGATGTGTACTAAAGGTATTGTGTGTATTGTGTATCCTTTAGATGTGTACTAAAGGTACAGATCTAAAGGATACACATGGGCGGCGCCTGTGGTTCAAGGAGTAGGGCACAGGCCACATATACCAGGGGTGGTGGGTTTGAGCCCCGCCCCAGCCAAAACTGCAAAAAATAAATAAATTATACACAATATCCTTGTACTGTGTATCCTTTAGATGTGTACTTACCCTTTTCTCTCTCTCTTCCCCTTACAATCTGCTTGGTTTCCACTGAGCTTTATTCCCATGCGTGCCTATGAGTATTGAACAATTAGTTCCAGTTTAGTAGTGGGTACATGTAGTGTTCATTTTTCTGTTTTTGCAATACTTAGGAGAACGGTTTTCCAGTGCCATCCAGATTGTTACAAAAGGTATTAGTTTACCATTTTTGTTGACTGCATTGGTATACCATGGTGTACATATACCACACCTTATCGATCCACTCATGGTTGATCGGTACTTGGATTGATTCCACATCTTTGCTAATGTGAATAGTGTTGCAATAAACATTCAAGTCCAAGTGTCATTTTTGTGAAATGATTTTTTTTAACTTTGTATAAATACTTAGTAGTGGGATTGCTGGATCAAATGGCAGGTCTACTTTTAGCTCCACACAACCTTCCAAAGCAGTTGTATTAGTTTTCAGTCCCACCAGCAGTGTTTAGGTGTTCCTTTCTGCATCCACTCCAGCATCTGATGTCTTGGAATTTTTGGATAAACACTATGCTTACTGGAGTTAGGTGATATCTCAGTGTGGTTTTGATTTGTATTTCCCTGATGACTGCGAATGTTGAGCCTTTTTTCATATATTATTGGCCATCAGTCTATTTCTTTTGAAAGCTTCTGTTCATATATTTTGCCCACATTTTTATGGAGTTGCTTGATTTTTTCTTCTTGATGATTTGTCTGAGTTCTTTATAGATTCTGGTTATGAGCCCTTTACTGGGTAAATATAGCACACAAATATTTTCTCCCTTTCTGTAGGTTTTCTATTTCATCTACTGATTGTTTCCTCGGCTATGCAGAAACTTGAATCAAGCCCCATTCGTTAATTTTTGTTGTTGCTCTGATTGCCTTTGGGATCTTCTTCATAAATTCCATGCATACGATAATGTTTATAAAAGTTTTCCTATATTTTCTTCTAGAATTCTTATAGTTTCATGTCTTAAGTTTAAATCTGTTATCCATCAAGAGGCAATTTTTGTGAGTGGTAAAACATGCAGATCCCACTCCAGTCTTCAACATGTGGCTATCCAGTTATCTCAGGACCATTGTTAAGTAGAAATACTTTTCTCTAGTGTATATTTTTGTCTACTTTGTCAAGGGTCAAATGTTAATATAGGATTTCATATTTGGATTCTCTGTTCTGATCCATAGGTCTATGTTTGGTTTTGTGCCAGCACCATGCTTTTTGGTTACTATAGACTTGTAGTATAGCTTGAAGTCTAGTAAAGAGATTCTTCCCTATTTCTTCTTATCGCATATGACTGTAAGAGCTATTCTGCATTTTTCTGGTTCCATACAAACCATAGAAGTTTTTCTTTTCTATACCTTAAAAAATGACATTGGTATTAAAATGAGGATTGTGCCAGTGGTAAGCTCTGATTTTCCATGTGGAATGTGAATGTTCCAAAATTTAGGAGGGACTCTGCAGTTTCCAGGTGGTTGCTTGGTTTCTACTGCCCTGATGTGGCACTAGGAGTGAGACAGATTGTAGCTAGAAGAACAGAGACTGAGGGGCTTTGCCAAGCCTCAGTAGGCATAACAAGTTGCTTATCCAGCCACTGGTAGGAGCCACTGATGTGGCATTCAGAGCAATCTCTGTAAGCCAGTAGGGTTGTCCCTGGAGGACAAGGCCTATTAGTGTGAATGCAAGGTCCATAGGCTAGGCTACTTACATCCTGTTCTCTTACCTGGTTTCTCTGTGGGGCCAGGTGAGACCACTTCCTATTAGCTCCCTGAAAGTCTATAGACTTCTCCTCTTACACCAGTCTGAGTGTGTGTGTTCCCTTGCCACCTGAAATGAGCTCTTGAACTACCCAATGGTCTGACCCTCTGGCATGTGTTTTTGCTCTTAGCGGCAGTCACAGACCCCTGCCACAGAGAATCAAGGTTCTCAGCACAGAGCACTCTTATCGTTGCTGTTGAGGGAAAGAGCCACAATCTCCCTGGATTGCCATCATGTATAGGGGGCACTGGTGCAGCTCACCTGTTTAGGTTACTAGAGAAAGATCCTGTGAAACATCTGCCTTGGGAAAAACAGGAGTCTCCGCACCAAACACTCTTGCAGATGCTACTGGGGGGAATGGGCATAGTTTCCTTGCACTGCTCATGTCTGGGGACACTAGTATGGCCCATCTGTCCAAACCATCTGCAGGCAATTCCACAAAATGCCAGTGCAGAGAGAAACAGGTTTATCAAGCCCATAGACTCTTGTAGTTTCTATGGGAAGGAAAGGGCCACAACCACAAGCTGGCTTAAGCCAAAATTTGTTTCTATGATACAAGGAATGGGAGAGATGCAAAAGAAGAAGCTTGGGCACATAAGAAAGCTGGTTCTCTGTTCTCCTGTGGCACTCTACTGCAGGGTGAGAGACTTTGTGTCCTCACTGAAGGCAAGACTGCTTTCTGAAGACAACCAAGTATGCAAGAGGAACCCCATTTACCCTTTTACTTTACTCCAAGCTTCTCTGGATTGGTATGCACCATTGTTGTCCTCTCAGTCTTTCTATTGCTCATGTTCATAGCTTTTCTCAAAGGGATCCCCAGATGAATGCCTCCATTAGCTGTCCCTGTGATTTACTCCTGAGCCACAGCTGCTCTCAGCTGTCTTCAGTCCAATCTTTCACCCTTTAGCCAGGACAGTCTGATAAGTACTGTCTGAAGTTGGTCATTTGATTTGCAATTATTGACTAATAATTCAGGAGGCATCAAATATGCTTATCAATAATTTTTCTATCTTTTTTATAGAAATGTTTATATAATTTCTTTACTCATTTTTAAATTGAATTATTTGTTTTTGCATTGTAAGCACTTTCTATAGCTAAACAATAATAGGAAAAAGTAGCATATCAGAACAGAATTTTTTCATGGACATGAAAATTAGGAGTGAAACTACAATTCAAGTTTGAAGTGGTTTGTTTGTTAGACACGTGACCAAAAACATTTATTAATGGAGAATTAATCAAATACTATGTAATTTCAGTAGCCAAAGAAATATGTCCAGAGAAAATAAATTTGTTTAAGAATATGATATTTTCAGCAAGAATAATTATTTGAAAGCTTGAAAACATTTGAAAGAACATCAATGATCAATTAAAAATAAATCAATTGATTTTGCATTGTTTGAATTAGATTTTGAAGAACAGAAAGATATAAATGAAACTGCTCAGCATTTATTTAAGGGTCTTTACTCAGTATGACATGATTAAAAAACTATTCTATGAATAGTCAGAACATATTAATTGCAGGTCAAAATATTTTAAAAGAAGTCAAGATAATACTAATTCAGGACAACCTGAAGTGGAATCTGCTAAGAAGTGTTGAAATTCATGATAGTAAAAAATGCAATGGAAAAAAAATGACTTAATTTTATACATTTACAAAACATGTAAATTTATGGTTTTTAGAGCCTATGATATGCATTTTATTTATCAGCAGGTACTTTAAAGAGGAAAATATTTTTGTCCTAGCATGTGGTAGTCAACCAGCAGCATCAATAGTCAATATCATTACCAGTTGTGAACTTAATCATTGTTAGTTCCATAAAGTTTTGCGATAATATAATCTTATTAAACTGACTAGCCCTATATCATGGGACTCATAGGACTTTTACGTCTTAGCAAAGATAAACTTTTGTTTCCATTTTTAGAAGTCAAGGCCAAGATTGGAATTCTTCTGAATGTGAAAAATTCTCAGCTACTACTACTGAACCCTGGCTATTTTGAAAAGTCAGCTTTTACCACATAGTAATGTTTCTTATTGAATTGAATATAAAATCACAAGACAAAACACTGTTTATGTGTGAAACTTACACTGTGACAAAGTTGTTTTGACAGTGACTAATGTTGTTTGAATAACAAGTAATATTAAACTGAATAAACATTTCATGCAGTCAAAAGTCAAAACAAGGAGCAAGATCGCCACACAAAAAATGCAGCTAGTGTGTAGTAAATGTTCAAATTACATTCCAGCAACATTTTTCAGACCTTAATTCTAGTGCAAATGAAATTTCCATATTTCACAATCCATTTAACTGTGTAATTGAGGAGCCTCCACCAAATCTTCGTTTGGAAGTGATTGATCTGAAGTGCAATGGTATGCTAAAAGGTACATATCAACAGAAGAATTTAATATCATTCTACAAATGTCTTCCACATGATAAATATGCTCAATTACAACAAAATGCTCATAGATAGATAATCACAACTTAACAAATTTATCTGTGAGAAAAGACATTCAAATATGACATAGAGAGAATCAGATTACAGATCAGCAGCATTAAGTAACAATGTGTGCCTCTTGATTGATGCAGTGGGACAAACTCAGCCATCCTTTCTTTTGATGTTTTTTTCCCAAAATGTGTAACTAGTATGTAATCATGAAGAAACATCAGACAAAACAAACTGAGAAAAGTTTTACAAAATATGTAGTTTGTCCTCTTGCCAATTTTTTGTTTTATTTTACGAATGGCAATTTCATAAAATATAACAAAAATTTCAGGAAAATTTCTGTATTAAAGGTGTGTAAAGGAAAATACACCAATAACTGAACATAATGAATGACCACAGATTTTCTATTGCCAGGACATTATTTGTCCAATTTGTAAAGTATGAGTAACATTTACACACTGGGTAATGCTAATTTTTTAGTTTTGATAGATATCTTGTAAATAATCCCTTGATTAGGAAACACTGAAATGCATAAGAGTAAAAATCAAGAATTTTCTCTATCATTGAAGTAAAATCATCTGATAGCATAAAATTTGAAAACAAAACTAGAAAATATTTCATTACATGATTCCCCCAAAGCTATACAATGTTATAAAGACAAATAAACTTAAGGATTTTGATGGATATCTCATGAAAAAAACAAGTTGACACTTCTATTTGCTAGCCAAAAAAGGAAAACAAAAAATTAAACTTTAACAAATTATATTTAACTCCACAAATGAAATGCAAGATCTTTATTGAAAAACAATACAAAATGTGGGCAACATCTGTAATAATGATAAATAAGATAATAAATACATATATCTTATATTTATGGGTGCAAAAAATTTTATAGCTAGAAATTTTTACTCATTTATAGAAATATCAAGCAATTCCACTTCAAATCCCAGTAGATATTTTTATCTAGACAAGGAAGCCACACTATAGGAATGTTTTCATCCTCTGACCACTCCCATGAGTCTTGGAGTTATTTTATTAAGGCCAATCTCACAATTCAGTGGATCTAATTGGTCAGGTCTAAATGGTGATGTCACATCCAATTACCATATTTTAGCTATGATAGTAAGCACCTGTATATTCCCCTTTTAAGACACCTATAAGTATAATTGAAGATTCTTCTAAGATGCAAAGAACATCTAGAGCACAACAATATTTTCACTACACTGGATATTGTAGTCTGATACAGTAATCAATGAAATATTTGGGCAATAATGCAATATTCACAAAATGTAAATTGTGCATAAGCTACTTTTCAGCATTTATAAATATAAATGAATTTCCTGATGGGGAGAAGTTTTAAAAAACATAGTGATTAAAATGTGAAAGTAATAATTGTGATTTCAGAAGTTAATTCCTTTAATATAAACAGCTCTACAGTGCAATAGTACCAAGAAGCAGCAGCATTACATTTGTTAGGTACCACCAGAATAAGGATTTCCTATAAGGTAGACCCTAAGGTTAGGATTGAGGAATAAACCCAGAATTTCTCCAAGTAGAAAAGTAGGAGAAATGATAACTGCTTGTAGGTTCAGGTTTATATAACATGTTCCGCTACAGGAAGCCATAGCTTATCTTTTTTCCTGAATTTTTTCTATCATTTTCTCAAGTAGAAATATTGCTGACTAAGTTGTGCAGCCCAAAAAAACACTTGAATATCAACTTCATAATTCATGATATGAGTTTTGTTAACAATGCAGGTCACTACAGCTGTCAGTTTTAACTATTTGCCCTTGCAATCTGGGTTCTAAACCCAGTTGCCTTTCTATGGCTACAGGAGGGCATGCTGTCAACATGTTAATTAACAAATATTAAAAATGGATAATTTTTTGGTATCACCTTTTTAAATTTTGGAATTTCTACTTTTTTTTCTGGCAAAGCCTTCCTTCTGGACCTAATTTGATCTCACATTCAGTTTCTCTCTCTCTCTCTCTCTTTCTCTCTCTCTCTTGTTTTGGTCTTAAATCTTTAGCTTTGCTAATATATTTAAGGAAAAACAAGTTTTTCTTCATAGGGTCTCCAAAGCTAGTTTAAAAATATACTATTATAACTATTTTTTGGCTTTGCATAAAATTTTTAAGACAAATATCTTCCTAGAGTAGCACTGATTAAGGTATAATTAATTTAGTAGGTATAGTAGTCCCCCTTGTCAATGAATTTTCATTCTGGAATTTCAGTTACCCATGGTCAGAACAAAGTGAATATAGTACAATAGGGTATTTTGAGAGAGAAAGAGAAAGACCACATTCATATAACTTTTATTACAGAACACTGTTACAATTTATTTTGTTTTATTATGAGTAATGTTGGTAATCTTTTACTCTGCCATACTTTTACATTAAACTTCATCAAAGGCACATATTTGTAGGGAAAAAAACCCACAGTATTTCTGGGGCTCAGTACAATCCATGGTATTAGGCACCCATTGGGAGTCTTGGATCGT
This sequence comes from Otolemur garnettii, assembly GCF_000181295.1. Classification (NCBI taxonomy): domain Eukaryota; kingdom Metazoa; phylum Chordata; class Mammalia; order Primates; family Galagidae; genus Otolemur; species Otolemur garnettii. Next base: position 15,973,804 of record NW_003852401.1, on the reverse strand, counting down.
ATCTCCTGCTGGTAAATCAGAGCTATTGTATATTGGCTTTACTATTAATAAAGTCCATTTGAATTTAAACATTAAATATGTAAAAATTTCTGCTTGAAATATTTCTCTCTTTTAAAAGTCTTTTAAAGTCTCTGTTGAAATGTCGCTATTATGAGTTACCTAAGTCACCATTACCAAAAATTCCTCATACCTCCAGGATTGGCAGATCTTCTTCCTATTTTTTCTTCATTGTTTTTATTAGTTTATTTACTTCATGTTCTTTATTAATACTTATTGTGGCTAAATGTAAATTCAAGCAAGTATTTGTTTCCAATATGGACTGTAAGTCGTGAGAGAGAGTAAATTCTCTCTTGTCATATTCAATGCCTCCCACAGTATTTGATCCTCAGTAAATGTTTTTAAAATAAATATTGGATAAAGTTAAAAAAAATCATTTGAGGAGATGAAAGAAAGACCCTTCCTGAACTATTTGAGGGACTGCCAGACAAATAACAGGTGCACATATCACTAATTAGATCCATGTATAACTAACTAATCGTGGTGAGGATAATGACGTGCATCCCTCTTTGCTCATTAATCCATCCCCATAATGGGCTCAATACAATCTTTACACTGCTTGCAGGTGAACTAGAGCCTCAGACCTGTTTCAGCTTTCCTTCCTTATCCCCAACCTGCCTTCTCTGTTTTTCTCATAATGATTCCTTCTAGTTGATGAAGTTTACACAGTTTCTTATCTGTAATACTACAAACTAAATGATGTAGAAAATATAGATTTTTTTTTAAATTTACTTTTTTTCTATAATGTATCTAAATTTTTTGTTTTGAACCCCTATCATTTTAAGTACGGAAACATTGTCTTAGCCAACATAGCGATTCAGCAATTCTCTTTTGCTCAGAACTGGACACAGGTGCTTATAAACACCTTTATTGGTACATCTCTATTTGATCATCAGCAGTCCATGCCATCTTCCCTTGCTTGTCTTCTCTGGAAATCCAGTTTGGATTCAGGTGAATGTTATAGTAGCATCTCTTCCCTGCTTCAAAGGCTGCTTTGAATCTCATTTTCACCCTATGTTGTCTGGAGCATTTTCTATGGCACAGGCCACAGTCTATTGCTACTATAACATGTTGGCTTTAGAATATCTCCATAAAGGCTTTAGGGATCTTATTTTTCAGAGATGCCAACACCTAATAAGCAGTTGCTTTTTTCCCTGACTCATTATTGCATTATAGTTCTATTTTAATGCAAGGGTGGGTTGACTTAGTTTAGAAGTTTCAGGGAAATTTTTTTTTATTTTTGATGCTGAGTAATCTTAAAAAGTCAAGGTTTTTTGTATTGTTTGGTTTTGTTTCTGTTCCCCTACCATTATATCTATTTCTGATAGCAGTGACGATCTTGGTAAAAACTGACACATTTTGGGGAAAAGTCAACCAGAAGAAAATATCAGGGGATAATTTTTCAATTGTTCCAAAGAGTATACCATCATTAATAATTGTAATGTAAAGGCCTGCTGACCTTAGAACTATATAGGCATGCTTAGTAATGAGTTTGACAAGTGCTATTGCACTCAGCTTCATCTGGGTGATTTTGCTATGTTATCTTATATTGAAATTATTTTCCTACATTTACCATACCTGTTAACTCACTCTATGTTGTTATACTAGAGTTACATTGGCCAACAATTGTCTTAGGAGTGGCTTAGGCTTCCATTTACACTGTGTGTAGACAGGCCACTGTTGTCTCTCGGATCTCCTAAATACCACTGTAATAGCTTGTTCCATCCTGGAGTTCTTCCTTCAGACAGGATAGCTCATGACAAGTGCTGACCTCACACTTCTTGAGAGTTCTCATTTCAGTGACACTATTAATCCTAACACTCTGGTGATGCTGAGCTGAGAGCTCTGATTTCAGCATTTAGGGGCATAGAAGGCCCAATCTGTTCTCCTCCTAGATTTCATAAAGAAAGAAAACCTTAGGAACACATTGCTTTTAGGGCAATCATACTCTCCATGCAAACAATGGATCCTTTACTCAATGGATTTTAGTGTTTTGTCTTTTAAGCTTCCTATTTATCCAGAGTCTCTGGTAATAAATTTTCATCTTAAATATATAAAAGACTGTTTACAGTTAGAAACAAAAGATGATGGAGCATCACAACACTTTGAATTCCTAAATTTATCCCGCCATAATCCTGAGTAACTGCCAGGGTTATGCAGGAAAATGAAAACTCTAAAAGCACCGTGACCCTCCTTTCTCTCTCTCTCTCTCTGCCCACTCTTCAGTTAAAACATGGCATCACTGTCACACTGCCCTAAGGACATCCATCCAGCACCTGGACTAAGGTCCTGGCACTTTCCCCCCTCATTATCTCATTGGTGCATAGGTGACTTGATTTTTTACTACTTGTCTTGAAACTGTACAGATTGCTGATTCTTGATTACTAGCAACAGCTTTTCTTTATTTAGAAAATAATAATTCATAGAATCCAAAGCACCACTACTGATAATTTAAATTTGTTTCTGGAGAATTCAAATTTTAGAACTAAGATATAAGGACTGAACTCAATAGATTGAAGATTTCTTATTATATAAATGCCATAAAGTTTTCCAGAGTTTGTATTTACTCAAAGTTAATACAGCTCTAGGTAGTGTTTTTCCAACACATAAAGAGTTGGAAATGCTCTCCTCTCAGATTTTTCAAGTTTAGTTGGAATCCTGCAATTAAAAAGATGAAAATCAGAAGTATATAAAATACAAATCTAAAGCTCTTTTTAAAAGTGCAAATGAATTTACATACAATTTAAAAACGTCTATATAGCACGTCAATATTTTCTTCCACAAAATTAAGGAATATATGCAATGCATGTATAGACAAAGATTTAACTTCCCAAGTGTTTTAGCAAATCATTTTTAAAGAAACAAAAAAGCAAAATAAATAGACCAAGTATTTCCCGGGAAACCATGTAAAAAATGCAAAGGAAAATCAACACGAGAAGATACTAAACCCCACTATGAAGTAAGTAAAAATAACAATAATAAGGCATGACTTTGGTTTGGAATATGATTGAGCAAGATCTACCAAATTTTAAGTACATGAAATCTTAGGTCTAATTACTCCAAGTCTAGGTAAATACAACCGACATATTTATATGGCTTTTTAAAGATAAATTCAATAATTTTTGAAGTGAGAGGATTAGAAACATCCTTCATTAGCAAAGAACTATCAAGTAAATAATGAATCATGTTTATGAAGTGTAAGCTACTTGAGTATAATACAATGTTGTGATACATTGTTGAATGGTTAATGTGAAATTGATGCGGACTCTTGATAACTTTCTCCTAGATTACCAAATGATTAGATCATAAAATTGATTTAAAATACTTGTGTTAGTTTAATCAAATGCATTTTAAGCAATTAGGAAGTATAAAACTTATCAAGTGTGTAAGAAGTAAATAATAATGGTAGATGGAGTGCTTACTCTTGCTGACCTAGGGATAGTAATCTTGATTCCCATAGTAATTCTCCAAATTATTACCAATTTATCATCATTCCTTCAAGGGATCAATTAGGACAAGAGATGGTAAGAAGATACTAAATTGCAAATATATTTTCAATAAACATCTCTCTATGAGTGGGTCATTATATTAGTTTTCTATTTTTGAAAAACAAATTAACCCAAACTTAGAAACATTAAATAGCATCCATTTATTATCTGCTAGTTCTGTAGGTCAGAAGGCAGAGAGGAAGGTAATTTGTTCTTCACTTACCCTCTCACGAGGCTATAATCAAGGTATTACTTGGGTTAGCCTTTTGTACGGAGGCTCAGAGGTCAAATTCACTTCCAAGACCACTGGGTGTTTGCAGAATTCAGTTTGCATTTGGAAGATTAAAATTCCTATTTCATTGCTGGATGTCAGCTAGGAACTGTTCTCTGTATCAGGAGGACACCCACCTTCTCCATAGTAAAGATGGGAAAGAGAGGTTCTTTTGCTTCTAATATTTCTGAAATTCTCTTCAGCATTATTGCCCGTACTGCTAAAAGGTTTATGTGAAAAGATTAGAACCATTCAAATAGTCTTCTTTTCAATTAGATCTAAGTCAACTGATTAGTAACTTTGAAATCATCTGCAAAATTTTATTTTGCCATATTACCCGGTATAATGAGGTGATGACTGTCATTATATTCCTAGTCATCTGGGTTAAGGTTAGAAATCTTGTGGAGACTCGCAGGACATTTTTGGATTCTACCACAGTCATGTACAGAAGCCCCTCTTTATCCATGGGGAATGTGTTCCAAGATCCTAACAGATGCCTAAAAATGGTGGATAGCACCAAAACCTAGATATACTATGTTTTCCCTACACACACATACCTATGATAAGGTTTATTTTATAAGTTAAGCACAGTAAGAAATTAATAAAAACTAATAATAAAATAGAAATATATCAATATACTATAATTAAAGCTCTGTGTATGCTCTCTGTGTCTCAATATATCCAATAGTACTATACTCATCTATTCTCAGACCATTCTTGACATGGGCAGTGAAACCACAGAAAACAAAACAGCCATATGGGGACTATTAAATTTGAATTAGGTGATCAGGATTGACTATTTAACCAGATGTTAGTGTTGTAACCTCGTCATCTAGTTTTTTTTTTTTTATTATTATTAGATATACATTTGTGTCTCTTAATAAGTACCTTCAGGTAATTATGGTTTTTTCTTATCTTAAGAAAGTACATTTTAAAAACATTGTTTTTTACCCCATAGGCCTACACTAATAATGGTGTATCTTGGAAATTTATATTGGGAATTGAGAGTTTTAGAATAAAAAAAACTTCACATAAAACAAAATGTTCTTTCAAATTAAGAGATTATGGGAAGTAATCAAAAAATTGTTTTGCATATCCCTACCTATTTAGTTATAAAAAAGGTTCAGAAAGGAAAATCATTATTAAGGGTTTAATAATGCTATTAAACTTTCCAAATTATATTAAAAGCACATTGGTTATAATTTCATTTATAGTCTTCTACATTATTTAAAAAATTCATAGTATATTTCTTTAAAAGGTTGAAAATAATACTATATGATTTCAATAAATGAAGAATTTCATTCTTCTTTTCTTCAGGTAAATCAGCCTTAATTTTGAGTTATCTTGGACAAATTTACAGACTTCTTAATAATAGCAATTTTCATAGTATGAAAAATCTTTTCTCATTGTTTCTGCAATCTAAAAAAGCTAATTCACCTTCAAGTGTTTGGTTAACATTATTGTCATGTCCCTCCCGCCCCCTGCCAGGGTGAAATATCACATAAGATAATAATACCATTTTACTAAAAAATAGAAAAATTAAAATGTACATTTTCTCATATATGCCATTGAGATAGTTCTGGTAAAGGCTCAAAAATCAAACCCAGACTAGATGGATGATTTTCTAAGGATCTTGATTTTATATTTTCTTTTTGAAATTCACAGACATTGGTAAAAGCTTTGTGACTCAAAGGCAGTTATTATATATGTATGCTACAGCTTATTAGAGATAAAGTAATCTTAATGGATGGGAGGAAAGCTCCATAGGATTTTACAGTGTTTTATTTACTTATACATTTAAAAATAGTTTTTGAATGCCTACCAGAGAAAGCATTTCCAGCTTTTCCCGTCTTCCATTTAGTTTTTGGTTTTTGTCTGTAAAGGACTGGCTCTTTAAATGTGATGGTATTTAAGGACTGTGAGAAAAAGAAAATGCATAAGTGCTACGTTTCTTTTTTACTTTACCAATATTCTTTACTAGCTACTGTTTTGCTATGAATACCAGTTGTTTGAAAATGGTACTCAGAGAGTCAGTGTACCTGGCTTTAGATTAAGAGTTACACAATTTGGAACTGCTTTTTACATTTTCATTTTCTATAAAAAAAATTTATATAAATTTTTTTTCTATGCCTCAGCATCTTCACCTCTAGAATGGCCCTAATGGAACTCATCTCATTGAACTGCAAAGAGATTTAAAATGTGTTTAGCAGATAGAATATGCTTATCAAATATTACCTTTGGGGATATTTTTATTTTTCAGCCTAGTAAGTGACAAGAATAATAAAAAATATAGTACATTTTAACAGTTTCTGACATGAAATTAATATCATGTGGACATAATAAAAATGACTGCCATTTGAAACACAGGTCTAGCAGTCATTGTTTTGGACATTCCCCAATCATTGCTTCATTGTATAAGCATTGTTTAATTCAGTTAAAAAATCTCCAAACAAGATACCCAACTTGATACCCTGATCAAAGCAATATGGAGCCAGGATCAATTCTAACTGGTTAGAATCAAAATGGTGGAGAAATCAACTTCTTCTTGGTATTGAGACTTCATTACACTGTCATCACCATAAAACTACCATAAAAAATGAATAAGGAAACATCCTACTCCCATCAGACACCTGATAATACAATACCTCCTTTGATTATATTAAGTGAAAAAGAGGTGGTTGCCCTAATTCCAGGGAAACACTGCCACTCTCTAAGAAATAATGTGAATATTCCCTCCTACACATCTTGTTCAATCCATAATTAAGCTGTTGCTTAAATAGAGGGTCTAAAGGAACCAGGGAGTTGGTTCTCTTTTGCAGACAGATGTAGCCTCTACTCAGTGGAGTAGACTTTCTGTACTTTCTTTTTCTAACTTGTTTTAGATTTTTTAAATTGTTATTTTATTTATTCACTTATAATTTTTTATTTCAGGTGCATATGTTTTTATTACACTGTTACATTTATAATACTCTAGTCAGGGCTATTAATGTGTCCATCACCTGAATGTTGTTCACTGTACCTGTTAGGCAGGTTTATGCCTCTCTTCTCCCCCAGCTCCCATCTAGATTTCCAATGATTTTACCTCTCTCTATGCCCATCAATTATTTCCAATTCATTAGAGAGCACATGTGATGTTTGTTTTTTATTCTTTAGATACTTTACATAGAATAGTCTCCAATTCCACCTAAATTAATGCAAAGCATTATTATTTTTTTTTCTTTTTTATGGCTTAATAGTACCCCATGATATATAAACATCATATTTCCATATTTTGTTAATCCATTCATGAATGGATGGGCACTTGAATTAATTCCACATTTTTGCAATTGTGAATTGTACTGTGACAAACATTCAAGTACACTTTTCTTTTTGATAAAAGGACTTTTTTACCTCTAGGTAGATAGCAAGTGGTGGGATTGCCAGATTGCATGGTAGGTCTACCTCTTTCGGAAATCTCCATGCTGATTTGCAGCCCACCCAAAGCAGAACCATTTATTGAATAGGGCTTCTTTTCCCCAGTGTATTTCATTGTCTGCTTTGTTGATGATCAGTCAGTAGTAAGTGGCTGGTTTTATTTTATTTTTGTAAAGACAGAGTCTCACTTTGTCACCCTTGGTAGAGAACTGTGGCATCACACAACTCACAGCAACCTCCAACTCCTGGGCTTAGGCGATTCTCCTGCCTCAGCCTCCCGAGTAACTGGGACTATAGGGGCCTGCCACAAGACCCGGCTATTTTTTTGTTGTTGTTGCAGATTGGCCAGAGCTGGGTTTGAACACGCCACCATCAGTATATGGGGCCAGCACCCTACCCACTGAGCCACAGGCCACAGAAGTGGACGGTTTTATATCTGGGTTCTCTGTATGTCCCATTTGTCAATGTCTCTATTTTGTGCCAATACTATGCTGTTTTGGTTACTCTAGCCTTTTTGTATCCATTGAGGTCTGGTAATGTTATGCCCATATTTGTTCTTTTTACTTAAGATTGCTTTGGCTCTTTGAACTCTTTTTTGGTTCCAATCAAAGAATGGAATTATATTTTCTACATCTGTGAAATGTAATGTTGATATTTTGATATTGTGGTGAATCCATAAATCACTTTTGTCAGCATGGACTTCTTCTTTCCTTCCTTTCTATGTATTTATTTATTTATTTAAGACAGAGTATCGTTCTGTCTAGCCCAGGCTAGAGTGTTGTGGCATTGGCTTAGCTCACAACACCCTTAAACTCCTGAGTTCAGACAATCCTCTTGCCTCAGCCTTCTGTGTAACGGGTATTAAGTTATCTATTTTTCTTTTTTTTTTTTCTTTTCTTTTCTTTTTTTTTCTTTTTTTCTTTTTCTTTTCTTTTTCTTTCTTTTTTCTTTTTTTTTTGAGAGGTAAAACATTGCCTTAATCTTACTCAAGCTTTTCTCAAACTCCTGAGCTACCATTCTGGGCAAGCAGTATTGACATTTTAAAAATATTGATTCTACGAATCCATGAGAATCATATTTATTTAAATGTGTTTAAGTCATCTACTATTTTTTCCTCAGTGTGTCATAGTAATTCTTGTAAAGATTTTTCACCTCTTTTCTTAAGTATTTTCATTTGTTTGCAGCTATTGTGAATGGTGCTGAGCTTTTGATTTAATGCTCAGCTTGACTGTCATTGGTAAATACAGATGCTACTGATCTCTGAGACTTCCCTGTACATGTTTATCAGTTCCAGGAGTCTCTTGGTGGAGTCTTAAGATTTTCTAAACACTAGATCATATTGTCTGGGTAAGTGAACATTTGTCCTCATCTTTTCTGTTTTAACATTTATTTCTTTCTCTTGCCTTATGGCTCTGGCTAGGACTTCTAGTAATGTGTTGAAAAGCAGTGGTAACATTTGCGTGTTGTTCTAGTTCTTAGGGGAAATATTTTCAACTTTCCCCCAGTCAGTCTAAAGTTGACTGTGGGTTGGTTGTTCCAGTTCTTTGGGGAAATACTTTCAACTTTTCCCCAATCAATTTGAAGTTGACTGTGGGTTTGTCATTTCTGGCTTTTATAATTTTAAGATATGTTCTTTCCATGTCTACTTTGTTGAGACTTTTTTATCAGGAATGAGTGCTTGGTTTTGTAAAATGTTTTTTATGCATCCATTGGAATGATCACATGATTTTTGTTTTTGCTTAGGTTATGTGGTGAATCATATTTATTAATTTAATGCATGTTGAATCATCTTTGCATTCCTGGAATGAACCCACTTGGTCATGGTGGATTATTTTTTTAAGTGCTTTGAATTTGGTTTGCTAATATGTTATTGAGAACTTTTGGATTTACATTCATAGAGGATATTAGTCTGTAGTTTTCCTTTTTAGTTTTGTCTTTTCTTGGCTTTGGTATGAAGGTGATAGTGGCTTCATAGAATAATTTGTGTAGGGTTCCCTCCTTCCCAACTCATTGGAATAGTTGGAATGATGTTATGGAATAATTTTTGCAGTATGAGAAGCAGCTTTTCTTTATAGGTCTTATAAAATGTGTCTGTGAATCCCTTGGGTCTACGGTTTTTTTCTTGTTGGGCATTTTTTTTATTAGGAGTATGGCTTTGATTTTGCTTGTCATAAATTTCCTTTTCACTTTACAGTATAGACTTGCTCCTGAATTATTTCTTGTGGGAAGCTAAAGACCAACTTTGACTTCAAGTGACTCCCAGCTTGGAGTCACTTTCCTGTATCATCATCTTACAAAAATGACAATTTCTCTTATTGACAATATAGAGAATAGTAAAATTAATTTTAAATTGTTTCATTTGTTAAATGCCTATATTATTTTTGTGTGACAGAGTTTTATGCACTTAATATTAACATATCTAATTTATGTAGAACCTATATTCAGAAGACAAGAAAACTGAGGAACAAGAAATTATGAAATAATCCCCAGTTGCGTTCCTAGTGGAAAAAAAAAATAGAATTTATACCCAGACTTTCTCTATTTCATGCATCCAAAAACTTGACTGAAAAGTTACTTAAATCTTAATTTTGAACATTATAAAATTATAAAACTCCTACACTATTAAAGATATCTGATAATTTGAGTCATAGGTTGATTTTAGAAATATAGCATTCATTTCATAAATTGCTATTTCAAGTAATGTAGTATTTTCAATCAGCAGCAAGTACTAAGTGATAAATCCTTGATATAATTATAATATTTTTTAATCTCAATGTCAGTAACATACTCTTTTTCTATAACAAGTACTTGATTTTAAAATTATAGTTATTCACAGCATAGTTCTCTAACATATAGTATTAAACATCATTAATACCATAATTAAACACAATGCCAACTATTTACTTGAGAACAATTTAAACAAGGGAAATAACAAAATTATTTATGTAATATCCTGACTCATAGTTCCCATTTTGTATGTTTCTGGATTTTCCCAAATGTTTTAAAAATATAAGCATGTTACAAATTGGATTCCTGGTCTTCACCTCTCTAGATCTGATCTTTTTTGAGTAGTATTCTTTGTCTATCACTTTCTACCTTATTCACCTAGTCACTATATTTTTGAAGCTCCTGTGATGCTAATAACAAGAATGGGCTTATTAAAATCTTTGTACTTCTACAATTGTTAATGATTCAAAGCTGAATCACTTATGATAACACATGACAATTAGGCATATACATTAATAGAAGTAAAAATTTTTGTCACACATTGATAAAACATTCTTCTAAGCAATCATCAGTCTAATGAAAGGGGGAGTGTCAAAATTAGATAGCATAATTTTTATAAAACTGTAATGCAGGATGGTGCCAATAGCTCAGTGGATAGGGTGCTGGCCACATACACCAAGGCTGGTGGGTTCAAGCCCGGCCTGGGCCAGGAAAAACAACAATGACAACCACAATCACAACAACAAAAAAAAAAATAGCTGGGCATTGTGGCAGACACCTCTGGTCCCAAATACTTGGGAGGCTGAAGCAAGAGAATTGCTTAAGCCCAAGAATTTGAGGTTGTTGTGAGCTATGATGCCATGCCACTCTATCCAGGGCAACAGCTTAAGACTCTGTCTCAAAACAAACAAACCAAAACTATAATGCATATGTTTGTTGTTTAAGTGGACATGAAAATACTAGATGACGATTCAATATAAGTATCTGGTTTGATGTAAAAGTTAGAGCAATAAAAATATATATTGAATGGTATTCCTGTTTTTATAATTATATAGATTAATGATTTGCATAGATTATTTTAAAAACCTATAAAAATGTTAAAGCTAATAACTATTTTGCAATTTTGAAGAAAATGAGATCAACATAAAATCAATAATTGTTTATAAAATTTAACTGAAAAGTAACAGAAAACAAAACAAAAATATTCAAAGATAGGTTTAACAAAAAGTATAAAAGAATATTACACTAAGACTTATAAAACACTAGTAAGATAATTTCAAGAGTACCTAAGTAAATAAATGAACAAATATATAATGCTAACTGATTAAAAAAAAAGCACTATTTAGATGTACATTTCTAGTTATTGATCTTTATATTCGATACAATTGAAGATAAAAAGTCTGAAAATGTCAATTGTCAGTGTGGATATGGAGCACATACCATTTTGCATTGATGCCAGATCAAACTTTTCTACCTATATTCCAAAGATTCATTATATTCCCAGCCCTTAATTAATGTACAAAGACAGGCCTGATTCAATTTCACCTATCCTCAATATTGTCAACTGAAATTGGATATCTCATCATTTGCTAATGAATGTATAAAGTAATATATATATATATTAGAAATCAGTAGAGAAATTTTTTATAAAGTTGAATCAAACCTGGCACTATGACACAGAAATTTTACTGATTTTTGTATTTAAAACCAAGGGAAATAACAATATGTGTTCAAGAAAAAATCCTACATGTGAATATTTACAGGAATTTTATTGATAATAGCCCCAAACTGAAAATATGAAAGAGAATGGATGTAGAAATTGTGGTTTTCCATAAAATAGGGTACCGCTCAGCAACTGGAAAACAAAACAACCAACTAATCCACAAAACGTACACTACAGATACTTCTCAAGTGATGGAACCAAAATCTTTTCTTATTTTCTGAGGCAAAGAGGCCAAGCATAAATGTGTATGTATGGTACAATCCACTTATATAAAGTTCTAAACCCAGCAAAAGTAGTACATGTTGGAAAAAATCAAATACTGATTGCTTCTTGGGGATTGAATGAGAAAAATGGATTACAGAATTTTCTGGAAGTGCATGTTACGAATGCATGTATTTGTCAAAACCCATGTCTGTGCATTTGTCTTTAGCTAAATTATGCTTCAATATTAACATTAAATGGCACAAAAAATTTTACACCAAAAGTTATATTATGGCATTGAATTGCACCCCACATCATGTGAATAATGAACTTATTTACTTACAAAAAATAGTTACTTAAATTTAGACAACTACAAAGGCAGTTTGGAAGCATATATTAGGCATATTTTACTTTTTACCCACACTTTAACCCGTGAGGTGCTCCATGTGGATGAATACCAGGCAGTCCCTTCTTTCTGGTCTTGATCCTTTTATTCTGTCATCATTTAAATGAAAGTCCCATTTGCCCTGTGTTCTAACTCCTACCAGTTCTTGCTCTGTTTTGGTAATTGGTTGGGGTGTCTTCAAATTCATGATTATATTTTTTCCTGACTTCCATCTGAAGAGTATACAGTGATTATTTTTTGTGGTACTATAAATATAATTCATAAGTATTTATAATTATTTACAATGGATCATCAGCCAGGCTTTTGCCCTGTTGATGGGAACTCGCTGTCATAGCAAACTTATTTACCAAAACAATTCATCTCCAGGGATGAGGAGAAGTAAAGAAGTGAAGAAAGCAGGTTGGGATGACAACCCAAAATCCTTTCTTGCTGTGCTTACTTTAAGGAGGTGGCAAGCTGGCCCTCAGCAAATGATGTTATAGATTTCTTAAACTTTGGCAGATCTCCAGACTTGGCTTTGTTTGCCACTCCTAATAACTCACCTCTTCCTTCCTGGGCTCTCAAGGCCAGGTTGCACATAACTACTAGTCCCTACTGAAGTGCTAGCTGATAATTAAGATGATAGCTGTAGCCTAAGGTGTTAGCTGACAAAATTAAGATATCAGCCTGACTTGTGAATTTACACTTTAATCAGGGACTTTGAAAAGCAGTATCCTAATTTTGTTCTTTTGATTTTCAGGACTCTGTCTTTAATAATTTTCTTTTATTCTGAATATGTATGAAGAGCATTTCAATTCATGAAATTAAGTAGGGAAAACCATATTTCTCTATATATTTACTGGTTCCCGTATTCTGCTCCTTCTTGCATCTGCTCTGTTTATCAACAATTTTCAAAAAGTGGAGGACAACCAGACACTGAGTATATGGACTACAACACACAGAGCTACTTAGAGCTGTCTTCATTTCCTTCTTCCACGTCTATCCAAAGTCAAAATGGCTAATAGTAACCTTAATTGATATTTAAAATTAAAACATGGTCAGCATAGTTTTCTTAGTTGCTATTGATAAGAATAAAATTTTGGTGATTCCTTAACCAAAGGGGATATATATATATATATATGTGTGTGTGTGTGTGTGTGTGTGTGTGTATTCACAAGACTCATATTTCATTGACTTTTTAATGCATTTTTTATCCTATTTAACTACTTTCAGAGAAGGGAATATCATAAATTTGAAAACAATATTTTTTATCATTTAAAAAGTTTCATTTTGTTTTACAAACCATCTTGCTCTTATTTTTGTAATTTCTATAGTATTCCGTTGAGATAGTACTCATTTACAAAATGTATGCTTTCTCAAAGATTATATTTAAAATATTAGTACACCACCTGTGGCTTTTCCTATCAGGTAAAGTATCCCCAAGACCAACATACAAAAGGATTTTTAGACAATTCATCATCCTGTTCCCTTTCATCTGAAATAATTTCCTTTTTTTCATTCAAACTATTTTTTACTGATGAATGTTGAGTCAGTCATTGATGATAAAATAGGTAGGAATGAACCATGGCTGTCCTCATATATTAATTAAAGATTAGGAGACCACTGGACCATTGGACCACGGGTAGAGAGCTGTGATCTGGCATCAGTGCAAAAAGATTGTTGAGAGACCATAAGTCAGAAGACAACACTAAGGCCCTGAGTGTCAGCTCTACAGAGAGGAAAGAGAGGGGTACATGGACTTAGATTCAGGTAGAATCCACAGTGTTAAGCAAATGATTATCAGTGGGAGGAAATTCCAGGGGATTCAAAAATTAGAGCGGTAATGAGCATAGAAGTAGCATAGAGACTTATAGACAATTAAAACAGAGATGGGAAATAAGAGAACTTAAAGTATGTTGCAGTAGAGCTATCAGAAAAATATTTAGAAAGATCCTGAAGAAAATATGAAATGTAAGAGATGGTACTGAGGGTAGTTATGCATAGAGATTTATTTAACATATTCTGGAATTCAAATAAATAGGATTGAGAAGTGATACTTTATTCCCAGAGAGAGGATAAGGTCATTTTGAGGAATACGCAAAAGTAACGGGAGGAGGCTTGGTGCCTATAACTCAACTGGCTAAGGCACCAGCCATGTACACCTAAGGTGGCGGGTTCGAATCCCCAGCCCGGACCCGCCAGACAACAATGACGGCTGCAACCAAAAAAATAGCCGGGCGTTGTGGTGGGCCCCTGTGGTCCCAGCTACTTGGGAACCTGAGGCAGGAGACTCGCTTGAGCCCAGGAGTTGGAGGTTGCTGTGAGCTGTAATGCCACAGCACTCTACCCAGGGGGACAGCTTGAGGCTCTGTCTCAAAAAAAAAAAAAAAAAAAAAAGTAACAGGAGGAAAGAATGATGTCCAAAGGGATTAAGAGAGAGGTGGAGTGAGGACTAGTATCCTGTATTTCACAGAAATGAGAGATCAAGAATATTAATAATAGAAGTCTTGTATTAGCAGCAATCATTACCATGCACCAGACCCTGCACTAAGAACTTTAGGAGATGCTTCTTAATAAAGTTCATACCAGCTCTAGTTTTATGTCAGTAGCATGCTGTTTGTTAGTAAAGCCTTGTAGTATAACATAAAGTTGGGCAATGTGCTATCTCAAAATTTGTTCCTTTTACTTAAGGTTAGTTTGGATATATGGGCTCTTCTTTGATTCTATATGAATTTTAGAATTTTTTTCCCTAATTCTTTAAAAAATGACATTGGTATTTTAATGGAGATTGCACTGAATCTGTAGCTTGCTTTAGGCAGTTGTGCTTATTTTTGTAATATTGATTCTGCCAATCTGTGAACATGAGATTTTTTTAATTTGTGTCATCTATGATTTCTCTCATCTGGGTTTTTCAGTTCTCCTTATAGAGATCTTTCAAATCATTGGTTGTATACATTCCTAGGCATTTTATTTTTAGCATCTTTTGTAGATGGGATTGAGTTCTCGGTTTGATTCTCATTTTGTTATTGTTGTATGGCAGTGCTACTGATTCGCATAGGTTGATTTTATAACCCAAGACATTACTGGATATAAAACAGCACAAGTCACATGAAGTAACAAGACTCAGGGTTTAAGTAACTTACCCAGAAATTGGCAAGGCTGGAATTTCAATTTCAGGCTTGTGTGAATGTGCTATAACTACTAACCTACATTATCTTCAATGAGCTAAGATTGAAAATGAAAAAGTGCCAATGGTATTTATTAACTAAACAGTGATCTTTGAAAGAGCAGTTTGAGAATATTCATCAAAATTGAACTTAATGATACAGAATTGAGATGTGTATGAATGGTAGACAGTGTAGAGAACAAGGAGACATTTGGCACTGAAATAGATAGTTTAATATGATAGGTTAGCCGAGTAGAATGAAGAATATTTATTAAACGCACACACTCTCTTTTGAAGGATGAAGAGAACTAGAAAATCACTGTGTGTTAATGGAATAGTTTTACATTTGTGGTATGAGTGGTTCCTTGGGTCATTGACTTAGAGATGAAAGCTGACACAATTGAATAGCAATTTATGCTCACTGATGCATCACTAGGAAATGACCTAAATTTGATAGCCCTGTTAAAAGTAATTACATACATGACATTAAAGAAAATGAAATGTTAAAATACTAAGCACAAATCAAGAGGAATTACATTAATCTTGTAGAAAACGATACTTGTTTTGTTTAAGAAATATTAGTATTCATACAATTTAGACTGTGTCACTTCCTGGAACATATTTTTTTAAAAAATCTATATTCATATTACACATAAAGAATCTGGTATGGTGCTATATAAAAAATCTATATTCATATTACACATAAAGAACCTGGTATGGTGCTTTTTAAAATTAAAAGAAAATGGCCAGAGACATGATTTTTTTTTCTTCTTCTAAGACTTTAGAAATTTTATAGCAAAGTATGATATATTATATCAGCATTATTCACAGCATGTCTGGCTGAGAGCCACTGTTAGGGCACTTGTAAGTAGATTTATATAATTGATATTTTGATTGAAAATTGTAATTAATTTGACTACATTATTCCAACTTTGAAAGGGCTGCATATATTAGAATATGAGATAGGAAATTGGTGCGTTTTGCAACATTTCAATCTACATGGCTAATAAAGTTAGAAGGAAAACACATTATTCATTACTATTTATAATAATTTTTCTAATGGACAGACAGAAGACAATTATTTTTCATGCTCCAATAGGTAGCATCTAGTTAAAATACATAGTTCTCCGTATTAATATATTTAAAAGAAAATTTGACACAAAATGCACATTTTCCCAGAAGACATGCCAATATAAACATACATATGAAATATATTAAATGCTTGTCTATGTGCAGTATGAGCAAGAGTGTTTACACACACATGCACACACGCACTCTCTGTCTAGTTGTAGTAAAGTGACCAAATCATCACCAAGGCAATGACAGCAAAGTTACAATATGCACTCACTTGAGGACCTCAAATTTCTATAGCAAAATGTCTCTTTGGATTTTCTTTCCTTCCAGATAGGTAGTCACAGAATTCTATGTTGAACAACACAACTGTCATGGGGAGAACAGCACAACGATACAGAAGAAATGTGCCCTGAAGGACCTCATGAAACAGTGCTACAAGGGTAGCCTAGATTTTTCAGACTGTTATCGAGGAAAAGGAATGACAACGATATATATTTTATTCAAGTTATCACATTGTCTCAGTCAGATCAGATCACTAGGTGAAATGAGTGAGATGTATTTGCTTTGTCAGTGACCCAAACTAGTAACTGACACTGCTATGCAAGGTTAAAAGTCTTGCACCACCAACTGCCATCAAGAAAGCATAACATGAATGGGTTATTAATTGCAAGCAAAAACTGGATAATATTTTTGGAAAGGAATGAAAGTTATTAAGTTTAGAAGACTTATCTAAATTCTCTATTCTTCTGAATTATACAAGTTAGGAAAAGAAAATTCATCTCCTTTTCCTTCAAGATTCCTGCTTGACATTAAGTATCTATTGTTAGAAGTTCTTGCTCAGCTCATAGATACATCTTTAGGCATAAACATGCATCCTTGTACATGTAATTTCAAACAACAGAATCACATAACTCCTAACAGTCAGTAAGTTGTTTTTTCATATACAAAAATAAATAAATTTCAAATTCAGTACGTATAGAATGGGTCCACCTTTTTTTTTTTTTTTTTTTTAAGAAATACTGCTTAGCATTTAATCTATTTCTCTACTGTATTAGAAAGAATCATTTCTCATGGTCATTCAAATTGTTGCCAATATTTTTCTACTACAACATATGTTTCAATAAATGATACTTAGGTGTGCATGATACCCATGTTTCAGGTTCTTGGTCTCAGGGATTTGAAGAATGAATCCACGGACCACAGAATCAGTGGTAAGACAGGGTTTATTCATTAAAAAAAACCTTACAACTTACAAAAAAATCAAAGCTCCTGGCAGAGAGAACCCAAGAGGGAAATAAGCTCTCCTGTTCCCTCTTCCAGGTTTGTCTTTGGCCTCTGTGCTCAGGGGCTTATATAGCCACAAGGGGTTGTTTTGTTGAAACTCAATGTTGACTTTTAGGGAGTGGGTCTTTGTCAGTTACAGTCAGTTGTCCAATCAGCAGCAAGGCATAGGAACTCTCAGACCCTGGAAACTCACAGGAGAAGACAGCAAGGCTCCATCTATGAAATCGACCAGCCAGAAGTGCACTAGAAGGAGACAGCAAGGGGCCAGTGTCTCCCCCCAGGTGCAGGTGTCTGGTCCTTCCAGCAAGCTGGTTCCTCCTTCAGGTAGCATCAACACCACCAGGGCTAAGGCCACAGGTCTTGGCGCCTCCTGTCCTGCATCATGCATATAGACAGCTTTGTCTTTATGTGTTCATGTTTATTTCCAAAGCTAGAATGTTAGGTTATATGGCATACAGCAAGCATTATTCTTTCTAAAGAATGAAATATTTGCCCCACAAATAATAAATTAGACTGTCTATTCTATTCTCTGCATTTCATCACCAAATGATGTCTTTATCTCAGAATATGATTAAAGTTCTTACAATTAGGTGATATAAGATGTATGCATATGATATGTTTAAGTATAATGTATGAGGAGAATATTTTAAATATGCAAGTTCACTGCCATATTATAAAGGATGGAAATGGTTACCAATATTTGGTATATGTCACTATATGTGTGTGTGACATATACTAACTTTCCATTAGAAATCATATAGTAATCACATTTCCCTTTTTTAGACTTCAAAATATATTTGGTGTAAATTTTCTTTTTTTGTTCATATTGTTCCCTGTAAAAGCATCAGATGGTATAATTTGGATTTACACCATCACAGTAATTGAAATATGATTATATCTGAATTGCTTTCACAATTACTAAGGCTTGAACTCAATTACTTCCATTACCATTAGTAGGGGCATACAATCACAAAAATAAACAATGTATTCTCTGTTGTTCATGGCACTGAGTCAAATACTACATAGGATGAAGCTAATACAAAGGACAGTATATTAATTTTCAAAGATTCCCATCTAGAATTGTGTAGAGTAAAAATTAACATGGAATGAAGAAGTTGGTTGTAACTTAATTACATGTTTATCTAATTTATTTCTATTCCTTTCCTACTTCCAGCCCTTCTGTTATGGGTGTGAGGGAGCTAAATGGTTCTTTTTAGAAAAAGGAAAGGTGAAGTGGCTAGAAAATGTGATCTGTTACAAAATTGAGAAAACTGACGTTCAGTAAAGAGTTAAAATATGACTCTTCAACTTGATTTTCCCAGGATCTGAATTACTAGAATAGGAAACCCTATAGTGAAAATGGAGCAGTGAAAATGTGTGCGATAAAAATGAAATAAACTATTTTCTCACCACAGAAATCAGACCAATAATAAATATTCCTTGAAATTCAGGCTTTGTCATCCAGACATCAAAAACCTTTATGCCAAGTGGCAAGCCTTTGAAAGAAATGAAAGCAAATCCTAAGGAGAAGGTACTACTCATTTTCAAAATTCACTGAGATACTATGATTCTTCAAACAAAAGTGAGATAGTGCAGAACACACCAAATTACCATTCTGCCCTCACGCTGTGCCTGAGAAGTACATTAGTGGTAGGAAAACAGGTTTCAATAATATCAGAGAAATGTATAGAGCAAATGTGAATGCAGAATTTCCAGCTGTACCTGCTTAATTAGGAAATGGTAACGCAGCAAACAATAGAAGAGAAGGCACGGAAACAGAGTGTTAATGAGATTCAAACAAATCAGATAGCACTGTTGGACTATGGATAAAAGACAGCCCCAGTATATCTGCATTTTAATCAGCCTGATCACAGTTTTGATGAATGTGCCAAAGGGACCGTTGTTTGCTCTGTTTCACAGTGAATGAAATGAAACAAAAGGAGCAGTTTTGATTCTTACACTTCCTGACAGATGAATCATATGGGATTAATGCTGGAATTCATTAAAATCAGAATTCTAGCTAAGGATCATACTTCGCTTGATACATACATTACCATATTATAAACAAGAATCTTAGAAACCTGGTTAGCTAATTAACTAATTTTAGCAACTGAACTGACTATATACACATGACTATATACACATGATATGAATAGATGCATATGAATATATAAACACAAAAATAAAATAAAACGTGATACTTTGCCTACGAAAATAATCTGAACCATACACAAAAAAATTGTGGCCATTAAATTAATGCCAGAGCTCCCAAATGTAGACTAATTCTCATTATCTAACCCTTCATTATCCAAATCTCTAGAAATTTTGGGAAGAACATGTATTTTAGTAGGTAAATAAAAACTAGTGAACTAACTACTTTGGATGAGTCTCCTAGTAAATATTCATCATCTAACATGGAATTGAATTCATCAGCATATTGCCTGCTGATCTCTGATGTATAGAACATGTGACTTTATAGTGCAAATATAACAGAAAAGCAGACCAACTTGTAATTATAAATCTTGAAAAAGGTAAGATTTTATGAAATTGATGGAATTGATGGAGGACTGTTCATGTTAGCCTTTGACAAAGGAGTCATTATAAAAATTGAAATAGACAATCTGGCAATAATGATTAATACTTCAAGATAATGGCTTGAACACTGAAAGATTTTAGATCATTGAAAAACTGTTAAATCTTCTTAATATTTTTTCTGACCAAAATTTCTTTGAACATGTTACCGAAGCTGATGACGAAGTGAGAGCTACTTTGTCACACAACCATGTAATTCAGAAGCAAAATTTGATCAATAAATTATCCTTGATTCTTATTTAATTTTTCCTAAGTATTAGATTATTTGTATAATTATAAATTAAATTTACATTCCACACAATAATTTTTATAAATTGTATTTTCTAAGATAAAAGTAAAATTTTTTGTTAATTTATTCTTAATGTACACATTCCCATCTGTGAATGTAACATAAATTTAAATCATATTGAAACATATTTCATAGGTTTCTTTCAGCTAAAATGTCAGTCATTTACCTAGGTTAGGTATGAATGAAACCAAGCCTCTCTATGGAAGCTCATGGTTTAGTGGAAAAGATATTCATGACAAAAATGAAAGTATTCCATTGTGATAATCAGAATAAAAGTAGTAACCTCAAATATAAAGTACAAATACATAGTTTAGTACCTTGAGTCATCAAAGACCATATGACTCTGAATTAGTAGACAACCAGAATAGTTTAGTACCTTAAGTCATCAAAGACCACATGACTCTGAATTAGTAGACAACCAGAATAATTTGCATTCTTGCATACTTGCCTATACTTTTCTTAATTATGACAATTCATTTTATATATTTATATGTGCTTATATATTAATTTATATCTATCTGTCATATTTATTGTCTTTTCTTTCTTAACATACACAATTTATCTCTAACAATATTCTACAGCATTAAATAAACTTGGAGAATTTAAATGAATATAATAGCTGCAGATCTGAAGAATTCTGGGACAAAAAATATGTGAAAATAGTGTAAGTCTATTCAATTAGTTTGAGAATGATAAAGGATAAATATAGAAGTTTTAAAACTTTTAGATATAGACACTACTTTGAAGATCTAATGTGAAGTTTTGAACACCCTTATTATTTAAGGCTGAAGTAAGACCTTGTAACAAATGTCTCTGAGACTTAACGTGCCTTGGTTAGCCTAATGAAAAAGAATGGGAATATTCGTTATAATTGGTGATATAGGTTTATTCCCATTGGATGAATGAATCAGATTCTAGAGTGTATTAGACTGCTTGGGCTGCCATAACAAAATACTACAGACTAGATGGCTTAAAGAACAGAAATGTATTTCTCATGATTCTGGAGGCTAGGAAAGTCAAAATCTCTGCCATATTTGTTTCTGGTGAGGGCTCTCTTCCTGGCTGTTTCTTTGTCCTCCAGTAGCAAAGAGAGTGGAAAAGTTATCTCTTCTTCTTCTAATAAGGCCTCCAGTCCTACTAGAATAGGGTCCCACTCCTATGACATGACATTACTTAAAATTAATTGCTTCCCAAAAGCTCCATCTCCAAATTCAGTTACTTTGGAGTCAAAGTTTAAGTGCACCCATATTGAGGAATACAATGCAACCTATAACATAAAGGCATCAGATACACTTCTATAATCTTTAGCTTCTGTGATAAATGAATGGTTATTTATACTTTCCAAAGTGGCCTGGTGAAACCTTGACACTGTAAGAAAAAAATCTATGGCCTAGTGAATTTTTGAGTGATATCCCTTGTCTAAGCACAAGGTACTAATTTGGAATGAATATTTTCATTTTCTTTACTAAAATGTGTATGGACTAACTCAAGATATTGAATTTAGGATATCTCCCACAATAGCAGTTTGCCACCAACTTGTTTATTAACAGCAACAGTAATAAAATAAGTCTCCAATATACTAGACTCAAGGATAAGGAGGGTGCATTGGGAGAAAACCCTAGGCATAGAGACATTCATGGAATAATGAATAATTGTAATTGTTTCCCACCCCCAAGAGGTGTGACATAACATGACCCCCCATCCCTTCCTTCCTCCCCTCTGCTCTATCCCTCATTCCCCCAACCCTTTGTACATTGGATTCTTGCTTCTTCATTCTTGTGGTGCTTTACAAAGAAGAATGTGCTCCACCTCCATCCAGGTTAACACAAAAGATGTAAAGTCTCCATCTTTCTCAGTGGCTGAATAGAATTCCAGATATATATGTACCATAGGTTGTGGATCCATTCCTGGGTGTTAGGCATAAAGGCTGTTTCCACATTTTGGCAATTCTAAATTGAGCTGCAATAAACAGAGTCTTTAAGTATTAGGATGCTATCAAGCTAAGATGGAAGAAAAAGTTTTCCCAAATTCTAATTTTATGTTGAAAGCGCAAATTTTATCTTAAAGTATCAATGTTGCCACTTGATTTATTGAAGTTACAGGCTCATATTTTCTTTTGTAAGAAAATATCTGACAAGTACCAAGTTTCCATAGTGGGCAGTTACTCTTTTAGGTACAGTCAGGCACTACATAATGACATGTTAGCCAACAATGGACCATAGCAGGTCCTGTAAGTTTATAATACAGCTGGAAAATTTTGTCACCTAATGACTTCACGATGATTGTAACATTGTTCAGACCTTAGGCTAACGTGTGTGTTTGTGTTGTAGTTTTTAACAAAAATGTTTAAAAAGAAAATAATAGAAAAAAGTTTACAGAATAAGGATCAAAAGAAAGAAAATATTTTTATACAGTTATACAATGTGTTTCTGTTTTAAGCTAAGTGTCATTACAAAAGTAAGAGTTAAAAATATTAAAAGTGCATAAAGTTATAGTAAACTAATAGTAATTATTATTGAAACAATTATATAAATTTAGTGAAACCTAAGTATGAAATCTTTGCAAGTCTATAATAATGTATATAGTGATGTCCTCAGTCTTCACGTTCACTCATCAGTCACTTGTGAACTCACCCAGAGCAAGTTCCAGTCCTTCACACCCCATTCATACTAAGTGCCCTACAAGGTATACCATTTTTAATCTTTTCTACCTTATTTTTCTATACTTTTTCTATGGTTAGACACTCAAATATTTAACATTTTGTTACAATTTCCTATCATTGCCTATCCAGTAAAAGTTTATAACCTAGAAACAGCAGGGTATACCATATAGCCCAGGTGTACCGTAGTTTTTATCATCTAAGTTTGAGTAAGTATACTCTAAGATGTTTGAACAATGATGAAATTTCCCAGTGAGCATTTCTCAGAATGTATCCTATTGGTAAGTGATATATCACTGCAAATAGTATTCCAAAAATAAGAGGAAATTTTGGCTTGCAATTCCAACAATAACACTGACTTTCTTTTCTTCTGACAACAGTCATACTTCAGAGTGCAGCCTAAGTGATAAATTGGTACATCCCATGTTGTCATATGATATATAACACAATTATGTATATTCTGCATTAAGATTTAATAATAATGCACTTTATTACTTCATCCAGAGAATTCCTCACTTTCTGAAGCTTTCTTTTTGTTGTTGTGAGTGGATAACAGTGAAGAGGACAGTGACTCGCAGTACACTTTAGTGCACATCTTTATTCATGCTAAGGTGGCAGCATGTGTATCTCCCAATGCTTTTGCAATATTAGTATGCATTTCAACACAGGGAAAATTCCAACTATGCCTTAATATTGCTGTGAGAATAGTTTTTAATGTTCAGAGTCCCTGGAAAGATCTTAGACACTCATATATCTGTGGACTGTATTTTAAAAATCACTGCTTGATTTTATGAACAAATTACATGTGAGCAAGCTTTGCCCTCTGAAGAAATAATTTCCTGTTTCTAAATTAACCTTCCATAGATAGAGTGACCATGCATCTTAGTTTGCCTGGGATATAACTTGTTCATATCTGTTAACCCAGTATAATGTTACAATGACCTTTTTACTGTCAAAGTGCCCTGATAAAGAAAATGAATTATTTGCTTATCTTATCATCTATAGTAGACTTTACTTATGTGAGTAAAACAAGATATAAAATACACATTCTGCAATTGAGATACCAGAGATACCTTCCATAAATCACTGCCTTTCACCAAGAAAAATGTGCATAGATGAAGGCTATCTGAAATACAGTTTTCCATATTACATGGCTGGATACTTTCCAGAAAGCCCTCCTGTGTTTACAAGTAAAAATTTACATTATTAGACCAGATTATGAGAATGTATCCAACTATGTACTCAAAGCACAGCATGGCTGCTACATATTTTCAGAGTACATGTGTGTTATACATTCTTTGGAAACTGAATAAATTTTGAAAATAAACATTTTTAAAGAACCATAATTTATCATTTTAAAAATATGCTTTCCTTTCTTGTATTGTTAAAGAAAAATGCTAAGAACCCAATACTTGCCATTGATTGGAGAACATATCTTATTCTCAGAGAAGTTAAAAGGTGCATAAATATTTGTCTGAAATTAATGAACAGCAGGATAATATTGCTGGTCTGCATGATAAATTAACAAAATATTATAATCGAATATCAACTTTATTCTTTATATATATTCTTGTATTAACGCTAAAGTTACATCAGTGATTCAACTGTCCTGTGGAGGACATCATATTAATAATGTTCTGTGGGATCATTATTTAATGAATAAGAAAAAAACTTCTGCAACAGAAATGGCACAATCAACCGTTAAGAGTCAATTTTTCTATAATGAAAGAAATATTTGCAAATTATTCATCCATCTGACATAGATTGAATATCCAAATACACTAAGAACTCGTCTTCACATTAAAATGTAAAACACTAATAATCCAGTTACAATGGTCAAACAATGTGATAAGACATACAAATGGCCAACAAGTATACAAAAAAAAACCCCAAAACTCAACGTCCTTAATCATTAGGGAAATGCAAATCAAAGCCACAATGATATATCAGCTCACTCCAGTTAGAACAGCTATTATCAAAAAGATAAAAATAAGAAATGATGAGGAATCAAAAGGGAACATTCATACACTGTTGAGGGAATGGAAATTGTTCTAGCCATTGTGGAAAGCAATATTGAGTCGATGCCGTAAAGCGTAGAGGCTGGGAAAGGAGTAGGAGGAAGAAGTTGGTTAACTGATACAAAATTACAGTTGGGTAGGAGGAAAAAATTCTAGTGTTCTATAGCACTGTAGGGTGACTACGGTTAATAATAACTTATATTTTCAAATAAGCAGAAGAGTGCATTTTGAGCATCTTGTTCATGTGTTTAAAGCCTCCACATTTTTAAGATATAAGATTGATATATAGATAATTTTTGTATATCCCAAATTGGTATATAGATTCAGCAAAATGTCAATCAAATTCTTACAGGGTTTTCTATTGTAATAGGTAACCTGATTCTAAAATTCATATCGAAATTCATAGGATCTGCAATAGTCAAAACACTGAAAAAGAATGACATTGGAAGACTAGTATTTTCTGATATATGACTGCATGCTTCAAGATAGTGTAGTACTGTCATAAAAATACACAATAGATCAATGGAACCTAATAAAGATCTAAAAATAGACCAAATCATGTACATAGAAACTGACTTTACATCAAAATGCAAAGGCAATTAGTGGAGGGTAGAAAGGAGACCACACCTACCCAGGGCTGGCAGCAACACAGTGCTGTTGACAGGTGACTCATAAGGGCCCTCCCTGCCATCTGGATTCAGAAATGGAGCAGGACCCATCCCAGACGTTGCCATTCCTTGGAGGTCTGCCATCACCATGTGTTTAGATGGTGAAGCTGTGGAAAGAAAAGACTGACTTCCTTGCTTTAATTTTACAATGAATCCTGCAAATTATGTAGTTTGCCCTGAGAATGTGTGTTCACTTTTCATACATTCACTATCTTGGTTGTACCAAGATTTGCACAGGTATATGAGTGTATTCCTTTGTCAAAACTTGGCAAATCATGCACTCTCTAAGTAGGTGATGCTTATCGTAAGTTAGGTATACCTTAACAAAACTGTGAAATTATATCCAAAATCCATGAAAAAGTAGATCTTCTTATTACAATTGATATACTTGTAAAACCTGTAAAACATCCAGTTCTATGTATAATTTGGATAAAAGAAGAATATTGTCTTCACACCTTTGAAAGGCAAATAAATAACAATACTTTCATCACTAAGAATAGGCTGTGCAACAATCAAAAATATAACCTAGGAAACAATAGCTTTTCATCTTATATTAACATGTTAATACAAAATAGTGAATTTATAAGATTTGCTATTTCATGGATTAGGCAACCATATAAGTCCACACTAGAGTTGTTTCATATCACTCCAAGGGATTTTCTGGTTGACATCAGGGTTAGACTAAAAAGAGAGAGAACTAAGTATGAGGAGAATGAGGTTTCTTTTAAACAAGTAATTCCAACTCTGAACTTCAGATACTCTAAAATACTGAGTCCTGATGTTTTCCCACTGACTTATTTTCCTGTCAGAATTCATAGAGTATTAGCAGAATTGAATTATTTAATCTGTTCTATTTCATGCTTTAGTCTGGAATACCAGGGAATTTATGCCCTAGTATAGCTTTAGAATTAATCTAGTATTGTTGTGGCAGGTGTGTTAGAATTTTGCTGTCTCCAAACTATCAACCTCTTCATTATAGGCATTAAAGAAGGGTGAGATTATCCTATTTAAAATATGAAAAGGGAAACTGTAAATGAGTACTAAAAATATTACACATTTGTTTAAAAAATAAGATACTTTTGCTTGAAAAGATAGTATATCAAGATAGAATAATTGTTATATATAAAAATATGTAAATGTATTTTATATCTATATACCATGTACATGACCAAGGCAATCAAAAAGTAGATAACAATATTCAGATAACTAATAAGGAGACAATAAAAATATATAAGAAAATATCTTCATATATATTCATGATGTATGTCAATGCATACAAGTATTTATACAAAATTAATAAAAGAATTACTCTTTCAGAAATATCTTGGATTGGGGAAGTGGCCAAAGGTAACTGTAATCCTGCTTAAGTGTGAATTATTTTACAATGAGAAGGTTAACATTTACTATGTGTACCTAAAAATGATTTCCAAGATTATACATGAGTGTTCCTTGTGAAAAATGAACAAAACATATGACAAACAAATGGTGAAACAAATGACAAACAAATATCAGACTCTTCCCTAACCTAGAGTTCTAAGAGTCGGTGGAGGGATTTGTAAGAGCAAACATTCCAAAGTAGGACTTGGGAAAACTAACAAAAGATGTCCTAATGAAGCTGTTTACCTACCTTAACCAAAACTATGTAATGAATGCAGTTCCTCTTGTCCTGGAGAAGTGTGTCCTAAAGAGGATATTTCTCAGGGATCTCTAGTCCTTCCACAATGAAAATATATTTAAAAGAAATTTCCTTTTGTCTTCTTCCAAGGCAGAGAAGAAATTACTAACTTATTGAAACTAACATTTGTTGAATGCAAGCTGAATTCCAGTTATTGTGCTAGTCAGAAAAATTCAAAATATGTGATATATAGCTAACTACCATAAATAATTTTTGAATTACTCTGATTTTCCAATTATTATAAAATACACGCTGTATCATCGAATAAAACTTATTGCCCTGTACATTTTTCTACACTGCTTCACTCATATTTGAATGAAAACCACATATAAAATAAAGAAATAGAGGTGTTATTCGTTATGGTACGTTTCTAGCTTTTTTGTTCATTGTACATTCTAGCCATCTAACACAACATTTTTTCCACTAATTCATTATACAAAGATTTATTCTTTCCTTCTCTCTTTGTTCAAATGGGATAAAGTGGTACCGCTCTAGAACTCTGGACTGATGCAAAGTCTTTAAACAAAATGATTTTTAGTGTCTGTACTTAAGGCTTATCTCTTTAATATTTCACTTGGTCTTAAAATAGAAGATCAAAGTAAAAATCACTGAAGCTCGCCCAAATGTCAGAATTGGTTTTACGTGTAGTTAACATGAGAAAATGAATAGACTTGCACGATGTTATCACCAGGATAGTAATTTAAATGTCGATTATGACTATATCCATTACCAAATGAAAATGAATCATAAAATTCATTCATAAATATTAAAAATAATATTTAATCTGAACATCTTTTTATATAGGTCACACATAAAGAGGTTATATATTTATAACGTTTAAGAAATACCAGTATTTTTGTGTATATCTAATTCATGTGCATTTTGCAATATATAAACTAGAAATTCATTTGACTTTCTATTAAAATTAAAATATTTCACATTTCACTTATATATAATAGTGGTCCCTACCTGGCTCAGAGAGTGGTAATACTGGTTTTTACTGTAGTATAAGAAAATCTAAAGTGTGTGTTTAACTTTTCATGTGTCAAGTAAAGCACACAATCCATCATGATGAGAATAAAATGAATATAGTGTTAGTCTCAGAAAGTACTCTTTTCATCACTTAATTAACAGAACTGAAAAATAACAAAACTAATTTTTCCCAAAATATGGTGATAGAAGACCTTTTTGCTTTGGTTAGAAATGAATTCCTTCATTTTGCATTTTTATAATTTGTCATGATACAGAATTAGGGATTTGAAAACATTACAACTAAAATGATAGTAAAAGTGGTGTTTAGGTATTTCTAAACAAAGAACTTTCACCAAAAGCAATAAACATTTGATAATTAATGTGTCCCAAGTAAGATGCTAAAATTTATATAAGGTCAATGCATAAGAAAATATCTCTCTCTCTCTTTTTTTTTTTTTTTGGCCAGAGCTGGGTTTAAACCTGCCACCTCTGGCATATGGGGCTAGTGCCCTACTCCTTTGAGCCACAGGTGCCACAGAAAATATCTTTCTGAGTCTCATGTAATTTTACAAACATTCTATTACTATGTAAGTTATATATGTGTATATCATAACGTATATATAAGACACATTATATGTATGTGTATAATTGCTATACAATTTCCTCTGTGCCATATGTGTGTGTGTCTTTTAAAGTAAGAACATGCAAGTCAGAAGTGAAAAACCCTGTGATTGCATTTTTAAAAGGATTGGATGTATAAAGACAGAGAACTCAACATTGAAAAAAAGGCATATTCAAAACACTTTAATATGCCAATAATCCATGATTGCTTCAGAAGTAAATAAACCACATGGAAGGAATTCAGAAGTTCCAGAACAAAGTGACTGCTGAGATAAATTCCAAAAAGGAAAATAAAACAAACATGCCATTAAAATAGGCAAATTTCTCCAACAAGTATTATACTTAAAACACGAAAATAGTACGTTACATTAAAGATCTCACCTAAAAGAGTTGAAAATAAAAGTTAATGATGCATAAGTTGTGGCCTATTCTTTACATGAATAAAAGAAAAAAATGGTGAAACCAATTATTGCCAGCATTTAGAAGAGAGCAATATAAGTTCAATTAATGTGTGAGTTCAACAGGATGAAATTCTTGGAAATACAAACAGGTAAAAGTAACTGGGAAAGCTGCTGGAGTAGTTTCAATGACTGGGAGGGAATCGTGCACATATTTTTAGATGCAGTATTGTTTTGGGTCATTAGAACATTTGTCCATATTAATTTTTTCCCGGCAAAGTAAATTGTACCCTTCATTAACACGTCTTCAGAAACTTAGCAGTTCTGTTCTTTCTCAGCAAAAATATTTTGAAATTCTTGCTTTTTGTGTGGAAAGCACTTTATGTTCAGTGATTAATAAAACTATAAAAAGTAAGTGTAAATTAAGTGTAAAAAACAAGATTATTTACTTCTTTTAGCCTTGCTCATCTACAGCATACCAAAATGGGTACTCATCACTATTTTTAAAAAATTATTATTTCTAGTTTATTCATTTGGAGACTTGGAGGAGTGTCCATGTCTAGAGATTATTCTAATGAAAGCAAATCCATGTTCTCATTCAAAGCTCAACTTGGAAATAGAAGCTTCGCCCAGAGTTATGTAGCTGGAGTTCTAGTTAAGAGCATGACCCAAACATACCGCTATTATATTTTAATTGAAAAAGTCCAATCACATAGATTTTTCAAAGGTTTAAGATATTTTTATTTAAAAAATTAGTCTTCATCTTTTCTATAGGTTCTATATTGCATGTGTTGACGTTTAATAAAAACGTAATTGAGAAATTACTTACTCTTTACAGCAGACATGCTTTGACCCTGTTACCGGCAATAAAGGCCGGGAGATCTGAGAATTTCACCGAACAGTTTTACAGCAGTAGACAAAGCAGTTTCATTACCACTGGCTGAGTTTTCTCTTGTGAGTCTTAGGCAATTCTTCTACTGTTCTTATTGCAGCCAATTCATTATTTTAACCATTTTCCTCTGAAGTCATGTTGTTTTGTTGAGTACCTTGGTTTGTCTTCACTCTCAAGGCTCCCTTTAACCTAAAAGTTATTCTGATGGGTCCCAGACAGGAATTCCTCTCAAAATCAATTTGAAGGCTGCAAAGATATTTAGTGCAGTATTTGGAATAAATATTACTTGTAGTTGAAACACCCATCCCTGAAGGGCAAAAACTAATATAGTCCAAGCAATATGCTGTTGGCAGATCTTAAATAAGCTGTATCCTCTCACGGGTTGAGAGGCAGATTGCTTATGCTTCATGAGAGCCAAGCTTCTTGCATCAGGAACATAAAGGATGAGCTTCTGTCCTAAAGGACCATTTCACAAATACTGGTATTTTTATAGTGTATCTCATTTATTTTTGTAACAAAACAATCTATTTTTCCAGTCTTTCCCACTTTTAACATAGTGATCTGATTTTCTCTTGTTCAAGTCCATTGCCTAAGGCAAATATCAGCATTTTAGGTGACATCTTGGTTGGGATTATGAAGTGGATCTAATGTCCGAGCAAGGTTCACAGAGAACAATTTGCTCACAGACTCTTAATGAGTTACCCCTATAGTCATCTGTCCTCTTTCAGTAATTTACACACTGTGGCCTGAATTTTTTTTAAAAATTCAATTCTTTTATTCATAAATTTACAAAAGCTTGTTTAGTCCACAACAGAGCTCAAATCCAAACTCAAATTTACCTCTTATTTGGTAGAAGTGTTTAACAAATGTGGGTTATGAACAATTGTGTATATCTCAAACTATTTGTGTCTTGATTCCCCTTATGTATAAAATAATTGGGTTGATTTACATTGTTATGAGCAAGTCTGGTATTGCTTCTGATCACCTGGGGTTCTCTGATCCCATTATAAACAAACAAAAAAAAATTGTCCATTTTCCATATAATATTCTTCATGGCCATTCCTTAGCTTTTGTTTCCAGTGAAGAATAAATATTTTTTGGTCTAAGATAATGTTAAAAATGCAAATAACTACAAAACATAATACAACTAGCTCCAATGTTCCACCATTGCAAGATTTATCACAAATATATTTTATAAATTGCATCTTCCCTTTGAAAATACAAAAATAGAAGTAAAAATGATTACAGACTCTTTATCTAAGGAATCCTTTAGATTCCTTTCCTTCCAGTGAAAAATACTACGAACAATTTTTTGTTTGTATTTCTGATTCACAATTCGTATGTATATGGCATTATTTTTCATAAGTAATGTGTAAGATTGCCTTATGTGTTGTAATTCTTGTCCAAATCATATTATTCTGTTTGAGTCAATCTATATCTTTCCTCACCAACACTCTGGATATCTATCCACATTGATATATAAAGATCTAGTTCATTCTTTTATGTTCCTGCATGATGACTTTTTGTTTGAAACTATTTTTGATAGTTGGATTGTTTTCTGGCTTGTAGAGTTAAAAAAAATCTCTTGCAACAGAAATCCTTATAATTTTCCCTTTGCAAGAGAAACTTGCAAGAGGTTTTGAGCTTTAGGTTAGATGAATTTTCAATTTTACTACTATGAATTTTTATTTACTTACAATTTTCTATTTTTAAATATCATGCCAAATGAAGAATCCTTTTGTTAAAGCTATTGTAGTCACATGATCCTTCAATTTCTAAAGCATCTTAAGGCAATTTAACAGTTT
Source organism: Otolemur garnettii (assembly GCF_000181295.1). Lineage (NCBI taxonomy): Eukaryota > Metazoa > Chordata > Mammalia > Primates > Galagidae > Otolemur > Otolemur garnettii. The sequence goes on along the minus strand of NW_003852401.1, from coordinate 15,941,425 downwards.
TTTCTAACATGGTAATGTATATTTTCCAAAATAAAAGTGTATTTTATTATGTTGCTCAGGCTAGAGGGTCAGGGCTTCACCATACATAGCTCACTATAATCTCTAACTTTGGGGCTCAAACAATCCTCTTGCCACAGCCTCCTGAGTAGATGAGACGACTGGTGCATGCACGATTCCTGGCTAATTTTTGTAACTTATTATTTTTTTTCTAACGTTCAGATTAATGTGAGGGTACACATGATTAGGCTACATTATTTGCATTTGTTAGGTAAAGTCCAAGTTGTAGTTGAGCCCCCTTCACCCAAAGATTGTGTGCCCTAACCCAGGCGTCCTCAAACTACGGTCCGCCTAGGACATTTATTCGGCCCGCCGGGTGTTTTTGCCTCCACTGCCTGTGCTACTTAGCAGCCGACGACTCATCCCAGGGCCCACAGTCTGGCCCTCCAATGGTCTGAGGGACAGTGAACTGGCCCCCTGTTTAAAAAGTTTGAGGACCCCACCTAAGCTGAGCCCGTTAGACAAGAGTTTACCAATCCTCGTCTCTCTTTTTCTTGTCTCCCTCCCCCTCTCCTCCCCACTTGAATTTATTTGTGTTTTTCTCTCATGTATTTGTTTATCTATTGGTTTCATATTAGTATTGAGTACATTGATTACTTCTTTTTCCATTCTTGTGATATTTTATTAAGAAGAACGTTCTTCACTTCCATCCAGGTTAATACAAAGAATACTTAGAAATTTACCTAATAAAGAACGTGAAGGATTTTTACAGAGAGAACTATGAAACACTAGAAAAGAAATAGCAAAAGACATCAACAAATGGAAGAACATACCATGCTTATGGTTGGGTAGAATCAACGTTGTTCAAATGTCCATACTTAAAGTGATCTATAGATTCAGTGCAATCATCAAAGCACCAACTTCATACTTTGAAGAGCTTGAAAAAATCATATTTTGTTTCATAGAGAACCAGGAAAAAAAAGAAGCGAATAGCCAATGCAATTATAAGAAATAAAAAAATCTAGAGCCATCATGTTACTCAACTTCAGGTTATACTACAAGTCTACAGTAATCAAAACAGCATGGTACTGACACAAAAATAGACATACAGATCTATGGCATAGAATGGAGAACCTAAAAATGAAATCAACCACATAGTGCCATCTGATCTTTGATAAGTCAAACAAAAGCATGCACTAGGGAAATAAATCACAGTTAACAAATGGTTCTGAGAGAAATGGTTAGCCACATATAAAAGATTAAAATTTGACTCTTACCTTTCATCACTTACAAAAATTGACTCTCGCTGGATAAAATATATATATTTTTTATTTTTAGTTGAGATAGGGACTCACTCTTGGCTCAGGCTGGTCTCAAACTCTTCAACTCACAGGATCCTCCCTTTTCTGCATCCCAGAGTGCTAGGTTTACGGGCTTGAGTCACCATTCCCAGCTCTATGGCTTATCTTGATGTTTGCTGCAAATGTTTCATTTATTTTTAAGGATTGATTAGGTAATATACTCTGTAAACAACTCAATTGTTTAATTACACCTAGACATAAAGCAAAATCTAACAATAACAAGTTCTTCACTAAATTTACTTAACTGTAGGCTTCACAGAAGGTTGTTATTCTAAGTAGCAACAGTAACATAAGATTTTATATCTTAATATTAAGCTTCATTAATAATTTGAGACACCATTTTTAATAAATGAGCTAAGCAATTTTCCTCTGGAACAATTCATCAGTAAAATCTTTTCCTCAAATATGATTTTTATAATCCTTCTGTAAGTTGCAATTTTTATGTACACTTGAAGCATGAGTATATTAGCTTTTTATAACCTTAACCACTGTTCTATAATACCAAAACATTATCAGCAATGTGAGCTTGTCTGAAAAAAAATGAAGGTTTACTTAGTCAAAATTATTATTAAAGAAAAATGTAATCTGAAACCAGTCAGGTTGGGAAAGAAGAATAATGAAGGTTATGCAAATTTAGTTTTTAATATCACTTGATATAAAGTAACAAAGGGCTGGACACAGTGGTTCGTGCCTATAATCCTAGCACTTTGGGAGGCAGAGGTAGGAGGATTCCTTGAGGCCAGGATTTGGAGACCAGCTTAGGCAACATGATGAGAACCCATCTCTAGAAGAAATTAAAAAATTAACCAGGTGTGTTGGCATAGTTTGGGAGGCTGAGGCATGAAAACAACAAAGAAGACTTTTTGTAAATCTTTATCATAGCTCTTATGTGACTACATATATTGCAATGAACACTAATATTCTGAAAGAATTCTTTGTTTTTTTTTCTAAGCAATATGCCTCATCAGTGGAATTAAATATTTAGTAAACAAGTTGTAATAATAAGTGCTGTCATAATCTCAAACTTTTGGGCTTAAGCAATTCTCTTGCCTCAGCTTCCCAAGTAGCTGGGACTACAGGTGCCCACCACAATGCCCAGTTATTTTTTGTTGCAGTTGTCATTGTTTTGCTGGCCCTGGCCATGTTCAAACCCGCCAACCTTCATATAAGTGGCAGGCGCTATAACCACTGTGCAATGGGAACCGAGCCAAGGATATTTTCATGAGATGGTTTATCACAGCTCAATTTACAATTGCCAAGATGCAGAAACAAACAACCTAAATGCTCATCAACACATGAATGGATTACTGAAGTCTGGTATATGTGTATCACGGAACTATTCAATCACAAAAAAGATGGAGAACTTATATCTTTTGTATTAACCTGAAAGGAGTTGAAATACATCCTTCTTAGTAAAGTATGGCAAGAATGGAAAAGCAAGTATCCAATGTACTCAATACTAATATGAAGCTAGTAGATGAGCTAATATACTCTTACACAAGAGAAAACTCAAGTTAGGGGAAGAGAGAGGAGAAAGAAGGGAGAGGGGGGATTGGTGTGTTCCCAGTGAATGGGCACAATGTAAGGGTATATGGCACATATCCTGGGTATAGGACATAACTAGAACAGGGACTTTACCTAATAAATGCAAACATCATTACTTAATTGTACTTAATGTAATTAATACTCTCATATTAATCGGAAATAAAAAAATAAAACTGACTCTGCTAAAACAATGTGAACTGTCAGAGAAATTGTTCTAAGCTCCTGGCAAGGCTAATAACAAAAAACTAGGTCAGCTGAAATGTGAGCTCCTTCCCCTTTGAAGCTATGTGGAAATCAGATGGGACAGCTGGAGCTTCAGCAAGCATTTTAGACCCTGAGCCTCCTAAAACATTTAAACCATGTAATAGCATGATGACATGGAAAGATGGAAGTCTGGATCCCTCATGACATGATGAGAAGCCCAGTGTGTCTGGATGCCCGTGAGTGAGTGGAGTATATTGCATCCCTTGGGTCCTAATGAATATATCATATGACACAGTAAGAAGCCCAGTGTGTCTGGACGCCAGTGAGTGAGTGGAGTATATTGCATTCCCTGGGTCCTAAAAAAGGATGTTTTTATTATGTTTCTCCTGCAAGGAAACCTAACTCCCAATACCCAGAGAAAGGGTACAAAGGAAGATAGCTTTTTAAATTTAACATCTTTACTCTGTCCTCACCCTTGCTTAAAAATATCAGTAAACGCAGTTTTCTATTAAAATAACTACCTTCCAAATTATAAAGAAATTATTACTACATTTTAGCATCTGAGAAAACTGCTGAAAATATGATTTCAGAATCATTCTTTGTTTTTTTCCCTTTATCCCTATTCCTCCAGGAAAACAAAGTATTTTTGCTATATGTTTGAAGATATATTAAAGATCTTCTTGAGCTTCTTTCTGGCCTATATTTTAATTCATGTATAGTAAACATGAAATATGGGTATACAGGATAAACATATTATATCCATGTGTAAAAGTGTAAGTTATTTCGAGAGTCCTAAAATGCTTTCTTTTGCTCAGTTCTACCATAGCACTACCTAACACTGTTCCTGCCCAGGGCAATGACTGATCTGATTCCCATGATTATACATTAATTTTACTTCTACCAGGACTTAATCTAAATGAAACCATTAAATTTTTAATCTCTTTTTTTAAATTTTATTTTGTTTCATTAAACATAACGTTTTGAGAGTCATCATGTTGCTGCATGTGTTACCACTCACTCTTTTGTTGTTGGGCAGTGTTGGAGCACAAACATCATCATTGTCAGTCTGTTGTCATTTTTGGTGTTTAGCTATTGTGGATAAAGTGTGTTCTACAGACCCTCGTACAAGTGTTTTTGTGAATATGTATTTTTATATATCTTTCTTTTACAATTCATTTAAATTTCTAAGAGTCAAATGCCTTATAATGTGGTAGGTGTTCACCTGCTCCATGAATTTCAAGATGAAAGAGAAGATGTAAAGAAGTTGTCAGATCATCCACAGTGTTCACGTTACCAGGTCAATGTTCCCATAGGAATAAAACAAAGCAGATGACTGGGCCCAATAGCCTTATCTCAATGAGCATCTTCTTTTGAAAACTTGAATAAAAATATTTGTACATTTCACATTTTCTGTTATATATTATTCATCCATTAATGTGGACACTTAGGTTGATCCCCTATCTTGGCTAGTGTGAATAACTCTGCAATACCTGTGAGTGCAGATATCTACCCAATATATAATATACTGATTTCATTTCCTTTGGATATATCCTAGATGTGGGATTGCTGGATCATACAGCATTTCCATTTTTTTTGAGGAAGTTTCATAATATTTTTCATAATGGCTGTACTGATTTAGATTTCAATCAACAGTGTACAAGTTTTTTATTCACAGCTTCACCAATACTTGTTACCTTTTGTCTTTTTGATAATACCCATTGTAAGAGGGTGCAGGAATATCTCATTGCTGGAGATCTTGTCTCTTAAGCATCCTTAATATGATGATGTCCATGGCAAGAGGAACATTTATAGTAAAACACACACATGACACAAAGATATAGCAGGTATTTTTCTCAGTAAGGATTGATTTTATCAGGAAGTAATATAAAAACAATGGACAGAAGCTAAAATGTTTAAGTTTTTTTTTTTTTTTCTTTTTTACGTAACAGTCTGAAAGTAGACATTTCTTGCTTTTAGTCAGTCTACCTTGTGTTGTCCTCAGGAAATAAATTCTGTTTCCGTCTCTCCTACCTGGTAATTTTTTATGCTTAACACTTTATCCACTATTGAGGCAAGACTGCTGTTAATGGCAACCGATGAATTCCTTTTCATTAACACAGGAAAAAGAATAAAAGCAAATTTTTTTTTTTTTTCTGGAATCTGTCCCTTTTGTAAGGATAGCTTTCCCAAAGTGCCTTTGTGAAGATTTTGTTACTTTTATACTGGCCAGGATTTGGTCATCAAGACACCCCTAGACTCATGGTGATTGAAAGTTGAGTTTTTGCTTTTCCATTCTCTGATGTTGAAAACCAAAAACAAAGAAACATGTAATCATGATTTGGAGAATTATTAACCAAAAGTATGAGCATTTAGTGTTTATTAATTGAATGAATACTTTTGGAGACTTGTAGATGTACTGACAAAAAGGTAAAAAGGTAAATAAGGTACCATGAGAAAGCTCATTAACTGTAAAAGTAAACTGAGATTGAAGATGAAAGACCAATTTATCTTCTGAGTCAAAATTTCTATTTCTAAGTGGTAATGTCTTATAAATAAGATCCTACTGAAATACTAAATATATTTACTGAGATTTAGGAATTAAATTATTTATATTGTAATCATTACATGATTATATTATAAAATAAATCAGGAAAATAATTACAGAGCTTCTATCACTTGAATTATAAACAAGTGCTTTTGGTAAAATAAATATCGATATATTAGGAGACAACTTTCTCTTTATATATCACCTACTCAAAATAACTCAAATAATGCACTCATTTGTCAAAACTTTAGGTTTCTACTCTACTCCCAAAACCAGACCCTGATTATCAATTTTTTTATTATTATATTAAAGGAGTTAGATATGTAGAAAATTAAGTCTTAGGTGTATGTTCAATGAAATTAGGTGAGATAAATGATTATTATTGGTACAATAACATCTAAATCAAGGCTATTTCATTATTATTTGATATTTTGTATAATAATAACAATAATAAATTTTCTGAGAATTGCCTTTATAAATAAAATTGTGTGTATTTCCTAAGTTTCTAGTTGCTATCATGTCTTATACCTATGTTATTTTTCTTAAGCAGGGAAATATATTTCAAAAATGTACATATATAAATGATTATAGAAACAAATATGTTATCCAATATATAAGAACTAATTTTTTCTTCCAAAACTTAGATTTATATAGTTTACAAAATAATATTTTTATCACAATTGAGTAAAACTATGGATTTATAATTCATAAATACATGACTGCTTTATTTCATGACACAAAACACCTAAAAGGTATATTTACATATTACTCTACTGAGAGTCATACTCTGTCAAAGATGAAATGAAGTGCAGAATAACTAAAAAGTTATGAAAACTTTCTTGCCAAATAGGCAGAAAAAAATTAAGTTGGATTCCAAAAGTAGACATTTTTAGCTCTTATTCCACTTTACTTCACTTTATAAATAAAGATCAGACAATTCAAAATAAAATTAAGCATTAAGTTGAATTTATTAATTCCTAAGAAATATATTTGGAAACCAAATATTGGGAATCTAAATATTAAAATTCAAATCCTAATTGTCAATCTTTAAAATGTTTTACTATCATGAAAATTCATTTCTACGTGCATGTATATAGGTGTTTGGCTAATAAATTTCAGTTGAACATTTACTGAAAATACTTACTTCATATTTATTCTTATAAGTTTAAAATTCTATATGACAACATATATATATATCAGCATCAGCAGAAATTCTCTTTGTGTTTTTAAAATTTTGTCCATTTTAAATTATATTGATTCTACTCTCAATTTTTCAAACCAATAAAACCAACTAAGATAAACTGTGGAAACATAAGCCTTAGGTTATACAGATAAAAATTAAAATGCTCCCCTAAGTCCCCAGTTAATTATAAACATATACAAAAAGCAAGCGAGTTTCAATCAAAGTAAGCAAAATGAACTCTTGTCATTTCTTTATCTTTCTGGGTGAAATGAGTGATGCCATTTGGGAAATGTCAATCATTGCATCTTCTTTACTTACTCTTATTTTTGTTCTTTTTCTTTCATGCATCTTGCTATTCTCTTTCCAATGAAACTAGTACAACAATTTTTCCAAAATTGTGAAATAGTGAGTAAAATTACTTGCATTAAATACTGTCATTAAGTGTGCTCTTTAACTAGGGAGTCAAATAAATACAATTAGAACTTACTCTACTGACATTGAAAAACTAGTATGCTCCCAAGTTGCTGAACTTTCTCCTTCTACCCAAATTCCTGGTCTTTAAGTCTGATTAATTTCTGCTTTTCCCCTAAAAACATTATGATGGACAAGGGGGGATGGGTGGAGGGAGGGTAATTTGAGGGATCACTTCTATGGTTTATCTTACAATCATACAAGTGAATCTTTCTAAGAGTAGAATATAAACGTCTTAACACAATAACTAAGAAAATGACATAAAGGCTATGTTAACCAGTTTGATGAAAATATTTCAAATTGTATAAGAAAACACCACAGTGTACCCCATGATTGCATTAATGTACACGGCTATCATTTAATAAAAAAAAATAAAATAAAAACATTATGATGGAAATTGATTGATTTCAATTGATTGTTGCAAAATTATAGTTAGTATACTTGACCTGGTGTAGATATCCCATCTTTCTTACAGATGTGTTAAGTTACTAATGTAAAATTTAAAGTAAAAATCCCACATTCCAATTGTTTATTAGTAATTTTTTTCCCTTAAAACACCTATCTTTGATTTAAAAATGTATATTTTTTATGAAAAATGGAAACCATATAAGTATAATGAATTCTTGTTTAACTAGGAATATTTTGCTTATTTGTTTTGGAAAGACTATGGAGGATGACAAGCAACAGTTACAAGGAGCTTGCTACAATCTGAGTTTGGATTCTAAACCATCTTTTTTTTGTATCATCAATTTTAATCTTTGTAAAACTATATGACATAAGAAATACCTTTTGTCATTTAAAGAAGCACAATTTCACGAAAATAAACTATGTTCAAATAATATTGTTAATAAATTTGGTGTGGTCATACTATACAAGTCTCAATTTTCATCAAATGCTTACTACTGTAGATGTTTAGAGAGGATTTTTTAAAAGTAATTTTCAGAGAGTGAAATAGTGAAAATGTAAGAATATAAGCTGAATGGATTGGGTTGTTGTATACTTAAGCAACGTTCACCCAGCTATTTGCCATTCAGAAAACTAATGAATTTTTTCTCCTATCTACATCTTAATTGGTCTAATTTAAAACGAAGAAAAGGATATTACCAATTGGGCTCTTTAAAACATATTACAATAAAAAATGTAAACTGATTTTAGCAAAAAAACACTTTCCAATATTATGAGTGAAAATTGAGTGAGTCAATGATTGTTAGCATATACTTTTTGGTAAACTGTAAATTTTAAGTGAGAGAATAGTAATTTCTGCCTTGTTATCATTGTTTTTCTAGAACTTGGCCTTAACTTTGTCATTGCCCATGTACTGAAGATTTTTGTTGGTTGTTCTGTGCATTATAGAGTGCCTAGAAGCATTTCTGTCTGTATTCCCTACATTCCAGTACCAACTACCAATTGTGACAACAAAAATCTCTCTGGATGTTGGCAAATGTATCCTCAGGAACAACATTGTCCCTATTTAGAACAGAACTGTTGCCCTCTAGGATTGTTAGTCGCACATCTATTTGTATATATATTTAAGTAAATTTTATTTTTTTCCTTCTAAAAAATGTAATAGACATAGGGGTTAGAGATTGAGTTCTGTTACATGTATATATTGTATAGTGATGGAGTCTGAGTTTTTGGTGTATTTATTACCCAAGTAGTGTACATCATACCCCATAGAGAATTTTAATGTTTATGCATACATGATTTATTTACATAAATTCAAGAAAATATAAATATTTAGTACTGAAAGTAAATCAGCAGGTGATTCTGCCATTAGTTGTCACAGGATAGTATTTAGAACAAACACAATGCAAATTTAATGTGAATTTGAAGTTTTGGAAGTTTTAGGCAAGAGAAAGTGTAAAGTGTAAAGAAAAACTCATATAAATTATTACAGATAAATTAAGGTGATTATAGCATCTGTTGATCACATGCATCAACCTCTATTATTCTCTGAAAATAACTTAAATACACATGGATGTATATGCCTCATTGATTATTAGTTTTGTCAGCAGCAGTCACATGTACTATTTTATACAATAGATAAGAAATGATATAGTAATGAATCTGGGTGGAGGGGCATATTTCTCCTCAAACCAGTGTCACAGTCAGATTGGACTTAAACAACAGACAATTCTGGAGCTGGCAGATTTTGTTCTTTAGCGAGAGCTCACTTCCTAGCTTATAGATGGCCCTTTTCCTATTCTCTGCTTGCATGGTGGATGGAGAGAAAGGAAGAGAGAGAACTCTGGGTCTCTTTTGCTCTTTTTAAATGGACACTAATCCATCATGACAGCCCCACCCTCATGATCTCATGTAATCTTAATTACCTCCCAAGATTTCCATCTCATTGGGACTTACATGAATTTGGAGGGATCACAAACATTTAACCTACAACACCCAGTAAGATCACAAGAAAAAGTAATGCATTTGTTTGGGTTACAGAAATTTTGATACTTTTACTAATGGATTATTACATACAAAGATTATTTTGTTACTTAAATGATTGCCTAGTACAAAACAAATATGAACTACTGCAGTCCCACAGCCTGAGGTAAGGACAGAAACATATTAAGTAATAACATATACTTCCAGGAGGAATAAATAACACAATAAGATAAAAAATACGGGCTTGGCACCTGTGGCTAAAGTGGCTAAGGCACCAGCCACATACACCTAAGGTGGTGGGTTCGAATCCAGCCCAGGCCCACCAAACAACAATGAAGGCCACAACCAAAAAAAATAGTTGGGCTTTGTGGCGGGCGCCTGTGGTCCCAGCTGCATGGGAGGCGGAGGCAGGAGACTCGCTTGAGCTCAGGAGTTGGAGGTTGCTGTGTGCTGTGATGTCCCAGCACTCTACCCAGGGGGACAGCTTGAGGCTCTAAAAAAAAAAAAAAATACTTACCAACAAAAAATAAAAAACTCTACAAAAATTTTGATAATGCTATAGCTTTAAAATAGCTTGTCTTCTTTCCTTCCTACATTCTTTTCTTCCTTCCTTCCTCTTTCCCTCTCACTTCCTCCCTCCTTTCTCCTTTTTTCTCTTCCTCCCTTCCTCCCTCTTTTCCTCCCTCCTTCCTTCCTTCCTTCCTTCCTTCCTTCCTTCCTTCCTTCCTTCCTTCTTTTCTCCAACATCATTCAGAGCACTCAGACCTTCACCTCAGCCTTTTGGCTCTCCCAGCTCCTCTAGTTCCCTCACCATTTTCCCTCACAATTTCCTTCAATAAATCCCTTGTACATGGAAGCCTGTCATGGAATCTGCATTCCAGAAGATCCAGAATAACACATCATGGTTATTCAAATAATATTCTAGGAGATTTTTCTCTTTATACTCTCATTCTCTAATGTATTATTCTCAATAAAACAGTGAGAATTCTGTTTTAAAAATGTAATTTACTATATGGCTTCTATATCATATCTTCTGATAGCTTCTCTGCTTACTCTGAGTAAACACAAAGTTCCTTAGAACTTACAAGATCAGGGCCTTGGTACACACTGCTCTGTCATCTGAGAATTTTCTTTTTTTTTTTTTTTTTTTTTTTTTGATAATTTAGGATTTTATTCTCCATTTTTCTTTTACAATTTTATACTCGTATTATGTAGTTCAGTCAGGCATCTCAGAAATAATTTACTAGTAAAACTTGTTAAGCATATTATAATTATAATATCATACAGCATGTAAATCATTGGTTATTTGAGGGAGGGCGATGGTGGTGGTGTAGGGAGCTATGTATGCTTTGCCTAGGAAATATTTTTATAGTGGGAATAATCTTCACCAAAGTCACTGGATTTATTTGCTTTTCTGTATTTGCCAATTATCTTGCAGTTTAGAGGAATCATCAGATTAGTCATAGTCAATGGAATGTATTATATAGTAGAACTTCTACAAATTGACCACCCAAGGACTCTAAGAAACTGGTCAACATATGGAGGTGGTCAACATAAGGACCTAGACCTATTGTACTCAGAGGTCTGTGGGGTATATGTCTGGTCTACAAAATTAGGTCAACTTAAGGAGGCAGTCAATGCAGAGAGATGCCCAACTATAGAGGTTCTACCTTATATTGCCAGGCTAATAAAATTCCCAGTTCTTCTCTTGCCTTAGCTGTAATGATCTAGGAGACTATATGTTCCTAATGGAATAGCTACATCCAAATGGAATATCTGTTAGTTCCCAAGTAACTTTGTGAATAAACAACCCACCCAGGTCATGTAAAATTAATGAGAAA
>NW_003852401.1:15893279-15918267 GCF_000181295.1 Otolemur garnettii | reverse complement strand
TATGTTCTTAAATGATCTTCCTTGGATTTATAGCTTGCCGAACTTCTTTCTGGGCTCAGCTCCCCGTCTTTGACTTCATAGATTCTGATTCCAACCAGTTTTTCTTCCTTTGTTCAGGAGCCTCTGACCAGGGTTGCTACCAGTCAGCCATCTTCCCAGAATCCCCAGAATTTTCTTTACCAAATAAACACTTGACTCTCATTTACTTATTTTAATTTTTCACCATCAACTAAAATATTTATCAATGTCACTAAATTCTGGCATCAAATTAAAGCTTTTCTTAGCACTCTTTTCTCACCCCTCATTTCTTATTGCTCCAGATCCTCTTCAGTATTTGGTGTTGGTGCTTTGGATTTTGATCACTGTAAAAAGGATGCCAAGAGTTTCTCATTGTTGTTTTAAATTTTAATTCTTTAATGACAAATGCTTGAAAACATCTTAAAAAATAGCAACGTGAATAATTTAGTATTTGATCATAGTTGCTCAGCATTAGCACCACTGTATACTCAACAGACTTCAAAATTTCCTGGTATTAGGCATTTGGGGGGAAAAATTTATAAGTCTATCAATAAGAGGTATAAAATATACAGATAGCTATAAATCAGTGAAGACACTGGCCAAATTAATTCCTCAAAACATGCTGAGCGCTCAACAGATTTAAGATCAAGACAGCATATCTGATGAGTTCAGTTGGAAAAAAAAAAAAAACAACAGAATCTATGCCAGCTGCTTGTGTGTGAAAATAAACTATGATATATTATAAAATTGCTGAGTTGATTTATAGAGTTATATAATTGTTGAAAAAATAAAAAAAAAATAAATGCTTGGCTGAGCTTCTAGGAACAGCTTTCAAACCATACTACAGAATATTCGAGGTTCTCTGCCCTGATATTATCAGGAATGTGCTCAATTGGCTCCATGATTGTGCCCCTTCCTCCATGGAAATAAACATTTGAAAATTTTCTCTGTGGCTTTAAGAAAGCCATCTTTCTCCCTTACAAAATCAAAGGATTTAAAAAAGCATCTCTGATACAGCTGCAATAGGAAACCTAATACTCCTTGACCACAGTTAGCGGAATGATCAGGTTTTGAATGCATGGCCTCCTTCTTGTGTTGTTCTATTTATGCTTTCCAAATCTATATTTTCTTTGGATTGATGCAACATACTGCACATTTGAAACTCTAAATTCAAGGAAGTTTGGAATATGTATCCTTCTATGGAAGAAAAGGCCTATATAATACCAAAAAAAAAAAAAAAATTAAAGGAGAGAATGTTGATGTAGTTAATGAGCTGGCAAAATGATTCACAAACATTTTGATCTAATAAACTCTTCATATGCTAAATACAGTTTTGAGGATTCCAATAGACTATTGTTTACGTGAATTATATCTATCAATAATCATCATATGAGAAATTTATTTATAATTTTAAAGAAACTTATTAACTATTTTATTGTAAAATACAATAAGTGTTTCATCAAATGTTAACATAAAACTTTTTTATGAGAAATGTTTTTCGAAATATTTTCCAAAAGAGAAAATGTAGTGAAATTTGTGGGATGTTATTACATTATTTTTAATTTTTTAAATGTCTATTTGGTAGGAAAAGTTGGATTTTCACATTTTTGGTATATAATCTATTATTCTCTTATGTTGGTTTGATTTTGTATATACCTAGATAATGCCTATTGGAAAGGGAGGATTTTGTGGACCCCCAGAAGATCTTAGATAACCTAGGATTCTTCATGCCATAATTTGAAAACTTTTAAGGTAGCCTATTCTCAGAATATCTACTCTTCCCCAAGTATAAACTATTTAAAACTTCACCATATTGTGTTATTATTATTCTAAATTATTTCTTGACCTATTTTTATAGAGAAAAAAGATAAAGCAGCAAAATCTCTCTGATACAAATGCCTTGGAAAAAAAACACGCTAATTAAAGAAAGACCAATCTCAGTGATGAACATAAATAAAAAAGTCCAAAAATGAATTTCAACAAGTTGATGTGCCAATTCTTCAAATAATTATATATAATTAAACATGTAGATCTTAATACAAACACATAAAGTAAATTTAGTAGTAGTCAATGTCTTAACAAAATTTATTGCACTTATATTTTGAAAATATAAAATACAAACAAGGAGAGATGGCTGAAATTGATATCAGAATTAATTTGTTAAAGTTCAAAATAACAAAACCACAATCCCAAATACTTGAACATCAGTGTTTTGTCTGTACTTATGTACTCTCATTAGTGTGAAGGAAGTACCAAAATGACCCCACTTTTTATATAACAAGCAACAATTATGTATACATAAAACATCTCAAGGAATATACCAATGTGTAAATGATGTTACCCTCTTATGTGATATAATATTAGGTCTTCCTAATATTACATATCCATTTATCTAAACTTCATGTATTTTATTTGTATAATAAAACACTTTTTTCCTGAAATCTGAGTAAAGGCTGTTTACACAAGAGACTGAAATCTATGTAAAAAGTCACAGAATTTTGTAACATGGTAAAATATTGTATATAGATTTTATATGCTAATGTATAAAAGCATGATTATATAACATATAAAAGCTCTAATGTATACTTATTAAATCTAAATTAAGAAAATAAAATTATACTTTCTATCCCAGCACTCTGGAAGGCAAAGATGGGTAGATCGCCTGAGCTCACAAGTTCAAGACCAGTCTGAGCCAGAACAAAACCCCATCTCTAAAAATAGCTGGGTGTTGTGGCAGGTGCCTGTAGTCTCAGCTACTTGGGAGGGTGAGGCAAGAGAATTGCTTGGGCCTAAGAGTTTGAGGTTTATGTGAACTGTGATGCCACAACACTCTACCCAGGGTGACATAGTGAGACTCTGTCTCAAAAAACTTTTTTTTAACTTTTCAAATCTTTAAGATGAAGTTAAATATGAGCATATTATTTAATATGTTCATAATTTAAGAATTTATATGTATATAGAATGAAAACCTCTATTTATAACTCAATTTTTATTTTGAACCTCCATTTTAACACAGTTAAAATTTAACTTCCTTGATATTTAACGATCACTTATCAAGCACAATACAGTATGAGTTGGTGCTCATTTAAAATATGAACACATTCATCTTTAAAGCCACAAATCATACAAAAAATAAATTATGCAGTATAGGTTAACAAAAATTGTAAACTTCAAAATACCATGGAATATATTTCTGTGAATAAAGAACTTACAGTATGCCTCTAAACTCTGTGATTCTTTCCTTTTACTCTGATTTTTGTTTTTCTGTAATATATGGATTTGGTTTATATTTTTTCTTTAAAGTTAGATTACTAAATAGAACTATACAGTGTTAATTTTCCATGATCAAGCATTTCACATCATGAATTTTACTTTACTGATCATTCTCTTTTATTCTTTGTAATTGAAAAAAATACAAAGGATCAATCAAAAAGTTAGTTCTTTGAAAAGATAAACAATATTGGCCAGGCATAGAGGTTCACATCTGTAATTCTAACTTTCTGGGAGGCTGAGGCCAGTGGATTGCTTGAGCTCAGGAATTAAGAGACCAAGCTGAGTAATATTGAGACCTTGTCTCTACTAAAAATAAAAAAGCTAGTTGGGCATTGTGGCAAGAGTCTGTAGTCTCATATCAGCTACTCAGGAGGCTGAGGCAGAAGGATCCCTTAAGCCTAGATGTTTGAGGTTGCTGTCAGCTGTGAAGCCATGACACTCTACCTAGGATAACACAGTGAGATTCTGTCTCCAATATATATATTAATAGACTTCTTGCTAGATTAACAAGGAATAGAAGACAAAAGACCCAAGCTCAATTAGAACTGAAAAAGGAGGTATTACAACTGATACTACAGAAGTATAAAATATTATTTGTGAATACTATTAAAATCTGAATGCATAGAAACTCAAAAATGTAGAGAAAATGATCAAATTACGGAAATATACAATCTCCCAAGACTCAGTCAGGAAGAAATAGAACTCCTAACAAACCTATAACAATCAGTGAGATCAAAGCAGTAATAAAAAAATTTCCAAACAAACAAAAAGCCCCAGACCAGATGTATTAACAGCCAAATTTTACTAAGCCTAACAAAGAACAGCTGGTTCCCATACTGCAGAAGTTATAACATACATTGAGAAGGAAGGAATCCTCCCCAAATCATACTGTGAAGCCAGTGTCACCTTGATACCAAAGCAAGGAAAGCACAAAACAACAAAGCTATAGGCCAATATTACCTTATGAATATAGATGCAAAAATCCTTAATAAAATACTAGCAAACTGAATTCAGCAGCAAGTCAAAAATAATCCACCACTGGCAGTGCCCATGGTGGGTAGGGTGCCAGCCACATACACCTAGGCTGGCGGGTTTGAACCCAGCCCAGGCCAGCTAAAAAAACAAACAAACAACAATGACAACAGCAACAAAAAAATAAAAGAAAGGCCAGGTGTGGCGGCTCGCTGCCTCATGCCTGTAATCTGAGTACTCTGGAAGACCAAGGTAGGTGAATTGCTTGATCTCACAGGTTAGAGACCAGCCAGAGCAAGAGTGAAAGAGCAAGACTCCATCTCTATTAAAAATAGAAAATCTGAGGCACGAGGATAGCTTGAGTCTAAGAGTTGGAGGTTGCTATGAGTTATGATGCCATGGTGCTCTACCCAGGATGACAGCTTGGGACTTTGTCTCCTCCTCCCCCCCTCAAAAAATCCACCATTACTACGTGAGCTTCATTCCAAGAATGCAAGGATGTTTGAACATATGTAAACTAATAAGTATAATTCACTACATGAGAAGAAGCTAAAACAATGACTATATGATCCCCTTAGTAGATGCCGAGAAAGAATTAGATAAAATTCAGCATCTTTTCATGATAAAAAGCCTCAGTAAGTTAGGCATAGAGAGTATGTATAGCTCAAAACTATAGCATCTATATATGTCAAACCCACAGCCAACATCATATTGAATGGAGAAAAATTGAAAATAATCCTGTAAGAACTAGAACAATACAAGGGTGCCCACTGTTACCCTTCTATCAGACAAGAAAAAGAAATAAAGAATACCCAAATCAGAAAGAGGAAGTCAAACTATTGCTTTTGCTGATGATAAAATTCTTATATCTACAAACCCCAAAGTCTCCACCAAGAGACTCCTGGATAAGATAAATAAATTCAGCAAAGTCTCAGGTTAAAAAAATATATCAATGTACACAAATCAGTAGCATTCCTACACTAATAACAGTTAACGTGAGAGTCAAATCAAAGATTCAGTACCATTAACAATAGCTACAAAGAATATAAAATACCTAGGAATATAGTTAAACAAGGAGGCTATAGATGTCACCGAAGAGAACTATGAAATAATGAGGAAAGAAATCTAAGATGATACAAACAAATAGAAAAGCATATCATGCTCATGGATTGGTAGAATCATCATTGTGAAAACGTCCATACTGCCCAAAGTGATTTACAGATTTAATGCAATTGACATCAAAATACCTACATCACATTTCATAGGTCTAGAAAAAAATAATTATAGGCTTCTTTTTGGAATCAGAAAAGAGCCTCAATAGCCACAGCAATCATAAGTAAAGAGAACAAATATGGAGACAGCACATTACCAGACTTCAAACTATACTACAAGGCTGTAGTAGCCCAAACTGCACGGCACTGGCACAAAAATACAGACATAGATCAATGTAGCACAGCAGAGAACCCAGATATAAAACATCATGTACAGCCTACTGTTACATGACATAGAAGACAACAATGTACACTAGGGAAAAGAAGCTCTATTTCAGACGCTGGGAAAAATGGATAGCCACATGCAGAAAGGGAAATTTACAAATAGATGCAAAAAGGAGTTTCTAAAGAGATGCACATATTAGGAATTAGACATTTCAGCTTTTATTTTATGTGCAATGTTAGTTATCAATTGAAAAGGCTGTGATACTTTCTTATTTATAGATAATGTAGAATGGCAATAATAGACTTTAAATAAAAAAATCAAATTGAAAAGTAATGTGCATACAACAAACTTACATATGGGGAAACTATATGTGTATATTTGTATAAAAAGAAATCATACAAGTATTCATGTCATATTATTAATATTGGTGTGGTATTGGTCATCGATTACCTTGTCATCATTGCTGAAACTACTTAGAGGATTCAAGTGGTTTATCTTTCAAAAGGAGCTTTGTTATAGACAAAGGATACAATATATCAATAGTAAAAAAGGAATTTTCATCAAAGGTGGCTTGGCTATCTCAAAGATCTCTCCTTCAACGTGAGTTGAACTCTTTTTCCAGGTTTCGAACTACTCATTAATCAAGGTTGCAAAAATCATTTCCTTAGAAACAATATATTCCATAGAATTAATGAAGGTTCACAATCACACTACAGATAGGCCTAGAAATAAGCATGTGGTCAATTTAGACTAATGGAGATTAAACCCATGCTTATGCAGCATATGTTCAGAAATATTGATTAAAACTTTTTTATAATCAGTATTTTTCATTTACTTATTTTACAGCAGCAATAGAGTAAAGAAGTCAATAGCAAACAAATAATTAAACTGAACATCGGGCATAACTAGTGAGGTGTGTGCATTAATCTAAGACCGTGCTGTAATTTCTACATGAATTTTTTCATGTTGTGCACCATGTTAACATACTTTCTCTGGATTAATTGGAATTTATAATAAGTTACTAATTAGGCTTGGCACCTGTGGCTCAAGCGGCTAAGGCGCCAGTCACATACACCTAAGGTGGCGGGTTTGAATCCCCAGCCCAGGCCCGCCAAACAACAATGATGGCTGCAACCAAAAAATGGCCAGGCGTTGTGGCGGGCGCCTATAGTCCCAGCTACTTGGGAGGCTGAGGCAGGAGACTCGCTTGAGCCCAGGAGTTGGAGGTTGCTGTGAGCGTGATGCCATGGCACTCTACCCAGGGGGACAGCTTGAGGCTCCATCTCAAAAAAAAAAAAAAAAATAAGTTACTAATTAATTGACAGCCATAGTAAATTTGTATGTTTTTTCAGAAAGAATGATTCTGTAAACTAAGGAAATGTCTTTATGATTTCACACGGAAAGATAAAAGCAGAGCATACATTTTTACATTTATTATTAACAGACTATATGTATTTATTTTTGCATCCACTTATGGATGTAGGAAGCTGCAAAAAAGATCACCTAAAAGTAGTATAAGCCACAAAATCATAACTTTTATTCAGCCTAGTACTGAGCAGTGGTCAGAAAGCAATCAAGTCATCTGATTTCCAAAGACTGACAAGCTCCAAGATCCTCTCAGGAGAAAAGCAATACACTGACATTTCTCCTATGACAGATATGAGTAGCTAGAGAAACCAACAGCTATACAGAGAGGTAGGAAAATATCAGCTAAAATTTTAATAAAATGTTAACAGTTACGTATGGACTAGAGTGTCCAAATTGGAATACACAAGAGGAGTTTTCCCTCTCTCATAAAATCTATATGGAATTCCACCAGGTACATAAAAAATATATAGGGTGCAGGGAAAGGCAACAGAAAAGAATCCTTGTTGGTTCAGCTGGGCAGAAAGTGACCAAGTACTGGGAGGGACAGGGATATAAATGCACACTTCTCTAAGCCCTTCTGTAAGAGAAAGAAATGACATTGAAATGATGTGGCAATGGAAACAGTCACACAGAAGCTGAAAGATGGCTACAGGAAAAACAAGTTCCTGTCTTTACTACTTTCTTGGATTTCTACCTTCTAGAAAGCAAAAGCTTTCAGCCACTGGAAGAGTGGCAAGTTTTGCCCCTGTCAGGACACAGACAAAGATGTTCCCCAGTTCACAGGAGGGTAGAAATAAAGAACATCTACTCTTTGGTGAGAACAAGGAAACCATCCTGGCAGATTGTGATTAGTTTTGTGTGTATGTGTCACCTGGCTGGGATGTGCACTCAGTTATTCAATCAAACACTAATCTAGGTGTTACTGTGAAGGTATTTTATGGATCTGATTGACATACAATCACTTGACTCTAAGAATAGGAGCTAATACTCAATACACTGGCTTGATTGAATGGCTTCATCAGTCAGATAAAAAGGCCTCAAGTACAAAATTACAGGTTTTCCTGAGAAAGAAAAGATATTCTGCCTGTGAACTGTATCATCAGCTCCTGGGTTAATGAGTACTCAGCCTGGCCTATCTTTCAGATTTTAGTCTTGATGAGCTAGTTGGCACACTCACATAAGACAACAGCTTTCAATGAATATCTTTATATATCTGTAGATAGATAGATAGATAGATAGAGATACATGTGTGTATATACACACATTTATATATGCATTCCTATTAGTTCTGTTTTTATGATAAAACTCTAAGACAGATTTTTGTACTAGTAATTGTCCTGGAGGACCAGAACCTTAAGGATGACTTTTCTGAATATTTCTTTATTTTCTGGAAATACTTACCTTATTTATTATATTGTAAATCAGGAGGGACTATTTATAGCCGTAAAGAGGGCACTGGTGGCCCATGAACACCAGTATTGATAATCATTATAAAATATGCATACAAGGTAAGGTGGTATGGCTAAGTATTTTTAATAATTTTTCTTTGAAAATATTAAGGAGTATAAGTGTTCTTGTTACATAAATGAATTGTATCATGCTATAGTCAGGGCTTTCAGTGTTCCTGTCACTAGAATAGTACACATTGTACCTGACAGGTACTTTCATACCTCACCTTCCTCACCCTCTTCCCTTCTTAGTTTCCAATGTTTACATATCTTTATGACAATGTGTACCCATTATTTAGCTCCCCACTTATTAGTGAGAACATATGGTGTTTGTCCATTCCAGAGATATTTCACTTAGGATGGTCAATTCCTGTACCAGAGAATCCTGCTAATGTAGGGTGACCAGATTCTAACATCTATAAGGCGGGACAACATGGTGGGGGGCAGAGGGGGTGGAGCAGGATCGCGGGGCAGGAGATGGCACCCGGCAGGGCCTGACAACAAGGCAAACTTTGATAAGCAGTTCTCGATAATCACTTCTCAGCAATTATTTATTACAGTTTAACATTATAAAATTAACAGAAATAATATAAAACTCATATTTTGGGGAAATAGCCATATGGCGGCTGAAAACCGTATATTCCCTTCTTGTTCTCCAGCCCGTTCGTGCATTCTTTCCAAAGATCGGGACTTTTTTAAAATGCCGCAGGACACGGGACAAATTGTTGAACAGTGGAACTGTCCCGCCAAAATCGGGAAGTCTGGTCACCCTATGCTAATGAGATAAACAGCATTATATCTAGACATAAATTTAGAGCACATACAGCTATTTGGGGGATATTTCCCTAGCCCTAAAATCATTAGCAGGATTCTCTGGTACAGGAATCGACAGTGGTCTCCAGCCATCCAAATTGTTGGAAATGACAATATTTCATTCTTTTTTATGGTCAGGTAGTGTTCCATTCTATCTACCTACTTATCTATCTACAAGTAGAGATATCTATATATCTAATCTTTATCTATCTATCTTAATCCACTCACGAATTGATTGGCATTTAGGTTGATTCTGTACCTTTACAATTGTGAACTGCACCGTGATGAATGTCCGGGCACAGGTGTCATTTTGATATAATGGCCTCTTTTCTTATTGGAAGACACCCAGTAGTGGGACTGCTGTTTTGAATGGTATGTCTACTTTTAGTTCTTTGAGGAATCTCTATATACTTTCCCATACAGTTCTAAAATTTGTGTGGCTGTATTTTTAATACCTTAAACTATTTTAGTCAAACTAAGGAATAAAAATAAAATAGGACTGCCTGGCTGCTCCTAACTATACTAGAGAATATTAGAAAAGGAAAGGATGGATTCAGGTCTTGAAATTTACATCTCAAGCATGTGTACGTTATCTGAAAGCCTCAATGTGCTCTGAAAGAAGCCCTTATCTCCTGTAAGTAGAGGCTAAGTTTCCTGAAAACCAA
Source organism: Otolemur garnettii (assembly GCF_000181295.1). Lineage (NCBI taxonomy): Eukaryota > Metazoa > Chordata > Mammalia > Primates > Galagidae > Otolemur > Otolemur garnettii. The sequence continues at coordinate 15,908,273 of NW_003852401.1, read as the reverse complement.
ACCCAGCTCTCATCCCACCAATGGATTAACTAAACAAAAATTGAATTCCCTCATAGCATAGCTTCATTAAAAGGAGAAATTTTTTCACAAAGAATTAGATCCTGAAACTTACAGTGGAAACATATGGGGAAATACCAATGATTCTGAAGTCATGGAACCCTTAAATTCTATTGAATCTATTTTTTTTTTTTTCCTTTTAAACCAGTAGAAACAACCCATCTATTCTTGCCTAAAGAGGGTAATCCTATGCTTCCTGTAATAGCTTTTCCTGAGTGGTTTCCATGCAAGACAATGTTAATTCTACTTTCTGTGAAGTGTGACAATGGACTTGTGCATGTAGATTTCACTTGTAATACACATACCATCTTTTTCATTGTCTTGCAATAGCTGACTTAATAAAATTGTGAATGGTTAAATTTTTCAGAGCCAGAGAAATATCCTCAAAATAGCTGTACGTGCTCTAAATTTGTGTCTGACTATGATGCTGTTTATCTCATTAGCAGGATTCTCTGGTACAGGAATCGAGGTGTGGATGCAGGACAGTTGTCTGGATGGCCTTGAACTGACCCAGTTACTCCCCTTATTAGGCTTGTCCTTTTGAAGAATGACTGTAGAATGTGCTGAGAATGCAACATCCTGAGATGAGGGATATTTGGCTAACATAATCCAAGCTTTGTTGCAGCCCCTCAGAAAAATATATCCTTCAGTGCATTAGCCCAGTATACCGTGTCACCTGGGGGTATAAATCCCAAGTGGACTCCCCTGAGGTCCCTCAAATAGGGTATGCAGAGTCAAGACCTCAACTTCCCTGAGAAGCTGTCCTAAGACTTCAAGAACCAGATCACAAGGAATGCCAGGCTTCTGTTGTCCTTTGCTAGCTGTCTATGAGTAATAAATCTGCTTCATGTAAACCATTTCATGTGAGTGTGTTCTATCTCATCAGATGCAGACAAGTCACCAGAGCTCAGTCAACCTAATTCACAGTGGAAATGGGAGTAACAACTTTCACTGTTATGCCTAGTTTCCCAGTAGCAAAGTGTTTACCCCTGTCCCCATTACCACATACCCTTCTGGTCCAGATGTTTTAATGGCAAAGGGGATGTTATGACACATAACAATAATTTCACTGAATGGGAGTTAAGACTGCAACGTGATGGCATGGAACTTTTCCTTTTCTTGAACCAATTGGCAAAGAAAGGAGTTACTGTAGTGGCTGATATGGCTGATCTCTATCACCAGAGGAAATCAGAAGGCTACTATTCAGTGGAAGTAAGGAGTAGTAGGTTAGGAATACAGGATATCCCTTAGGCCCTAAGGCTTAGGGTATCTCATAGTACCAATATGTCCTGTGTTTGAAGTCAATGGAACTACAACAACCCAATTAGGGCAGTACTGCTCGTGACACAGACCCTTTAAGAATGAAAGTATGTCGTCAATCAACCCCATTTCTTTGTGGACAGGAGACTCAAACAGAAACTTCTTGGAAGATGACAGGTGAATGGCCAAAAAACACATAATAAAATGCACAGCATCTTTAATCATCTGAGAAATGCAAATCAAAACCACTTTGAGATATCATCTAACCCTAGTCAGATTAGCCCACATGACAAAATCCCCAAACTGCAGATGTTGTCATGGATGTGGAGAGAAAGGAATACTTCTACATTGCTGGTGGGATTGCAAACTATTACAACCTTTTTGGAGAATTCTCAAGGAACAAAAGTTGACCTACCACTTGTCCTGCAGTTCCATTACTAGATATCTTCCTAGATGAACAAAAATCATTTTACAACATGAAATTTGCACCAGAATGTTTATCGCAGCCCAATTCATAATTGTCAAGTCGTAGAAGGAGCCCAAATGCCCATCAACCTATGAATGGATTAACAAATAGTGTCATATATATGTACCATGGAATACTATGTGGCCATAAAAAGATGGAGACTTTACATCTTTTATGTCTACCTGGATGGAGTTGGAACATATTTTTCTTAGTAAAGTATCTCAAGAATGGTAAAAAGTATCCAATCTACCCAACAATATTGTGAAACCAATATATAATCATTTACACATTCATACCAATGATAAAACACAAATATAGTCCAGAAAGAAGGAGGGAGGTGCACAGTGGGGAGGGGAGGACGAGTGGAGGGAGAGTATTTGGCAGGATCTCACCTAATGTACACAATGCAAGGGACATTTCAAAACAGCTAAGAGTATATTATAAATGTCATACCACAAAAATAAGTAAATGAGGTGATGGTTATGTTAATCAGTTTGATTTCAGCATTCCACATTATATATAAAATCACCACATTGTACCCCATAAATATATACATGATTTAATAAAAATTGAATTAAAAAAAAGAATGAAAGTATGGTTGATATCACTAAGCAAGGGACCATGACTCACTGGGGTGCTTGCTGAGGACAAAGGAAATGTAGAATGGGTAGTAGGACATAGTCATTATGAATACCAACATGTAACTAGTGGCAAAAACTGGGATTTTAATTGTTACTAGTATTTCTTTCTTATTTTGTTAAAAAGATGAATATGTATGTTAAGGAACTTTTTTCTTCTTTCTTTTCTTCCCTTATCTTCTAACATAAGATGTATTAAAAACCAACTTTGCATCACAGTATTTAAGTTAGAGGAAGACTAAATATCATCTAAGTTCTTTTTATCCTTTTCTGGGAAAAGGATATATATTTTTTAGTTTCAAGAAATAATTGAAAGAAGCATAAGAGTAGCTTGAAACTTCATGTGGCCAGTTCTATTTATACATGAACCTGCAGTAAAAATACAGTAAAGATCATGGGAACTACCATAAAAGAATAGAAATTATGTATTTATGTAAATATTTCATAGATTATATAGTTAAAAAAGAGAAGATAATACCTGTTTCTAACATAGATTTTTGAAAGTTACCAAAGATCACATTCTGGAACAGGGCACTACCAGTAGCTCAGTGTCTTTAGAAGTTTCATTCTGCTAACTTCAATGCATTTCTTAAATGAATAGCATTCTATGTCAATGCTTATAAGATCAGAAAAATATTCAATGAATAAAGAATTCAATAGTTATCTTGAACTTTATTTTAGAAAAAAATCATCACAATTCAGTGAAAGAGTAGCCATGTCATCTAGAATTTAGATGGTAAAAACATTAAATTAAGAAACATCCAAAATATGCCCAGTCTTTATAAAAAATATTTTTGATGAAAATTCTAATATATTATTTTAAAACCTAGATCACAGTTATTTATGGGTGTATTGTACTAAATATGGGATAATGTCACAAAACTCCTTGATGTAATATATTCTTACCACTTTTAAAGCAAATAAATATGTCAAAACATCACCTTATACAGAAAAGTATAGACATGTTTCTAGTTTCAATCAGATTAAAAATGTTTTTTTCTTTTTGGTTATTCTATCCAGTACTGTTCTTCTCTGGCCCATAAAGTTTGGTTCAGAATATGCTTCTGCAATGAATAAGGAGTTTTTATACCTGGGAAATGATTTTTTTTTAAACAGCTGTTTAGTAAGACAACTTTGCACACATACCTTGTGGAATATACGCAGAGGAAGAATTTAAACCCTTGCAGTTAATGGACTGCCCTTGTAATTATAGTTCAGTTGGGTAAGTGACTGAGGAGAATTGATTGGCTCCACATTACCTGTTTTATGAAAGGAAGTCTCCATTTAAAATGCATATTCAAGAAATAAACCCACTCAGAGAACAGTTTTACTTCGTATCATGTTGCTGTGTTTCAGGTAATTTTCTTCTGATTCCTACCCAGCAGTTAAGACAATGGTTTCTCTAAGTTCTCCAAGAAGCAATGCTAGGAGGATTCAATATGATATCCAATGAATATATAATTGCCTATTTGAAATCATGCTGATTGTATGAGAGAAGGCAGGAGAAACAATTTAAGAAACAACTAATATATTCAAACTGTTAAGATTTCCATTTTAAAGTGTTTATGGAAATACTTAAACTGGAAAATTCTCTACACTAAAAATTGCATTTTCATACATATTATAGTAAGTTGTTTTGACATTTTAGCCAGCATTTTTTTATTTACTTTACGAGAAGTGAGAGGGCTGATTAGACTATGTTGATTATTAATTTTTGTCTGAAATGGTTAGGCAGAACAGTTTCCTTTTGCTGTTAGCTATCTAATTGTATTCAGTTGGTTTACCTGTCTGATCACTTGGCCTTCCTGTCTTTTCCCTTGGTAAGTGGAGATTGATTCACACTACTCCTTTCTGAGAAACTAAGATGCTCTCAAAGGCCTTGCTGAAAGACAGGCACTTAATGTGAGAGGAGTTTTGCTCTCTGTCACTTGAACCTTGGCCTCTCCCCTACAGCATTTGACAAGAGTGTTAAATCTGGTGGGAGCCTTTGATTTATCCTATTAAGGGCATGTGTGTCCCATAAGCATTGGGCTAAAACCTCTAATTCTTTTCCAAGAGACCTTGGATACCAACCAGATGGTGGTTTTTTTTTAGTTAAAATAAGGCTGAGTTTGAGCTTATACCTAGATGTCATCTATTTTATAGCTTATTTCCTTATGACATATAGGCGTTCTTTGTTATGGCTATAAAAGTACTAAGTTAAAAATAATTATGATATATTAGTGATGACAGAGTAGTCTTTATTTTCTTAGATACTAATTTGACTTTCTCTATGAATTAACTGTGAGTCTGCCATACTTAGTCTACTCTATGTAAGGCATGTTACATTCAACATCTTATTTAATGCTCAACATATCTGCTGACGTCATTATTGTATCATTTTATAGATGAAGAAACTAAGTTAAGGAAGGTAAATTAATGCATAGTTAGTAAGAACTTTATCCTCGATTGTACCCAAATCTGGGTAGTTGCAAAGCACTTACTCATTTCACTACACTTCATAGCTCTTTACAATCTTCCACCAAAGTACTCCAATCAGGCAGAGATGTTAAAGTTTAGTTCAGACAGCTCCCTGAAAGTTTGAAATTTTATGAAAGTCTCTTTGTGTACTTTTAAAATGATTTACATGTGGTATTATACTATTTTCAGTTTGTTTATAAATATTGAAAATTACTTAAATACAAAACCAAATTACCTGTCTTTAATTTCTGAAGAGAATTCGACGTTCTAAGATACCATATGTTTATTCTGCTATGTTATTTGATAATGACATGCAGTTTTGTACGCCCACAATTTCGGGAATATGCACACCAGCGTGAGAGGGACACAACAGCACAATACAACAAGTAAATGGTAAGAACAAGGCCGTGGGACAGCAAAGGAGTTGGCGAGATAAAACAATCTCAGAGGAGGTGAAGAATAGAGTGTTTATACATGGACATGTACCAAGTTCGCCAGGTGGAACCATAGAAAGCATGAGTTATAGTCCTTGCTTTTAATTAAGTACCTGGCAATCTGTCTGGAAGAGCATAGAAAACGAATGAAAATGATTCAATGAAACCTGACACACCATTGACAGGAGGTTCCTGGGTTACAAATGAGATAGATTCTGTGGGTTCTTAGGTTTAATTTGTATGTAAGTTGGAACAGGTAGATTTACCCATTACCTGTAATAGCCTCCATTTATAAGTGTCAGTCATATGTCAGTTGGATGTTTGTAACTTGGGGACTTAGTATAATAGCCCCCGTTCTTATGTGTGAGTTGTATGCAAACCAGATGTTTATAATGTGGGAACTGCCTGTGCTAAGTGACTAATAAAATGACAAGCATCATGCCAGATGCTAAAATGGTGCAAAGATTTGTAAAACAGAGTTCCTTCCCTCAGAGTTCCTTCCCAAACTATGCTGTGTAAAACTAACCTTATAATATAATGTGATATGTATCACAATAGTGAAAGTACGTAGTGGTTACATAGGAACCCCATAGTTAGAGGCATTACATCTGGGGTTCTCTCCTCTATGGATTTAATATAGCAGGAGATCAAAGTTAGAGAATAACTTTGATCAGTTTTGAAATGCTATAATGCACTCAGTAAGTTTTTTGTAAATGTTGAGTAGTTTAGCAGGCCTATCTGAAAAGATCGCTTATGCTAGAGGTAAGTATGGTGGGATAAATAATATGTAAAGTGAAATAAAGATAATAGGGCCCCTTTTAAATGTTCAGATGTCTTGCTTTACTTCCTTTAAAGAAAACTCAATATCCTTGTAATTACTTGGCCGTTGCTGCCTTCTCTATTAGGCTATAAATCAGAGATGGCAGAGGCTTTGTCTTGTTCTTTGCTTGGTATCACATTCATGAGGCTTTGAGAAATCACCAAAGAAGGAAAGGGACAGACATACATGATGTGGTGCACCAGAGACAAGTGATTAAATATCGTGGTGAAGGAAGCAACATGAAAAACTGTCTTTGAAGGGCACTTCTTAGTGGGTAGAAGGAACATGAGGGTGGGCTTAGATGGAGCATGGATGAGGCAGAATTCACAGCTGGGAAGACCAGAGGCCTGGAGGAAGTAGTGGCAGACCATCTTTTCTTTTGCAGAAAAGAAAAGGATGAAGGAGACAGGTATGCCCACAAGGAAAGTGTCCAGAATTGTAGTAGGGTAGAAAAGCTAAGGTAAAAAAAAGACCAAAAAACATATTTTCTAATTTGAAAAATAAGGAGGATGAAGGGAGACTTTGAGGGAAACAACGCTAGTTTGGTAGCAGAAATTAATAAGACTTGGTAAGAAATATGCTTTGGAACTATAAAGATTTGTTATTGAAGAAATTTACCTGCCTAGGATCTGTTGTCTGCTACTGATTGCTGACATGTTAAAATCTCTTCGTTCAAAAGGAAGGATAAGGCTATGATTCTTAAGATGGTTATTCTGCTTTATACACGTGTTCTTATCTTTAAGTTGTACTCTGTAAATCATTTTACAAATGTGATTACTTTTTAAAAATTTAACATTATTTTGCTTGGAAAGGTGATCTCATGGATTCAGAACTCCATTGTTCATATGGATTTCAATAAGCAAGGATTTATGAAATGACCTATATAAATGGCCTTTGTCTTATTTAGAGTACTATGTGGTATGCCCTTGAAAAATCCTTCTCTTTCTAAAAGTGATATAGGAACTTTGGACTCCTCCATAATGATATATACTTTTCATTTTTCTTTTCATTCTAAATCTTTTCTTGGTTTGATTTTATTTAAGATGAAAGCGTCTGTCTTATATACTACATTTGAAGATCTTTTTTTTTATTGGATAATGAGGTTATGAGGCCAATAGACCTGAGTTAATGTCACAATCACATCAGGTTTCTTTTAGCCTCTGATGAAAAGCAGAGGCGAGACAAATTCAATGACTTAGTGTTTCTTCAAATTTGTAGTGTTTACTTTCCTCTCTCCTATGATCAGATCAATTTATCAAGTTGATTTTTAAAGTATAGTAAAACAGTTCTCATCTTTACTTACAAAATGTGTCCCTAGAAAGAGAAGAATAATTCTAAAGGTGCTAGAAGTAAAATCATGTGAAATAAAAGTAAAACTTTGGGCAGTAAGAATGGCAGGGCGGTGCCTGTAGTTCATTGGTAGGGTGCCAGCACATACACCCAGGATGGCGGGTTAAAACCCGGCCTGGGCCAGCTGAACAACGATGACAACTGCAACAAAAACATAGGCAGGTGTTGTTGTGGGCGCCTGTAGTCCCAGTTACTTGGAAGGTTGAGGCAAAAGAATCACTTAAGCGCAAGAGTTTGAGGTTGCATTCAGCTGTGATGCCACAGAACTCTACCAAGGCAGAGACAGTGAGACTCTGTCTCAAAAAAAAAAAAGTTAAGAATGGCAGGTAAACATAGAAGCTAGGTTTTAAAAATCTTTCGTGTAAGAAAAAGGCTAAAATACTGAATAAAGTAGTTTGAAACTGTGATGGGATTGTGACCAAAAAAGCAATAACCCAGGTAATGGATTCTAAAAGTTCAAGGATACTTTGCATGAAAGTATTTTAGAAAATAGTATAGAGACTTAGTTAAAGGGCACGAGGGAAATATTGATTGCCATTTTGTTACATAAAATTGGGTAGAAAGTGAATATTGGGATGGTAGGGAAGAAACAAATGATTACACTGAAATCACCTTTCTCTGGACTGCAGTTTATGGTGTGAGATATAAATTCCAGGATTTAGGAATTTTAAAAAATCTAAACTCCAACCTATCTAAGTCTAGACTGGGTAACACTTATATCATAGGTATAGTACATTACTGTACTTATATATGCTTACAGTATTTATAGTATGCTTTAATGTTCATACACGCTAACATTATAGTATGATTTACATATTCAGTTCTTCTTTATAATAGGGAGGAAATTATTTTGCCAAATTCTAAATTTAGGTGACTATATAGCCCAACCTAGTTCTTTCATGCTCAAAATATCTGTATCTATATATATTTGATAAGTAGCTTTAAATGTGGTAAGATTTCAAAATACTCCCTAGCTATTACCCCAATAAATGATCTTGATTGATGCTTTTAAGGTTCTTTACACCTGTTTTAATCAAATTCTTCTCCATCCCAATTTTAATTAAAATGAAAGGAGGAAATGAAAGTACACCAACAAGATGCTGCATAGTATTCACGAGTGATGAGCAAGAAAGTATGTTGTAACATCTACATTCAAGACACCAGAATTGAAGCAAATATTCTGCCGGGGTAACAATAGTATCCTGGAGTAAGCAAACCTAAATTCAACATCCAATGATGCCAATTTAGAGTCTGAAGTTGTGAGAAGAGTTTATTATTTGTGCCTACAGACTATTTTTGTCAGTTTTGATATGAGACCATTAACTGTCTAAGTGTATTGTAAGAAGATTAAAGAAGAGGGAGAAAATGAAAGTAAAATAGAACACTACAATATTATTATACATAATAACATCTATTCTGTTCTTTGCCTCTGTACTGACCATATGGTTTTTCTGAGAGATAGAAGAATAATAATAGCAGAAGAATTTCATTCTATTTTATGCATGCACACCTCGTCTTCCCCTCAAAATGGCTTCTTGAAAATGAGAGTTGATTCTCTTGATTGTCAATAATAACAGTGATTCTCCCTGCTGTATTTTTTTAGATTAATGCCTGAATATCTGCCTGGGATGGCAGGTAGCCTGGTAATCACAGCCATGCTCAGATAGAGCCAGGCCACCTATTAATGCTTGACCATCTACGCCTACCCTGCAGTGTCAGCTAAACCTTCTTTATTATCCTCCTTTTAACTAAGAGACTCTTAACTCAAATTTTCAGTTAATGGAAGTGGAGAGAAAGCGGCAACACTTTTTATCTGCTCATTTCTTGGTTGAGGCTTAATAGTATACTCAAGACATATCCCCAGAATTAAGAAGAAGTAAAATGGTGGGCCAGAAAAGAGGAGAATGATTCTGAATATGTGGTGGACTGTCTGATCTCTAGAGACAAGAGGATCGTATAGCACATCCAGTTTTGTTTGATATGTTCTTCTTTTTAAGAGGCAGGACAAAATACATTTTGTCCAATAGTATGCTGAGACTCAAGTTTATGTATTCTTTTCACAAAGCCTTGATGGAAAGTCCCATTAAGTAGAATGTATGCCTAGTGGTTGCTCTCCTGGTTCCTATCCCTCTTAGCTACTTTAGCATGATGTAATCTCAGGAAGAATGTTCTTCTATAGCTCACTTAATCTATTTTTCCTCAGTCATAGGTTGTGCCAGCAGAATATGACAATACAGACTGGATTTGATTAAAATGAGGAGATGTACATAAAAAAGAGTGGATTAAAGTTATAGAGGTGACGGCAGAGTAAAACCCAGGGAAATAGCCATTAGGTCGATTATACCATTATCTGAAGTTGCTCAGGGCCTTATTTTCTAATTTCCTGGTGTGGGAGATTGATTCACAGAACTTGAGTATATCTCTCTGTCTTTCTTGACGTTGGCTGAGAACATTCTTACATTGCTGGTTCGTATACAGAACAGTATCCTTGGTATCCTCTCAGAAGATCTGTATTCTTCTTAGGTTACTGGCTACTTGTTAAAACCAGTCAAGAGTGTGAAATGTTGGTTTATTAGCCATAGCATTATTGAAAGTAAGAGAGGGATTCTGAGTGGATGTACATGGGTAATTCTTTAAAAGGTGTTATTACAGGGTGTATTGCAGCAAATACAGGTATATTTCCCTACTACAAAACTAATGCAGTTTTTAAGGTACTTTGTAGTGGAAAGTAAATGGAGAATTCAAGATCTTTTACATACTAATTTAGAAGATGGTTGGTAATCTCAGAGAGTAAAAAAATCTGTTTAAAATATCACATAGCTACAGTTGGTGTTAGTTGCAGTTGATTGTTTCAAAGAAAAGTGCCATATTCCTAAGTGCATCTTTTAGAATTACCATCAATTATTGGCCTTGCAAAATATTGTCATTTTGATAATATTTAAGAGATGATCTGGGGCTGAAATTCAAGCAGTTAAAGATCTGCCCAAACTTACGGACCTGTATGTACTATTATCTGATGTTCACCTCTCAGGCAAGTTCTGTGCTTGAAGTAGCATCACTATCTACACTTCTTGGCGACGTTTGCCAATGCGAATGGTCTTCAGTGGCTGCCGTGCAGAGTAACAATCTAGTTTTAGCACACTGTACTTGGAATAGGTGCTCTGACAAAAGAACATCGCTTCCATTCTTATAGAAAAAAAATCTTTTAAGACAACCACTGCCTCAGCCTGTATCTCAATGAGGATTTTTGTAATTCTCTGATTTGTGTGGTTTGACACATCAAACCATTCTTTTGGCTGAAGGATTAGACATGTAGCTGTGAAAAATATCCTGAAGGAAAAGGGAAATAGATACAGATTCATGCACATCCAAAGTGGAATGCTAAAAGAATAGAGATGTGAATATAGCATGAATACCGAGTGAGAGGCTGAAAGGAGTCCATGATCAAGGGAGAACAGAGAAAACAGTGGATTGGAAAGTGACGGAAAGCAGACTCCTGAGCAGATGTCCTGCATTTCAAGCTAGTTAACCACTTCCTGGCTGTGAAACCTGAGTCACAGTCATTTGCTACATCCTGCCTTAATTTTCTCCACTGTAAAATGGGAAGATGAATGACTATTGTTTAGGGTTCTTTGAGAATTAAATGTATTCACAACCATAACGCAATTAGAAAAGATCATTGCATATAATAAGAACTGTATGCATGTGTTTGAGGTAAAAATACTCATAACAATTCAACAAGAGATGCTCTGGATGTAAATATGTGGCAGAGAAAGTGTATTTGCCTAGATAACAACAGCTAAATTAAAAAAAAAAAGTGTGTACTGAAGATCTATGTTATCACATGGTATTATGAGATGCTAGTGTGGATCACTTTAAAAAGTCAACGGGATGACTTCTTGAGCTAAAGTGAGTTCCTTGAAGTTCGGTCGGCTTTTATTCCTTACTAGTCACACGTCTCCCATGTGGGAGGTTGTAGGTTAAGTTAGCTCAAGTGTCCTCACCTCTGAGTACACGGGACATCAGGATGCAATTTTAGTACCTTGTGTTACCCAGAAGTCATCCCATTTCCTAGGACAGACAGAGAGGAGCACCTTCAACTCCTGGATACGGCACAGTTTGAGCAGGGATAGGGCTTTCCATTAATGGCCTTTGGAAAGCCCCAGGGGCAAGTCATCCTCAGTGATGCACATATGTAACCATATCACGGTAATGTTGTACACCCGGCACTATTCTGCTTCTGTGAATCCCTGCTTATAGAACATTCCCTTCATATTTACATCTGCTGTAGTCAAAATAACCATATAGAATTTAGCAGATGGAGCAATATATTCCCCTTAGTACCCAAGAAGTTGCCTTAAAATAAAAAAAAAAACCTCACTCTGCTTAATTCATTGTACTAGTAGCTGACTACCTCCAATAGCATATCCGATGCAGTTAAAACATTGGCATTTTTCTCAAGAACAAATATGATACCCATAACCTGTGTGCCAAGACGTGAATGATAGTTAGAAGTTAGTATTATACAGTCAACTCATCAAGGGATGCTGTTTATTGTTTTTTTTTTTTTTTATTGTTGTTGTTCCTTGAAAACATCAACATGAAATAAGCTGGTAAAAATTGTACTCTAACTTCAATCCACTTTACTTCCACAGGAGATATCTGGATGCTTGTGAAATGCAGACAGCCCATCCGAGAGAAATAACTAAGAGTTAAAATTCTCTTGAATGGAAATGCTCTTTGAGAAAAACAGTAATGATGTATTTCCCAGTGTCATTTTAATCCATGTATGCGTTTTCCTGTTTTCCTCATTCACGCTTTACTCCACATATTACTCATAATTCGGACTTTGCCTCCCTAGATAGGAGCCTGTCTTTTAGCCTCGTTGCTGACACACACTGTTGGCAGGAGAAAAGTTTCTCTTATTTGAATTTTCATGAAGAAAGATTAAGGCTGAAAATGGAAAGGAAAAGGGGGAAATCACAGGCTCATGCCTGTAATCCCAGCACTCTGTGAAGCTGGGGTGGGTGAATTGCTTGAGCTCACAGGTTCAAGACCAGCCTGAGCAAGAGTAGACTTCATCTCTAAGAATAGCCAGGCAGTGTGGAGGGTGTGTGTAGTCCCAGCCCCTTGGGGGGGATGAGGTAAGACAATCTCTTGAGCCCAAGAGTCTGAGGTTGCTGTGAACTATGACACTGTGGCACTCTACTAAGGGCAACAAAGTAAGACTCTGTCTCAAAAAAAAAAAAAAAAAAAAAAGTAGAAAATGAGATACTGGAATGATGCAAAGAAACAAAAATTTTGCAATTTTTTACTATTAGTATTACATATCTAAAAAAAAATCTATAAACATTGGCTCATTTTCAAATGTTTCTAAGTTGCTCTATTGGGTACTTATTTTCAATGGGAAATCAATTTGGACTTAAAAATTAAAGTCAATAAAAAACTAGATTCAATTCATGTAATTCAACTCCAGAGTGAATTTTTCTGACTCACATTCACTCCATAAATATGTATTATTAATCCTCTATTAATGCAATGGAACTTGTTATAGTAAAATTATTGAGGCTAAGATTGGCAAAACTGTTTCTATTATCTAGCTGAAAACCCGCAGTGAGAAGTAACTTCACTTTTCATTTATTTTACATTAAAAGTGGAGAAGTAAGCCATCTATCCAATTTTCAAGGTTTTTTGCTGTAGGGATAATGCCTTTGTTTTCCAATCACTGCTTCTCCAAGTGGTGGGTAGCAAAAACAGAAAACATGCAAACTTGAAATTGACATGCTTCGCAGAATCTGAGACGGAATGTTTCCCTGCCTATCAGTTCAGGCAGAACATATAATTATTTTCACATCTCACAGGAGTAGTCCTTTCAGTGTTAGATTTTCTTAATGCTCTGAGTCGGCAATGACAGGGAGAAAAAAAGGAAGGAAAAAACACATTTGGGGACTGTCATTTGCAGTCAATTCTTTGAAACTAATTTTAGAATGACTTTTAAATTCTGCAAAACATTTATCAGGCAATTTTCTTGATGTAGAAAACAGTTATTTCTCAGTTTAATTTGCCAGAAAGTTTTCCCAACTCTTTGTCTTCCTTTTGACAGGTTATTTTCAGGAATGTCATCCCTCCAGGTGGGGTAGAAGTGTGTGGTGACTGTCCTAGACAGACTTTTGTGAATGCTTTCTCCTTGTCCAACTTTACAACGTCATTAGGTATTACTGGCTATGGCATAGGGGCTTCCATGGGTAAATATCACAATATCGTCATCATTGCAACCGTTAGGACTCAGTTTGGAAACTAGAAAGTTACTGACATTTGGATTCCATGAAATCTCTTTTCTCTTTTAGCAGCACCATTCATGGGTAGATCCTGGAGGTAATTCAGTATAAAATGTCTTGTTAACAAGAGGCAGAGCAGCTAATACCATGGAACTGAAATGATACTGAGGTGTTAGGACGTGTGATGAAACATAGGCAAATTAAATGGTGCTCTAGTAAAACCACTGCCTGATCACACCTCTGACTTGAAGCCATTCATCCAATACTTGCTGAAAATTAAAAAAAGTTACAAACATTTTACTGTAGGTCACACAGCAGAAAATAGCAAGGTTATTCCTGTTGTGTCCTGAAAGGAGATACATACTGAATAAGCACTAGAAAGTAAAAAAAGAATCTTACTGATAATGATGTAAGCTTTTAATATTCTATATACCTAAGACTTTCCTAAGATGTTCATAGACTTTAAACAAATAATGAAACTGCCTGATAAAACTCTTGGCATAACTCTCTAGGAGATGAAGACTGAAAGCTTATTGTGAAACAAATTCTGTCAGGTGTGAGAACCACTGAATACTGAGCTAAATAGTAATTATTCTGGAAACATTGACAGGCGTTAAATTAGATGCAATCACAGAGGATCTCAAATTTATCATTTGGAAAAAAAAAATCTTCCTCTGCTGTTTTCACCAAGATTACAAAGAACATGCTCAACAATTACTAAGTGCTCAGCCCTGTGGTGAAAAGCAAATTGCAAAGCTTTTGCATTAGACACAGCACCTTTCCCCATCTGCACCCAGTCTACTATTTGAAATGATTTTCTTTCCTTTTTTTTTCTTTATTAAATCATAGCTGTGTACATTAATGCAATCATGGGTTACAGTGTGGTGTTTTCATATACAATTTGAAATATTTTCATCAAACTGGTTAACTTAGCCTTCATGTCATTTTCTTAGTTATTGTGTTAAGATGTTTATATTCTACTTTTAGAAAGATTCACGTGTACCCTTATAAGATAAATCATAGAGGTGATCCCTCCAATCACCCTCCCTCCACCCATACACCCTCTTCCCCCCTCCCCATATTCTTAGGCTATAATTAGGTTATAGCTTTCATATGAAAGCTATAAATTAGTTTCATAATAGGGCTGAGTACATTGGATACTTTTTCTTCCATTCTTGAGATACTTTGCTAAGAAGAACATTTTCCAGCTCCATCCATGTAAACATGAAAG
>NW_003852401.1:15808555-15892615 GCF_000181295.1 Otolemur garnettii | reverse complement strand
AGAAAGAAAGAAAGAAAGAAAGAAAGAAAGAAAGAAAGAAAGAAAGAAAGAAAGAAAGAAAGAAAGAAAGAAAGAAAGAAAGAAAGAAAGAGAGAGAGAGAGAGAGAAAGAAAAGAAAAGAAAGAAAGAAAGAAAGAGAGAGAGAGAGAGAGAGAGAAAGAAAGAAAGAAAAGGAAGAAAGAAAAGGAAGAAAGGAAGGAAAGATTGTCTTTAACAAATCATGCATAAAATTAAAACTCAAACCAGAAGACTATTACATGACCCATATCTATGATAGCTAACCAGAGTTCTATGATAAGAGTAAGTATCAAATAAAACAGAAAACAGTCGCAGCTCCAGAGTAACATTTTGATGAAAAAAGCAGCTCCAAGATTGTTCACTTTTCTCTAACTCTGTTTTCACTTATTGTGTGCTCGAATGTAAATTATTCCTTAGTTACTCTTCCATAAAATCACCTGGAATTTCTAAGATGATGAAAATATAATAATCTGTTTTTTAATTTGTGCATCACCAATATATAAAATAATAACTGATATAAAAAGATTTAATGAAATATTATTAGAATAATTAAAACGAAAACAAAGCAGGTTTTAAAAACAGATATTAAGAATTCTTTAATGAGGAATCCATTTTAAAACAGACCACTTTTCAGCATAAAGTGGGGAATATAAAAAGTTAAATTCCCAACCCCAATTTTAGGAAAATTATTTCATAGTGGTGTTATAAAAGGAAATGTTAGAATATAAATAATTGCAGTTTCATATATATATATGTTTTTATAAAGTCTTGCTCTGTCCCTGGGCTAGAGTGCCATACCCTCAGCCTAGCTCACTGCAACCTCAAACTCCTGGATTCAAGCAATCCTCCTGCCTCAGCCTCCCAGGTAGCTGGGACTATAGTCACCTGCTACCACAACAGCTAATTTTTCAACTTTTAGAAAAGATGGAGACATTCTTTCTCAGGCTGCTCTCCACCTTCTAGCTCCAGCAGTCCTTGCTTCTCACCATCCCAGAATGCTAGGATTGTAGGCATGAACCCCCTACTGTCTGCAGTAACGTTGTAGAGCTTGTTGAATTAGTATAGACATACATCCAAAAGTCAATTACGCGTGCATACTGATTTAACATATATTTATGGATAATCTACTTTTTATTTTTAAAATGAGGCAATAAAATACATAGATAAATAAATGAGGCAGTAAATACAGTTTTGTATATTTCTCAATTAAATACCAATGATCCTAATTATTTATTTCAACACTTTTATAGAAAACAACAAAATAGTATTAAATACTTGAAATGCAAAATATTCACTATAACTCTATTTTAGAAATACTTCAAAAAGGAAATATTACAGATGTTTCTAAATATGTAGAACATATTAAATTTGATCCTATTTTATGTCTATTTATAGGATACAGAGCACATGATCTATAATGCACTCTTATAAATAGATATATTCTAAATGTATACAAAAATCTTTGAAATATAAAAGGATACACCTCCTATTTATCTTCGTAACTATTTTTCCTTGTTCTATGCTCACTGATTAAAAATATCTCAAATGAGTAGTGGGGCAAAGTGCAAAGCAGTAACAAATAGTATTCATGATTTCAGATTCTAAAGTAAAATATTACAGGACTCTTTTACTTAGTCAAAATAGGTGAGCTCTACAGAGGCAAGATTTACTTTCCCTTCCTGTCTCTCAAAGCTGGAAACAAGGTTGGGGAAGGCAGGACAAGTGGAAGGGAATTGCTAGAATATAGATATTCATAAATATATCCTAGAGTTACTGTGCTTTTTTATTCTTTCCCCAGCTATACAGTAAGTGTGTAGGACCTAAACTCTAGGCATTTTTTTTTTCCTTTTTAAGACAGAGTCTTACTCTGTGACCCTGGGTAAAGAGCTGTGGCATCACAGCTCACAGCAGCCCCAGACTCTTGAGCTTGAGCAATCCTCTTGCCTCAGCCTCCCAAGAAGCTAGGACTACAGGCACCCACCACAAGGCCCAGCTGGTTTTTCTATTTCAGTAGAGACTAAACAGTGAGTGAGTCACACTTCCTTGACGGGTCTCAAACTCCTGAGCTCAGGGAATCCACTGTTCTCAGCTTCTCTGAGTGCAAGGATTACAAGTGTGAGCCACTGTACTCAGCCTAGGCATAGAGATTTGAATAACCCAGAGAGTTAAAGGAAGTAGTTGAATTACTTCATTTTTTCAACCATCATGGTAAAATGTCTACTGGAAACAGAAAAATATAGAGTGGCTCAATTTGATCAGTGCCTCAGATTGCAAAAGTGTTTGCTTTGCTTGTTTCTGCCCAGGCCTGGAAGAGGTGAATTGAAGGTGTCTGCAGCAAAGCCATGCCCCATACAAACTAAGTGCTCATACAACCAAAGCATGCATTTGGATGGCATCTTTGGGACTGGGACAGGTCAAGCAGGATGGCTTAACAATTGTCGGCATGAATATAAGAAAATTTACAACAGATGTCATCTAAAAACATGCTTTGGTTCCATGAAAACCTGCCAATGTGTAGATGTGACTCTAAAGAAAATGGGATGATGAATTATATTAATTCTCAGGCTCTCTGGAAAAAAAGGGGTTTTAAATTTATGGTAATTCCTCTTATATGCTATTCAATTAGTTATTATATTGAGACAGTATAACTAAAATCGTATTTTTCCAACATTCAGAGGAAATTCAAAAACTTGGCTGGAGAAAATGCTAGACTAGAAGCAGCCCACTCACACCTCTCTCTAGGAGAGGCTCTAAAGTGGAAAGCATATGCCCACCTATCGATGGCCCTTCTTGGAGACAGCATTGTAAATCCTCAGAGAAAAAAATGGAATGACAGTATGAAGGTGAGGTGATGGGATGACCTGCTTGAAGATCAGAAGGTACCCGGGAGAGACATCCACATGTGGAGCAGGACAGGAGAAGAAGACTGAGGCATTCCACATTTCCTCCAGGATAGTGGCCCGTGCTGTGAGATCCTGAATCACAACTACACACCTGTGAACAGATGAGGTAGCTTCTTAGAGATTGTGCACTGACACAGCACTGCAGAGAAGGAATAGAAGGGACCCAGTGACTTCCATTCCTGGTCATTGCTGCTGACACTCCTTGCATCCAGAACACTTAGTTTGTACAGGGCATGGCTTTGCTACAGACACTTCCACTTCATCTCTTCCAGCCTGGGAGGGAACAAGGAGAGCAAACACTCTTGCAAGCCCCATGACTGGGAACTGAGCACCCTACCTCTAATGGAAGATTCAAACACAGCAGGGGCCATTGATGCCATCTGAGAAGCCCCACAGCAATTATCTTGGAGGGATTTGTGCAGGAAGGGAGCCCTAGATCACAGTGCCCTGGCTCCATGGTCCCACTCTGTGGTTCCCATACTGCTGCCTGGTGGGACCCACCCCCATTATATCACAATCCAAGTTGCCACTCATTTTATCTGGTCCCAGGTGGAGCTAAGCTTGTAGCACTCATTGGTGCTACAATACCCAGATAGCCTCACACAGCTGCTACTGCTGTTGGAGCTGGAAGACCCAGGTAGAGAAATCTCCCACAATGCCAACCTTAGTGGTGAGGGACTCACCCAGTCCCATGCTGTGGCTTCCAACAGCAGTCCTGAGAACAGTCCACCACTCTACACAAAAATCTTCTGGCACTGGCTTAGAGTATGACAACCACAGGAGAATGAGCCACTGACCAACTGCATTGCAGGATCTGAGTGCATGCGTTCCTCTTTGCAGGGTCAATAGTTCAGAATAGGACATAAAAGCATCATCTAGGCATTCTTCTCCTTCTCACTAAGTAAGAAGAGTTCTCAGTGAAGGAGATAAGGCACCCTTTAAATCTATCTGCTCTGATCTGAAAGAAAATGTTTCATATTAGAAGAAACTTGGAAATGAAATCTGAGAACAAGAAAAAACATGCTGGTTCATTACCCCCCAAAAGATCACAATATATCTACAGTGATGGAACCCAGCCAAAAGGAAAATATTGATATGTCAGAAATGGAATTCAGAACTATGGCAAATAGGATGAATGTAATTGAAGAGAAAGTTAAAAAACAACACAAAGAAGCCAAAACAATTACAAAATACAGCAGAAATCTTCAAAACCAGGTTAGACACAGAAAAAAAAAGAATTTCAGAGTTTGAAAACAAGACTTTCAAATTTACCCAGTCAACAGTGAACTAAACTAATAATCCTTTGGATCAAGAGAGCTATAATTTTTTAGTCATTTTTTATAGAGTACAACAGTCTCAAAGAAGAAATATTAGATTTCATGTTAATGGGGTAGGTGCGATCTACAATGGTAAATGATATATCACTAGATTCTTAATCATATTTTGTGAAACAATGCATACTGCTATTTGGGTACAATGAAATTTGGGGATGTAGAATAATGTATTTAGATAAAAGAAAAAAAGAAATTCCAAAAGGATGGTAGTGGCTCAAGTATATGTTGTGAGCATGAAATCTGTCTAGAAAAGGTAGCCAATTTTAATGCTAGCAGTAATAATAGTCTAATTAATTCTTTTAAAGTTCAATATTCAATTAAACAATCAAAAACTCTAATTTTAGAATAAAGTTTTATTAAACAATGTGATGTTATTCTTATTTTGAAATCTTCTAAGCTTCCTTTATTTGAGGCATATTTGAGGAGAAAAGGGGTTAAGATGGTGTTTAATAGGCTGTCATGATGTAAAAAGAGATGTTATCAGAGGGAAAAAAAAGAAAGTGAATATTTAGAATCTTCCAGATTTTGAGAGAAAATTTCTTAAAAGAATTATTATTTTGTGTCCACTGGGTAGAGTATCCCTGGGGATGTTGAGAGGATTCTTGTTTCCACAATACATGTTACTTATTAGGAATGAAGGCCGAGCTGATTTTAACTAAATTGTAAATTACTAGGTTAGCCCGAGTGAGCTTGAGGTCATTGAGGAGAAAGACATGTAATGTACATTTGTATTAGTCACCTTACAGGTATTTTTCTATTAGGATTTCTTTTTTCTTGAGACAGAGCCTCAAGCTGTCCCCCTCAAGCTGGCATCACAGCTCACAGCAACCTCCAACTCCTGGGCTCAAGCGAGTCTCCTGCCTCAGCCTCCCAAGTAGCTGGGACCACAGGTGCCTGCCACAACGCTGGGCTATTTTTTGGTTGCAGCCATCATTGTTGTTTGGCGGGCCCGGGCTGGATTTAAACCCACACTACCTTAGGTGTATGTGGCTGGCGCCCCAGCCACTTGAGCCACAGGCACTGAGCCTCTATTAGTATTTTTTAATGGTAAAAGAGAAATCATATTTCAAATGTTGAGTGTATTTTTTATTCTCTAAGGAGACTAAATAGATGACTATAAAGGGCTTACAAAAGTAAAGTTTAGTGATAAAAGTTGAAGGTCAATCAAATTAAACTTCCACATTAAAGAGAATTTAAGTGATTCATTTGTAGGTCATCTATTGTTTTAAATAAGGAGTGCTAATTTATCTTTTCAAAATAGAACTAGAGATGAGTATGGAATGGTTCTTAAGAAATCCATTGTGCAGAATAAGAATTAGACATGTAAGCAAATGATTATAATGAAAACGTTCCAAGTGTCCCAGTAAGATGCACCTGCAGGGCATGAAAGTACCTAGGAAAGAGCTGTAGTGGTGCATTGAAATGTGAATCAAGCATTCTCATTGGGTCCTGAAGGAGACTTGGCAATTTGCAGGAGTAGAAAGAAAGACTTTTGATACAGAGGGAAACATGTATGGCAGATGGAAAGAGGTCTATAGTGCCACAAAACTTCCATGGAGTACAAAAGAATTTAATATCAAGAGGAAACAGCATTGAAAAGTGATGTTAGAAAGACAGACTGAGACTAGTGTCTGTAGGACTTTGACCAAGTGAGGAAGTTTGGATTTCTGAAGTCAGAGGAGAGATGGAAGTAACATATTACAGAACTATGCTTTAGCCCAAAGTGTGGTTGAACATTCTTTTGATCAGCTAAGTTAAAAGAATAAAATTGCCTTCAAAAATTCAGTAGATCAAAGCCCTAGGATTTTAATCTTGCTCGAATAACATGCCTATGTGTGTTCAGGTCAGCAGGACTGCTGACCTCCAAACTGTCACGTAAAACTCAGGCTCTTTCTACCTTGGGGCTCAGCCACCTTCCGAGGCCTTCTTGTCTTCTGAATACAGCGTATGTGAGTAGGAAGAGAACATGAAAGAGACATACTCACTTTCCTAAAACATCCAGCCAGGAATTGGCATAGATTACTTTCACTATTTTACTATATTCATGAGACCATATCTAAGTTGATACAAAGTAGACGAAAGAATGTATTTTTATTGTTTGCCCACAGTAAAAAATGTGGGGTGCAGCTCACATTCAAATCCCTTATAAACACTTAAATAAAGATATATGGCTTCCTATTAAAACTATTGCATGATTAATGTGCTAATTTTTTCTTTTTTCTTAGAGACAGAGTGTCACTTTACCACCCTCTTTTTTGTTGCAGTGTGCCAGAGGCCGGGTTCAAACCCCCCATCCTCAGTATTTGGGCCTGGTGCTCTCCCCATTGAGCCACAGGCACCTCCCCTAATGTGCTAATTCTTAAGAGAGTGAAAATATGAAAAATTGAAGATGCATAATTTTGTATCAATAAACTGGCAAGCTTGACATCTCTAACCTTACTGCACTTAGAAAAAGGAGTATTTTCAATCAAGTCCTTGCTCAAAAGATGGTGTATAGATGCTTTAAAGCATCTCTCAAAGGGGCCCTTTCATCCAGTGACCTCTGAAGAGGCATTCTGGGGCCAGCACAAACTTAAAATGAATACAGCACATTTACAGACTAGGGATGCCTCAGGTAGATGGATATAAGACAGCACATGATTTCAGAAAGAGTGACTGGAATGGGCATCATTAATTTGTGAAAATCTGTGTTTCTAGTTGAACTTGAACACTTTGTTAACAAAAAAAAATTGGTATTTCAGAAAGAGTACGTGAAACGAAGATAAGGGTTTTATATATGCGTGTGTGTGTGTGTATATATTTGCTACGAAGAAGTAATCTTTTGAAAGAATTTCAAAATAACGTGGATGGCAAGGGATACAATTCCTTTTGACCTGAATAGACACAGGAAGAAAGCAGTTTCCCGACAGTCTTTTGTTTTTGGAAAAGATTTATGAAACCCCTCAGATGCACTCTATATGTGTGACAGATGTGACACTAGTGACCTACACAGAATTGGCTCCTTCCCCTTGTCTTCGTTCACCCCACTCCACTATGTTACCAGCTACCTGTGATTAGCAACAGCAGCATTACTAGTGTTGGGAATATAGAAAGAGCTCATTTTGTATACTAGTTAATCTTGAATTTTTTAACACAATTTGACAATATATTAAATAATTCCATTCTGTTTATTTATTTATTTGAGACAGAGTTTTACTTTGTCTCTGTAGAGAGCTGTAGCACAGCTCACGGCAACCTCAAACTCTTGGGCTTAAGTGATTCTTTTGCCTCAACCTCTCCAATAGCTGGGACTGTGGATCCCTGTCACAATGCCTGGCTACTTTTTGGGGATGGGGTCTTGCTCTTTCTCAGGCTGCCTTTGAACTGGTTTGTTCAAGCAATTTACGTGCCTCGAGTGTCTCAGATTGCTAGATTACAGGCATGAGCCATCAGGTCCGGCCTCTTTGTTTTTATTTAAATTTCTGTTTCCTCTCACTTGTCTTATTGAGTGACTTGTACCTTGACCCGTGTTACTCCAATTCATTCTACATATTGTTATCACAGTAAATATCTTCGAGTATGATTTTGATCGTCACACTCCCCAGAATAACACTTGAGTGGCTCTGTATTGCCTTTTCCGCATGATCCTTAATGATCCAAACCTTTCACACCTTTTCAGTTTTGTTTCTTCCCCTTTCCTGTCGGCAGAGGTGCATATGCAGATCGGATTCTGAGAAGGCTTGATCCAGGAAAGCTGGGACATCAGGGAAAGATTGTTGATCTGGTATCACAATTCCAAAATACAGGATTTAACAGCTTAATAAGGACCCCCTCCCTACTAAATCTCATAAAAGTATGGACAAAAGGCTGAACCATTTAGGTGAAGTGCCAGAATTCCCTTGGCTGATGATTTAGGAAAGAATGAAAAGACTCAATGAAAGCATTATGTTCTAGAAGATGCATGATCTGCTCAGAGCCTGAGGAAATGTGCTGTTGAGAGGAAAGCTGGCATAACTCAAAACTAAACAGGGGCTCCTTCCTCAGTGGGAGAACCCATTACAAAATTAGGCTAGCTGACAAGAATGGGGGTATTAGGATCATAAGACAATAAAAGCAAGATACAACACTTAATGACGGTAAGAGAGGTGAACTAAACTTTCTAGTGAGCGATAGCTTTAAATAGCAGACAAGAATGACTTTGCAGACAAGGATGATTGCCCTACAGAGAATTATGGATATATGTTATAAAACCTTATCCATAATACAAAGAAAATCAGTGGGCAGCCAAAAATGGGTACCATCACTAAAAAAAGAAATCAAGGATGGGTGACCACATAGGAAGGGGAGTAATAAATTTCTTGCCAATTTTTCAAGCTAGAACCAATTGAAGGAAATTTCACTAAATTCCTTGGAGAAAGGGCCCTGCAACTCCATGGAAAGTATTTTGATAACAATTCTATGAGTGCCTTCCCAAAAGTTTCTTACAGTCAGAAATCTATGTAAATATATACTGGTAAATAAAGAATATCTGAATATTGAAGAATGGTGCTTCCATTTTGACACTGATACCTGTTGACTCGGTGCATCGATATGTCCCTCTTCCTTTTCTCTTCTTAGAAGGACACTGACTCTCTTCATGGAGGCTCCACACTCGTGACCTAATTACTTCCCAAATGCCTCATTTCCTGACACCACCTCTGTGGATGGTAGGATTTCAGCACACGGGAATTTGATAGTAGAAGTACCAAACATTAGGTTTATGGTGACAACCATTAAAACTAATCCAGCCAATATAATCATTAAAACATAATTTCATATCCCAGGGGGATGGAAAAAAATAGCTCTATTATCAAGGATCTAAAATATACAGAGGTGATAGTCTCCCTTCAATTCAGTAGACTAATTGGGTCAGATGAGCAAAATGTCACTTGTTCAGTGGATGTTTTGGTAGGACATATGCACGCCAATCCATGGAAACAGATTTCTCAAAGATTCAGGAACCTTCAATCCATGTTTAATTCCATCTCATGGCACGTATGGAAAGTGCTGGTGGAAGAATTACAAAAAAAGGCTTTGGGAGCAGGTCCAAACTATCTGCAATAAAGAATTATCAGCCTTTTGAGAACCAACTCATTATGCTTCTGGTGGAGACAATGTCTAACCATGGAATAGCAAAGCACCACTCCATTGAAAGATCCCCATTACTCACAAAGAGCTTGTCAAATATGGAAATTCTTAAGATGTTCAGGCCCATCCACTATAATATGTAAGTCACAAATCTTCACAAGCAGCCTCTCTAAGCAAGTAGCCCAGATCCTCAATCATCTACCACTGTCATCCCAGTGCACCTCTCTCAGCTCACGCCTCAGACAGAGAGGGGGCTGTAGTTTGACTAGCAATGGAGGAGGTGAAATATGAAGCTTATGAAAGATCTCCCCAAACCAGGTGGAAGTCTCACCACTGCATCCCTCAGGAATCACCTTGAAAATCAGTGGGGGAGGAAAATTCTCCCAAGGAAAAGTTCCTGCTATCCATCTATCCGTCCACTTTGCAAAGAATGAAAGGTGGTCTGAGGTTAAAATATGTAAGCTCTCACGGGCAGTATGAAATCACCTGCCTGGATGATTGTGACTCTGGGAATGAGTCTGTGGCATGTGCACAAAGCAGACACAGGGGAGAGATCACAAAGTATCAATTCACGTGAAAGATAGAAACTAAAGAAGAGGTATTAAGGTAGTCGATGTCAGGAAGCTTTAGTTGTCAGCTATACAGGCATTGGCACATGGGGCACACTGGAAGAGATGGAGCTACTCACTTGGGTGGGGGTGGGGGGCTGACAACAGGAGCTCCTACCTACTGTGGGTCCTTTAAACACGCCTGATACTGACTTCCCAACCTGCCAAAACAGAGACTAATGATGTTTTTCCTCATGGAGTCAACTGTTTATTTCATGGAAAATTAGAGGGACTAAATATTTGTTCTAACAGGAAGCAATAAATCCTGAGGGTGTAGGGGTGTATGGGCCCCAGCTAGCACCATAATCTGAGGATTTACAGCTAATCTATTGAAATAGAATTTCATGCATTATTATACCAGAACAGCAAAGGAGGTCTTGGAGTAAGCCAAGTTGTATGAGATCTACCTGCTTTATTGTCATACCACCTGTTTGTGTCAGCCAGAGAGTGCAATGGTACGGTCTCCTGGATCTGCAGTTGAAGCACCAACTTGGAGATGCTACTATACAAGCATGAGACATCATCCTCAGGATGCTATATTTCAGTCCAGCACAGAACACTTTGATGAAATATGATGCTTTCCAAGTCTTCTCAAGATTATCTTGCAACATAGTTGCAGGCTAGCAATGTTTATCTCTAATAAATATACTGCATGCCAAACTCCATCTCAGCCTCACTACGGGGGAGCTCAACTTATAACAAGCACTGTTAAAGTATATATGCTATCCAAGATTTGAAAAGTATATCAAAGCTTTCCTTAGAGACATATTTTATGAGCATATCACAGTCCGCTTCACCTTTAACTTTTGTTATAACTCCATGCATGAGCTCACCTGATGAGAAATAGGGCGAGTGGCAGTTTAGTGCATGAAAAAAGAAGAGTGCCACAAATATGTCACATCTCTAAAGACAATGGATGACTCAGTTGTCATTTGACTATCCTTGAAAAGCAGAAACCTCATTTCCTTTATTTATGTATTACTTAATACAGAAAAAGAATTTTAAATGGATGGAAAATGATGGAACATAAGTATGTCAAAATTACCAAGATGTAAACTACCAAAGATTATTAAGCATTTGTGCTTAATATTTGTTCTTTGAGGGTAGAAAGGAAAAGGAGGAGGGAGAAATGGAAAAGCAGAAGAAAACCTGATGCACAAACAAAAATACATTTGGATGAAAAAGAAAACATCCCTGGTCTTTGTGTGCCATGCGTTACTCTTTACGACATTGCACAATTCTGTGAGTAAAGACCCAGGAAGAACCTAGGCATTGCTGAAGACGGCTAACATTTCTTACGTCCCAAGGTTAGCCTAATATTAATTACTTATTTACTTCAGTATTTGCCATTTGCTAAATCTAAACAATTTAAATTCATCATCTGGCCATCTCATTGTGCCTAGGCTGGAAAACTGCTGAGCAATGGAGGTATATCCTAGTCCGTATGTATGTCCTGAGAACTTTCATAATTTGCACTCTGTGGGTTTTTACCTCAGTAAACTGAGTCTAACAAAGAAAGCATGTCCGTTTCCTGTTTACCTTTCTAATCCTCATGTTTCTATGTATAGTCTAGAACCACGTGACTGTACGAAGAATTAACCAATAAACCTAGAAGAAACCAAAACTCATAGCAGTAAAGTCCTTAGAATTTATATTGAAGACATCGGGTAAACACACCTGAAGCTGATGGTGCCTAACTATTCCTCTGCTGGCATATAAGTGCTCTCATAAAAGCCCTGGAAGAACAAATGTCTGAGCTACTGATTATGATTAGAATAGTAATGCTAGATAATATTGTAATTACAAAGTACTTTTTATTTATGTTTGGTGTCTTTCTTAAAATAAGTTTGTTATAATAATGTTACATGCTATTAATTCAAATTTCAGTATGAGGAAATAGATTCCGAAAGGACAAGGGATTTTCTCCGAGCTCACACCTGACTGAGGCAGGCCAGCTGGGTTCTAATATAGATGACTGTAGCACACTGCCTCTCTGTCTCTAAAGGAAAAGATAATTAGTGTAAAATATCCTCTTCTCATCATAACACAATATTTTAAAAAATGCTTATTATATTATAAGCCTCATTTTTGAGTGAAAGGGTACTATTGTAGGCGGTAAGAATAATCTCCATTCCATAGTAGTTGAACGACTTTGGAGACAGCTGGTATAAGTGAAAAGCCACATGGTAAATGTGTTCAGCCCTGAAATAGCCTCTGCTACTATTCAACAAACGTGTAATGTGTCTTGCAGCTCAGGCTGCACGTTGGAAACTACTGAGGGCGCAATCCTGCTGCCCTTGCATTTCTTTTATGCTCTTGTAACTCCCATTAACATTGCTCGAAGTTCAAGGTATCAGGGAACTGGGGGCAATTATTCTCTGCTTCCTCAATTCTCAGTAACTTTGCAGTCATAGATATTTAGTGGCACTTTCTCAATAAGAAAGAGGTATTTTTCATGGAACCAAGAAAGCTGCGGGAAAGCCCCGCTTACTGCAGGGAATCTTTGTTATGTCAAGCCATGTGACACATGGCTCTGGTAGGGCACCAGATGCTTGGAACCACCTCAGGGCTCTAGACTGTGGGAAGAGAACTCCCATTGGCTGTGTGCACACCTGATTGGCTGTAAGACAGCGATGCCTTTCAGCCCAGCAGTTTTTGTTCTAGTATTCACCAGACGCAATTAGCAGAGTCGGAAGGAAACAATTTAAAATCTGCCAAAATAGGTCAGTAACCTCATTGCTTGCCCGTTAGTAATCACAGGATATATGTTTAGAGGAACAAAAGTCCTGCAAAAAGTACACAAAAGCGTTCCATCACTCCTAAGTGTTGTCATAGTTCCTCATTTTGTAAATGTCCTTTTGTAATATTTTTGTTAGAACAAAAGAAATCATTTCCAATTGAGATATGTTTCTTGCAGTTTACAAAACTCGTAAGGACCCTTTCAAAATAACACTTGGAGAAGCCCAGGATATTAATATTACTGCTGCTTGTAGCTTAAGATCCTGCACATTGCTTTCATCTCTTCACTTTACCTTAATATTTCCCCCTAAGTGATTCATAAATTAATTTATTCATATGTTAAATCATATATTAATTGTACTGCATTGATTTTTTAAAGGATACAAACAGTATCCCTCCTCCAAAAAACCACAAACAAAAGTTCACTCCTAAAGTAAAATGTTTCCCCTTATATTTTTTGACTGATGTTCTGTTTTTGAGATTTAAACTACCATTTGAACTCAACATCTTTATTTTTCCAGAATTTCATGGTCATAATTTTACACATGCAAATGCCAAATTCTTACTGGCTAACATATAAGTTCAGTTTCAAAACAGAAGCAATTAAAGCTTTTTTCAAACCTCCTTGACGTTCCCAAATTAAGAAAACCAAGAAGCCAGAGTAAAAGAGACAGCGCAGGTGTGCTCTTCATCACCTCTCCGGAAAACTTGTGATTTTTCTCCCAATGATTCTTTCTTTGTTGTGATTATTTTAAACCAGTGCAACATATGTTACAGCTAATCACATTTAAGCCACTGAGAGCGTAAATGCTGTCATGATAATTAATGGTTTCACTCACTCTGAGTATTTTCGATATTAATAACCAAAATGGGATTTTTGTTTTAGTGTGAACAGGAGCATATGTTGCTTATTGCCTTTTATCTCTAAGAAATTAAAATGATGAGCCTTCCATTCTTCCTAGGTTTTGTTCAGCCTCTTGATTAGGAACCGATGAGAGAAGCAGGGTACCTGTGTACTAATGTGGCAGAGGGTCACCGTTCCATTAGCCCTCAGATCTCATCTTTTTGGTCTCTATTCTCAAACTAGTGTATAAGGACTATCAGAGGTAATGAGTCAACACTCTGGGTCAAACAAATAAACAAACAAATAAAAAGACAAACCCAGTAAACAGGCAAGCAAACCAACAAAAATTGAATAACCATCAAAATAAACTTTGCCTGTGTTTCTGGGTTTGTGTCAAGAATCTACCTTAAAAAGTATGCAGCATAATTCATAATTATTTTTTGTCTAATAATAAAGGAATTTATTATTACTTTAATCTGCTGTTTATAGGTCTTATAGAATGATGACATAACCATAAAAAAATTATAATACACATACAAATGTAAACTATGGTTTATGCTTTATGATTTATTTTTGGTTCATTTTGTTTGGTTCCATTTTTATTTTTTTCTCTATTAGGGCCTTAAAATTTTATAGTAGCCTCATGAGTATATTAATAGTTGTATGACCACATTAATCACTAGAAAAGGCCTATGGAAAAACTACTTAGTTCTAACAGTCACTTTTTTTCTCTTTTAGAGAAAACAAATTATCCATATAAAGACTTAGTGTATTCAGTCAAGGACATCTGCCTATATCTTCTGGTTTTAAGGCAAATCAACTTGGATTTTTGTAATTGATAATATGATACTTTAAAATGTGAAGAGGTGGCACATGTTTACTTACACATTTTCATTTTTTTTATTAAATTATAGCTGGGTACATTCATGCAATCATCAGGTACAATGTGCTAGCTTTACACACAGTCTGAAATGCTTTCATCAAACTGTTCAACATAGCCTTCACGGCATTTTCTTAATTATTGTCTTAAGACATTTATATTCTACACCTAGTAAATTTCACATATACCCTTGTAAGATGCACTGTAGGTGTGGTCCCACCAACTACTCTCTCTCCACCCATCCTGCCCCTTCCCTTCTCCTCCCTCTCCCCTTTCCCCTTCTTCTTGGGCTATTATTGAGTTATAGTTTTCATAAGAAAGCTATAAATTGGTTTCATAGTAAGACTGAGTACATTGGACACTTTTTCTTCCATTCTTGAAACACTTCACTAAGAAGAATATGTTCCAGCTCCATCCATGTAAACATGTAAGAGATAAAGTCTCCATCTTTAAGGCTGCATAGTATTCCATGGTGTACCTATGCCACAATTTTTTGATCCCTTCATGGGTCGATGGACACTTGGGCTTCTTCCATGACTTAGCAATTATGAATTGGGCTGCAATAAACATATGGTACACATATCTTTGTTATAATGTGATTTTTGGTCTTCTGGATATATACCTAGTAGAGGAATTGTAGGATCGAATGGCAGGTCTATTTTTAGATCTTTAAGTGTTCTCCAAACATCTTTCCAAAAGTAATGTATTAGTTTGCATTCCTACCAGCAATGTAGACATGTTCCCATTTCTCCAAATCCATGCCAACATCTTGAGTTTTGGGATTTTGTGATGTGGGCTAATTTTACTGGAGTTAGATGATATGTCAAAGTAGTTTTGATTTGCATTTCTCTGATGATTAAGCATGATGAACACTTTTTCATGTGTCTGTAGGCTGTGTGCCTGTCTTTTTCAGAGCAGTTTCTCTTCAAGTCCCTTGCCCACCCTGAGATGGGATCACTTGTTCTTTTCTTGCTAATACATTTGAGTTTTCCGTGGATTCTGGTGATTAAACCTTTGTTGGAGACATAACCTACAAATATCTTCTCCCATTCTGAGGGCTGTCTGCTTGCTTTACTTACTGTGTTCTTGGCTGTGCAAAAGCTTTTTAGTTTGATCAGGTCCCTATCTACACACTTTCAATGGAAAACACACATATTTTCTGTCTCTTCACCTCAAAAGTGACACCATATTGACATGAAAACTACATAACGTATGAATAATATTGAGAATTTTTTCCAAAATTCATATCAGAATTAGATGTTTGTATATATATGTGTGTGTGTGTGTGTGTGTACACATATATACATATGTAAAAATAATATATATATATGTATTCATATTGTTTGGGATTCATTGAGGATATAAAGACTTAGATTACACTGATTGCATTTGTTAGGTAAAGTCCCTCCTGTAATCGTGTCCTGCCCCCAAGACGTGTCCCATACATACATCCTGACCTCCCATACCCCTCACACTTCTCCTCTCCCCACTCCCTCATTCCCTACCCTCCACCTTACATTAGATCATCTACTACCTTAATATTAGAATTGAGTACATAGGATTCTTTCTTCACCATTCTAGTGATGCTTTACTAAGAAGAATGTGTTCCACCTCCATGCAGGTTAATACAAAAGATGTAATATCTCCATCTTTTTTAATGGCTGAATAGTATTCCCTAGTATATATATATATATTTATACACAGAGGCAGCTTCATTTTCTATAATGCAATGCTCTTTACCAGATGCTAAAACATATTCTAAAGTCATATTGAGAAGAATGCTTTACTAGCTGCTAAATTTTGACCTACAGAAACACATGACAAAATTATTTCAAAATGAAAATTATCTCATAGAACTTATAATGTAGTTATAAAATTATTATTATATGCCATTGTTCTGTCACTAATCATCATCAACATTAGCAAACGAAGGAACTAAGAGACCATAATAAATAGCATTTTTGTGTGTATGCACATAAATATTTGAATATAGCAGCTTGTAATTTATGTGCACAGACATCCTCTGTGGTTACTCTACCCTGGGCTCTGGTTTCATGTACTTCACTATCTTACTGACACCATCTTACAGATGTACTGATTACCTCTATTTAAGGATGAGATAATTTCAATTCATACATTAAAATGATTTGCTCTGAGGCAACACATTCAACTGTACTGGCTGGAATTGTTATCCTTTATGGACTCCCTAATATTTTGGCATTCTTTTATACTTTCTCATAGCCTATTGCTTTTATGCTATATTTAAATTTTATTTTAAAGAAATGAGCAATATTTTAAAACAGGTGAAACATTTCAACAGTAACTTCAAATATAGAATTGGCAAAATTTTGATCATAGTAGGAGGGATCACTACTTTTAGTCAATGAAATGGCAGGAGATAAGGGGAAAAAAGCTTTTAATTGGGAGAAAACAATAACAAAAGTGCTTTCCAGCAATTGCTGTATTTTATTCATCAAACAGGAAAATATTATGGCTGCCTAGAAAGAAACATTGAGTTTATAATAATGATAAATTCTTCCAATGCAAGAATAGGCCCAGAATGAAGCAATGCTTGATAAATTTTAGTTAAATTTACTGTTGTTATTTATAATTAAGAAGAGAATAGCAAAATAAATATGAAAAAGGAAAAACAAAAAAGAATAAATAAATAAAAACAAATTGATACTCTTGGAAGGAAATAAAGGGGAATAGAAGAGAGAGTAATTAAACTATCAATACAATTAATGTAACAGCCTTAAAGTACAGAAGTGATTTGGTTAGAGTAATTACATTTGAGCTAGGACCTATGTTCACTATTGTTAAACACAGAACATCCTGAAGATAGTTTAATCCAGTAAAAAACATTAAAAACAAAACATATTCACTTTAAAACACCCTAAGTAGCTACATCAGTAAATAGGTTGCATGTGAAAATAGACATAATTACATAATTATATTGTGTCAAACGTTACCTACAATATATTTGCATCTATTTAGTGAGTGTCATTATTTCAAAGTAATCCTTTGTTATATTTATAGTTTTGATTTTAAAGTCCTACTTCAGTCAATGCTACTGAATACAGTTACTAGTATTACTAGAAGTCAGTCATTTAAGAATCTCCTGCAAAATGGCACCTGAAATTTGAAACATTCCTACTTGTGTAAATAAATTTTAAACTCTTTTACATGAATATTTTAGAAAACCATCATCTTAGTTTTCCAGCTCTGCATATTTTTGTACTTTTATTTTATTTATTTTATTTTTTTTATTAAGTCAGATATACATAGATCATGAATACATTTATGCCTTTGTGGGATTCAATGTGTTGATTATTTGTACAAATTGGAGTTCTTACATCCTACTAATTAACATAGCTTTCACCTTATTTATTTAATCACAATATTAAGACATTTATGTTCAATACTTGATAGATTTGACTTGTATCCTTGCAATATGCTCCATAGATGTCATCCCACCATTAACCCTCCATTGAACCACCCCCTCCTTCCCTTTTCCTCCTTTATCCTGGGCTAATTTTGCATGAGTTTCTTAAAAGAATTGCTGATATTTCCTTTTACCTCATTGGTAAAACTGAGTCATGTGGCCATTTCATTCTAAAAGGAGGTTGAGATACTTACTAGTTCCCAGTTCGAATGTGCAACATCGAATGACTCAAGATTAAGGAATATCAAATTCACCTTTTATAAGTTAGTTACATTAATTCCTTAATTCTAATGTGAAGATTATGTGATGGTGTCTTCATTGAGTTCATCCAATAATTCCATGAGATTTTCAAGGGTTTGCTTGTTTTTATGTTACGAAAAAATAAAGGAGGTTCTTATAACACTTTTGACATAATTTTATAATGATACATTTGTACTGTCAAGATTTACCAGTAGTATAGGTTGTTAGCAGGTGTAAGCACAGATATTATAACTGAAAAATGTAGATTAGATTTATGTGGGAAAGACTGGAGAATTGGAAGTCCAGTTGAAATTGGACACTAGATTTCAAGAACTGTATGGAACACTACCAGTGAAATACTGAAGAGCTATTCTTGCTTCCCTCATTGTGTTTCAATAGTTAGTACCTTTCACACATATAAAACTAGTGATTACTAAAAATAATAAAAATGATAAAAATAATTTTTACTTAAAATTATTAATTAACTAATTTTAATTAAAATATTAAACTGAAAATTAAAATTGTGTATGTTCAAGGTGCACAACAAAATCATTTAATATATGCATCAAATTGATTATCACAATCAATTTAATTAAAAATTCAATATCACCCATAGTTTCTATATATACATGTGTGGGGACAGAAAGGCACTTAACTTCTATTCACTCATCAAATTTAAATAAGCTATATATATATATGCAATATTATTAACTACAGTCACCAGGCTGTACATTAGATTCCCAGAACTTATTCATCTTATAACTGACTGTTTATACCCATTGAGTAACATCTTTCCTTTTGACTATTCTAAGGCTTCTAGCAACCACCATTCTATTCTTTGCTTCTGTGAGTTCAATTTTTTTTCTCCATATGAAATCATAGATTATTTGTCTTTCTGAGTCTGACTTATTTCCCATAACTGATTCTAGGTTCATCCATTTTATTGCAAATCATAGGACTTCCTTCTTTGTATGACTGAATAATACTCAATTGCATGTGTGGATATCTAAAAACGTATGTGTATATAAAATGATGTATATAATATATACACATTATATGTATAATATATACTGAATGGAGTATACTTAGTAAAGTTGATTTAACTACACTGAGAAGTCTTGTGTACCTACACAAACAGAAGGTGCCAAAAATGGATACACATTTTAAGAAAGGAAAAACTGCATTAAAATTATAATAGTCAAATTACATTTGAATTCTGCAATTTCAAGAAATACCAGACACAATATACAAGATACCAAATGTTACCAGTACCTATTGAGTATTACAACTTAATATAGTTTTTTTCTTTTTTAAAATGTGTGTAGTTTCTTGACACCCTCTGTATACATACATAAATTTTATTTAGACATTCATCTACAAATGAATACTTAAGTTGTTTGCATATCTTGCTTATTGATAAAAAGGTTGCAATGAACTTGGGGTAGTGCACCTATTTCTTGGAGATACTGATTTGATTTTCATTCAATATATATTGAGAAGTAAAATTGTTAGATTATATGTTAGCTCCATTTTTCATCTTTTTAGGAACCTCCACACTGTTCTCCATGAGTGTTCCAATTACTTTCTCACCAACGATGTACAGGTGTTCCCCTTTCTCCATACCTTCACCAACATTTGCTACCTCAAGTCTTTTTGATAGTAGCCATCTCAACAGGTGTGATGTGATAGGGAATTTGATTTGTATTTCTTAGATGATTAAAGAGCAGCTTTTTATATAACTATTGTGAATTTATGTCTTCTTTGGATAAAATCTATCCTGGTTCATTGCTTATTTTTATAACAGTTTATTTATTTTGTTGTTTGAATTCCTTATCTATTTTCAGTTGTGTGATTTCCTTATATATCTTCGATATTAACCCCTTATCAGATATAGGGCTCTCAAATAATTTCTCCCATTCATTAGGGTTTCTTTTTATTTTGTTGGTTGTTTCTTTTGCTGTGAAGAAGTTTTTTACTTTGACATATATCTTTTTTTTCTTTTTTTCTTTTTTTTTTTTTGCTTTCATCAAGGCTAATATCAAAGAGATTTTTCCCTATGTTTTCTTCTGAGTTTTACATATTCAGTTCTTATATTTAAGTCTAATCCTTTTTGAGTTGATGTTTATATATGGTGTGACGCAGTGGTCCAATTTCATTATTTTCATTTGGATATCTAGTTTTCTCAGCATCATTTGTTGAAGAAACTATCATTTCCTTATTAGGTTCTTCATACCTTCTATTCTGTTCCATTAGTCTATGTGTTTATTTTTATGCAGTAACATACTGTTTTGATTACTATAGCTTTGTAAAATAGCTTGAAATCAAAGACTGTAATAATTCTATTTTTCTTTCTTCTTCAAGATTCATTTGCCTATTTGGAGACTTACGGTTACATAGGAAATTAAGGGTTTTCTTTTCTTATTTTTTTTTTCATTTGTCTGAAAAATGCCATTGGAATTTTGATGATTGCATTGAATCTTTAGATAATAATGACATTTTAAACAATATTTTTCTACTCTAGATAATAATATTTATAATATATAAATATAAATATTATTATACTTATTATATAATACATATAAAAATAAAAATAAAAATATAAATATTAAAATATAAATATTATTTATAAAAATAAAAATATTTTAACAATATTTGTTTTTCTACTATGTGAACACAAGCTATTTTCCCTTTTTAATTTTTTTAATTTCAGATTAATATGAAGGTTCAAATGTTTATGTTGCACTATTTTCATTTATAAGGCAACTTCAAGTTATAGTTGAACTCTTCACTCAGAGGGCATGGAGAACACCCTCACACTGTGCACATTTGGTGACATCCTACCAATCACCCTCCCTTCTATACCATTCCTAGACTATAATTGTGTATTTTCTGTCATGTGGGTGTGTAGTTGTTTACATTGGTTCCATATTAGTATTGAATACATTGGATAATTTTTTTTTCTCATTCTTGAGATACTTTACTACGAAGAATCTGTTTCAACTCCATCTAGGTAGACACAAAAGATGTAAAGTCTCCATTGTTACTTATGGCTGAATAATACTACATGGTATATGTATACAACAGTTTGTAAATCCATTTGTGGGTTGATGAGCACTTGGGTTGCTTCCACATTTGGTAATTGTGAATTTAGTTGCAATAATCATTCTAGGGCAAATGTCCTTATAGTAAAATGATTGTTTTTCTTCTGGATAGATACCTAGTAATGGGATTATGAGAGGGTATTTTCCCATTTTAACCACTAGGTAGTTCTATTTCTTAAATACTGAACTGTAAAATCTACCTATAAATACAAATGCACATTCATTACCTCAATCATCATCAGTAACAACAGATAACAATGTCCTATGTGTCAATATTTCAAAATATGTATTCTATTGTTGAATCCATGTGCTACCTGCAAGAGACTCTAGGACATGCATATTTGTCCCTTTTTTCTTCATTAATCCTGAGATACTGACAGGTACATTGAAGTGATTGAACTGAGGGTAATTCCTCTGATAAAGCAATGTCAGTTCAGATCTGGAAAAACACTATCTAAGGAAATTTATAATATATGAGCAGGCAAAAAAAAAAAAAAAAAAGTGGTCCTGTCTGGCTTCATTGGAATGATATGAAAAAAGGAAGTCAATTCTATCTAGGTAAATACAAAAAATAAAAAGCCTCTGTCTTTCTTATAGCTGAATAGTATTCAATGGTATTCATATACTAGAGTTTTTTTTTTAATCAAACCATGGGTTGATGTGTTCTTGGGTTGTTTCCACACCTTGGTAATTGTGAACTGAGCAGCAATAAACATTCTAGTGCAAATGCCCTTGTGGTAAAATAATTTTTTTTTTCTTCTGGGTAGATATCTAGTAATGAGATTAGTGAAGTATAACAAGAAGGGTAAAGGAAGTATGTAACAAAATCAATATTAATATGAAACCAATAGAAAAACAACCACACAACCACATGAGGGAAAAACACAAGTATATTCAAATGGGGAGAAGTGAGGAAAAGGAAAAGAGGAGAAAGAAGGGACATTGGTAAGCTCTCACTAATATGCATAATGTAAGGGTATACAGCACAAACTCTGGTTGAAGGGCTGAACTATAACTTGAACTTGACCTTAGAAATTTAAACATTGTAATCTAATCATGTGTGCCCTCATACTAATCTGAATTTTTTTTTTATAAAAAGTTAATAAAATT
Organism: Otolemur garnettii; assembly: GCF_000181295.1. Classification (NCBI taxonomy): domain Eukaryota; kingdom Metazoa; phylum Chordata; class Mammalia; order Primates; family Galagidae; genus Otolemur; species Otolemur garnettii. The sequence goes on along the minus strand of NW_003852401.1, from coordinate 15,870,287 downwards.
TTTCCTTCTGGATAGATGCCCAGTAAGGGATTGCAGGATCAAATGGGAGGTATATGTTGAGTTCTTTGACGTTTCTCCATATTTCCTTCCAAAAGGTTGTATTATTAGTTTGCAGTCTCACCAGCAGTGTAATAAAAAACCTTTTATTATAAAGACACTTGTACTAGGCTGTTTATTGCAGCCCAATTTACAATCACCAAAATGTGGAAATAGCCTAAATGTCCCTCAACTCAGGAATGGATTGGTAAGCTGTGATATATATATATATATATTATCCACCATATTATTCCATGGTATATATATATATACATATATATATACCATGGAATATTATCCAGCCATTAAAAAAATTGAGATTTTGCAGCATTTGTACTAACCTGTATCAAGGTAGAAAACGTTATTCTTAGTGAAGGAAGCATCACAGGAATAGAGAAGTATGAATCCTATGTATTCAACTTTGATAGGAGGGCAATTAATGACAATTAATGACGTGGTGGAGCATGGAGGAAGGGGAGATCAGACAAAGAAGGAGGGAAGAGGTGAGGGAAAGGAAAAGAATAAAAAAGAAAAGAAAAGAAAATAGTGACTAATTCTCACATAAATTGGATTTAATTTTGACCAAAGTACATTACTTAAACATTAATTTTTAATTCAACCTGGTCATATGTTGTTTAGGATATTGTATCCTCATTTATAAGTGAAATATGTTGGTAATTCCTCCTTTATAATAATATATTTTCTCCAATTTTAATATCAGGTGTATCCAGATTAAGTAGAATGATTTTGAAGTATTTTTTCTTTTTCTATAGTCTATATTATTTGGCATTACCTGTTTTTTTTTAATTATCTTTTACTTTTATTTATAAATATTATTTGTTTATTTTTTGAAACTCTGGGAAAAAATGATAAGAAGAAGTTAACTGATGACTCCATACTGAACTTCAGAATCAAAGCTACTTTCTTTGCATTATTATTATTATTGCTTAATATTTAAATACAGCAATCATCTGATTTCTTTTCTGAATGTATTTATCATCTGATTTCTTTTCTGAATGTGTTTATCTTAGTTTGTTCTTTACAAGGTTTACATAAGTTTCTAGTCCTTATCTTAAACATTGTTATAGTTATTAAATTTTAAGCCTTTTTAATTTTGTGAAGGCAAAAAGTGGAAACCTAATAAACATATGTATATGTAAAAAAATTATATTTTATGCATTCAGCTAGAATTTGTTTTGTAAGGTAAAAGAAGAGAAAATATCATTAAAATACAACTGTGGAAGTCTTCCAAAAAAAATAAAGTTAACAAAATTAACAAAACTTGAATTTGGAACAATCAATAAAATTATCAAATTTTACAGTCATGTTAGCCATCTACAAAAAGAGAATTGATAAATAATTGAAAGCTATTCTCAATAAAACAAAAACAAAAAACAACAATAAACCAGATTGAATTTTAACCATAATATAAACAATTTAAAAGTGGTGATCTGGTATATATTTTGGGGACACTTAAACGTATTACAAAATTTTATTGAAATAACTGGTAATTTATAAAACTAATATTTCCCATACCTAAAAAAGGCATTTTTAATACTAGAAAATACATTTTCATCTAAATCATTATATTGGACTTCCACTGGTTTGAGTAAATGGTCTAAAAAGTGCTTGTGTTCATCTTTATGTACTTAGATGACAAATCTTTTTTCTTCTACTTTTGTGTTTAAGCATTTCTTTTGCATTATTAAAGTGAGATTTGGAACTCCCTAGGTAACTAATGCAAAGTGTGTCTTAAAATCAGACAGCCATATAAAATTCTAAACACTCCCCAAGCTTTTATAAAATTTGATGAAAGGATTAGATCTGTCAGTATGCATTTTTGTACATTTTTTCCTTTCAAGAAGTGTTAGAGACTAGATACATACAAAATATGACTAAAAGAGTAAGACTGAAAACTACTGATAGAAATGACTAATAGCATACCTTTGTACATAATACGATATATAATTTTATGAAAACAATTTTGTTAATCATGATTTTTTTCATTTTAAAAGAATTTATATGTTCTTTGAGAATAAGCAAGTTTGTATGTTATAAGAACAGTTTGATTTATGATCTTTTAATAATCTTTAGATAGTCGCCTGATATTAAATTATGTAAGTATGCTATTAATTAATTTGTACAAATATATCGTGCTAATGATAATGTGTCATTTATAGAGAATTAATTGAATGCACTTTCAAAACAAAATTTGTAGAATCTAAATATGAGACATTTTTGTAACTTTCTGTTACATTCTGAAGTTGCAGAAATCTAATTTAGGTACAAACTTTAAATTCAAGTATTACTGATTCTATCTGATATTTTTTTTAAATATGTTTGAGAAAGTTCACTCAAAATTATACAAAGGGATTAATCTGTTTGTCTGAACATCACTAAAGATAGTTTTGTAATGAAGCTTCTAAAATTAACATTTTTATATTTAAAATATTATAAATATTTTGAAAAATGTAATAGAATGATATTTTCAGTCTAATAGAAATATATCATCAAATTGTTTATATATTTGTATACATATGTTTATAAAATCATACATGAGTGAATATTCTAATTTTTTCTGATAATAACCAATGGAAAATTTGGGTAATTTCTATTAAAAAATTTGACTTTATATTCTTGCAAATCTTAAAAATATTTTTATCATTATAATCCAGTTTTTAAAATCTATTAAAACTCTAGCCATTTAAAGTGGCTGTGTTATATTTGGAAGAAAAGTTATGTCTGAGAAAGGGAAGGGACTTAAATATCCATTTTGATTCTGTCGCTCTTGAAAGCTGGAGAATTCACTAAAATATTTTGAGAAGTAATGAAATCTATAAAATGAACTAATTTATATGACTAATTATAATGACTTTTCCCCTTTAAGATATGGGAAAAATCATCTGGATTTGGAAATCTCTAAGTAAAACAATTACTCTAATTAAACTGATTGTTGATGCCATAACTGAAATAATCTGTGTGTATAGTTAAGAAATTATTTACAGATTGTGACATAGTGTACACACTTCTTCAAATTGAAAATTGCAGTTAGATAGTCTGTGCTTTGATAATACACAAATGTAAATAAAGCACAAAACATGACATCACTGCTCTTAGTTACTAAATATAAAAATGTTCTTTGAAACGTTTTCAATTTTTTTTTTTAAATTTCTGAATAAACTTCTCATTGTTCAGGCAGTAGTATACCATTACTCCTTGGAGATAATGGCAAAAAATCTAAGCAGATAAATATGCATATTAAGAGTATACTTTACACTTCATCTCATGTCATATTCAACATCTAAGAACATTTTAGCATTAAGTCAGTTCTCGTCTCATGGACCTTTTAAGCATGTCATATTGATACCAGATTTTGATACTAGATTTCCAGGCTCCTGGTCTCGGTAGTTCGATGAATGAAGCGACAAACCACAGTATCGGCAGTAGGTTAGATTTTATTTAACAAGTGTTACAGCTCTCACAAAGAACCACACTTCCTTACAGAGCAGAATCAGCAATAAAATAGGTTTTATACAAGTGTCACAGCTCTTACAAAGAGACAAACCTCTTTGCAGAGCAGGATATAAGTGCTACAGCTCTTACAAAGAGCCAAACCTCCTTGCAGAGCAGGGTATAAGCGTTACAGCTCTTACAAAGAGCCAAACCTCCTTGCAGAGCAGAATATAAATGTTATAGCTCTTGCTCTTCTGCTCTCTTTCTCTTGGAGGTCTGCAGTGGTCTGCAGTGGTCTGCACTTGGGCTCTCTGCTCAGGGGTTTATAAAGGGGCAGTTGTCCAGTGAGCTTTTGGGTCCTAAAAACAGACCAATCAGGAGCAGGTTTTCAAAATGGACAAATCAGGGATGCACTGGAGGAATCACCAGTGTCAGCTCCCCACTGGAACCTCCAGCGGGGGAGCAAAGCTCCCCTGCTGATGGTTTCTCTGCTGCCTGCCGCCAACACCACCAAGACATCTACATTGTCAATAGTGTTTTTTTTAATAAGACCTACACATTAGAGCTCATGCTTTATTATTGTCTCACAGAGTGATACACTTTTTATTCTAGAAATAATGTAATTGTTTAGATTAAGGATATGTTTCTTTTCGCTGTTGATGTTTATTTCTGATATCCAGAAAAACCTACATTGATTTAATTCTTCTTATTTACCAGTTAGTATTTATCTTTTTTTTTTTTTTTGAGACAGAGCCTCAAGCTGTCCCCCTGGGTAGAGTGCCGTGGCATCACAGCTCACAGCAGCCTCCAACTCCTGGGCTCAAGCGAGTCTCCTGCCTCTGCCTCCCAAGTAGCTGGGACCACAGGTGCCCGCCACAACACCCGGCTGTTTTTTGGTTGCAGCCGTCATTGTTGTTTGGCGGGTCCGGGCTGGGGATTCAAACCCGCCACCTTAGGTGTACGTGGCTGGCGCCTTAGCTGGTTGAGCTATAGGCACCGAGCCGTTAGTATTTATCTTAAAACTACACTGGCATTTTATGTTAAAACATGGTTTTGGCAGAGTAGAGGGACTTCTTTTTCCTCATTCAATTTTGAAGTATATTGTTATCCACACATAATATTCATTTAAAAAAAACCTACGCTTAGATAAATTGTGATTAATATAAGAAAAGGCATTAGTGATTAAATTTAGCCTCTCGATGCCAAGGGCTACATTAATTAATAATTAATTTTTAGACTAAGTCTTGCATACAAGTGTTCTCTGTCTCATTTTATCCACTTTTTACCATTTTCTTCTAGTCTAACAAAATTTTTGAAAGTTAAGCATTTCCTTGCCACCTGCTTCTAACAACAGTGTATTAGCAACGGAACATACAGATAGAACACTGTAAATGAGTTGAATCTACGTACAGATCCGTAGGGGGCAAATGGATTTTGACAGGAGTGGTAAAGCAATTCAGTAGACAAAATAACTTTTAAATGAGTTATTCTAGAAAATGAGAGAGAAGACGATAATTATGAGGATAAAAGAGGAGAAGCAGCAGCAGCAGCAGCTATTTAGCTTTATGCTTACACCTCACAACTTACACAAAAATAAAATTTGAGATGTATCATAGTGCTAAATTTAAAATGAACACCACCAAAGATAATAGAAGAAAACAGGTGTATATCTTCATAATTCTGAGTTGGGCCAAGAATATTTTAGTGAGAGCACAGAATGTTTGGACTGTAAATTCTGGCATCAATAAGCTAGAATTTATAGAATTCCAAAACTATACATACAAAACCACATCAGAAATAAGAGAGAATATTCATAAGTCATATACATGACTAAGAAAGAATTGTATTCATATATGTATATTTAAAGATATAGACTTGGATCTTAGTAATAAACACATAATAAATATTGGCAATACAATCAAATTGATACTTCATAAAATAAAATTTAGAAAAATCCAATAAACACATAAAATGCTCTTATCACCCTTAGCAGGTAAAAGGTAAAAGCATAAATATAAAAGTAAGATAGAGCTATATAACCACTAAAATTAAAAATTTAAACACCAAACATTCTAAAGCATGTGGGGCAAATGGAACCTTGAACTTCATTTCAGGGTGAAAATGTACACTCAGCTTGAAATCTTGTTTGCTCTTTTAAAAAATTTTTTAAAATACAGAGTGAATATAAATGTAATTTTGTTAAATGGATACAGTGGATAGCAGTGAGGTCTGGATATTTGGTGTATACATCATCTAGATAGTAGTTAGGCATCTGGAATATTTTACTTTCTAGATGACAAATACCTAATAATATCCTATAGTACTTGTTATAGGTATGAATTTCTTTTTTTATTTTTTTAGAAAATATTTCATGAACTTCTTTAAGGGTATTTTATCTTAAAATAGGGTTAATTATTCTATGTAATTCTAGTTTGGAGGTCATTTTCTAACAATAATTTTTAGTTATAATTACCTGCTGTTATTGTTATTTGCAAACCAGCTATTTTGAGATTCCAATTATTATAAAATATTAACTTTTCCAATTATTTATTTTCTGCTCTTTTCCTCTCCTGTTTTTCTAAGATTATACACACACACACATATATATGCATAGTATATTTACACACACATATATAATCTTATATAAGGTTTTATATATATATATATAAAATCAATCTTAAGTAATAGATCTTTAAGTTATGTTTGTGTCTCCATGCTTCACTGTGTATTTACATTGTAGTATATCGTTAATTCTTTCATTAATTCTTTCTTTAGTGCCTTCTAATCTGATAAATTCACCTTTTCATTATTGTGATTTCTACATTGTACTTGTATTTGTATTTGAATTATATAATATTTAGTTCTCTACCGAAGTTTTTGGTTTTGCTTTTTGCATCCTCTAATATGTTTACTTTGAAATCTGTTATCAGCAGTAATATTTTTAAGCTTTATGTGTGTCTCTTATGTCTGTTGCCTCTGTTGATTTGATGTTATGTTTTATCCCCACATCCATGTTTATTTTGTATATTGTCTCAAATACTGTGTTTATACAATGAATTTGGGAAGTTTTTCAAGTCTAGTTATAATGTTACTTTTTTCCAAAGATGACTTATGTAGTTTTTTACCAGGTGACAGGGTTGCTAGTTATACCAGATTACCTTTTCCTAATTTCAGCAAATGAGTTGATTTGTAGCCTCATTGCAATTCTCTAAAGGTGACTTCCTTCCTCCTTCTTTATGTTGCTCTGTCAACAATAATGGTACGATAATAACACTATTAAGTTCTTGTATAGTCATTATATCCCAGGCACTCTTCTCAGTGTTTTAGAAATATAAACTCATTAACCGTAACAACTCTGTAGGGTAGGGAAAATGTTTATCCTTATTTTGCACAGGGGTAAGTAAGGAAACGGAAACTCAAATAATTTCCCTGAGATTTCTAATAATTATTAAAGCCACAACTTAACTGTAGGATCCATGCTCTTAACTACTATGCAAATGTTCCGTCTCATGAAAGATGGTTGCCCTCATCAGTAACTAATCACTTTGTGAAAATCAATTCAAGAAATTACTCTTCCCTGCAGCATTTATATTTTAAGATAGAATCACCATGAGAGGAACATAAAAGCATTTATCTCTAATCACAGGCGATCTCTGGAAAGCTTTATGGTATATAAGTCAAGTAGTGCCTGTCTCACCTCCGATGTCCCTTTGAACTTATTAGGCTGTGTTTCATTATTTCGCAAAAGCTTTTCCAAGTACCTAGCAATCATTCATAATGTATAGCTAATACTTATGGAATTTACTATATGACATCAAATTTCATGAGCCATTGACATGTAGTCTTCAATTTAATCATTAAAGAAATCATGATAAATGTTTTTATTTTAGTTTAGTCAAAAAAAATCCTGTGTGCTTACCCAAGGCCATTGCAAAGATATATTTGCATAGTAAATAAAAAAATATATGTTAAATTTCAATTCTAAATTTCAATTCATTTTGACTCTAGAAACTGAATTTTAATAATGACACTATTTATTACACAATAAACAGGTCTATAAATATTGTAACTACATGGGTACCAGCTATTGGTAGATATAGGCATCTTGCTGGGTAATTATTCTTAGAGTAATACAATCTTTTCATTTTGACATATTTCTTTTCCTTTAGCACTATTGGCACACACACAATAAATCAGGGCCCTATGTTGGCAATTAAGTGTTTAAACTAAAATATAGGTTAAATTGGGATGTTTCTTGCTACCCAGAGGTACAGCTAAGCATTAAAATTCAATAATTATCCATGTTTCTTTTATAATGTGGTCCATCTTGATTTTCTTTCATATCAAATGCTTTTGAATAGCAAGTACAGTTGTTTTGAATAAAGTCATGAATATATACACATATAATTTCATTAGCTCAATTTTATCATATAATAAATGTGAATGAATACCTATCAGTACTAGACTGTTTTATTTTTCATGTATTGACTGTTACTTGCTAATATAAAATCCTGATATAAACACAAATATTCATAAACCAGTATTAGCCATAACCCCAAACTGTAATTTGGTGTTGTAAATACACTTCTGATGTTTTGTATAGTTTGGCAGCTATACAAAGTAAATATTTTTCATGGAATAGGTGAAGTAAATAAAAATAAATTTTCTATAAATCACATTTTTAGTGCATCTATTTATGGCTTAATAGGAGTAGAATTATTTGAATCATTTTGCTAAATACTTTCTACTAGACTCTTTAATTATAATGCATTGTATCTATTAAAGAATTAACCATTTTTAAAAGGAATTTATAGTGGCAATAAAAAGACAATTGGGCCCAGTTTACAATATGATATCTATCATAAAGTAATAATAAATTTAATTGAGTCACCTCCCCAAAATATTTATTGGGCTCTAACTAGAAGCCAGTCACTTTCATAGACACTATAGATGTATCAGTTAACAAAATGTACAAAATCCCTGCCCAAAGGGAGACGATGTTATAGCAGGGGGAGAGATAGGCAAGGAAAGGCTTTTCAGAGACCAGCAGGTGCCATGGAGCGAAAAGAGGCAAGGTTCTGCCATCTGGGTTCTCACCACTCACTTCAGTGGCCTGAAACCTCATCTGGGAATAAATAAAGCTATTTTGCTACCAAAACAAAACAAAAACAAACAAAAAAACCAAACTATGTATTTCTAAAAGATAAATAGGTATTATTGTAATTCTTCATTTTGTTAAAATGAATTATTTCACAAATTACCAATGTTAATTTATTTGGAGGGATTTATTTGGATCTTTTCACTAAACTTTTTCCACTAGGCCTTTTATTTTAAATGCACTGCATCTATTCAATAATTATTAACTATTTATTAAAAAGAATTCATAGTGACCTCAAATAGGCAATTATACATGTTTTACAAAGTGATACCTATCACAATGAAAAAATAACTGAGGAGTAAAATTTAGCCTATTAGTTTAAGAGAGATAAAAGAAAGAGAAAAAAATACCAAGCATTATGATTAAATCATCCCAAATAGATTATATTAAATATGTGTCATCTTATTATCTGCAACTGTACATAATTCAGTGAAAATTGCATTTCACTGATTCTTTTAAAAACTTGTATACTAGAATATAGGGCAATAAATAAAGGAATAGCAATTTCTAAGAATCAGAAACTAAATTATTGGCTTGTTCTTACCAACTGACCTTTGAGTATCCCTTTAGAGAACTTAGAATAAAAAACATAGAAAATAAGGATCTCGATGAAACATCAATAAACCTTCTATGTTCAGTTAACTGCAACCATTTATTTACCAAAGAATTACTTTTACTTATGAAGAAATATCTTTGCACTAGTAAAAATCTCTAATGTAATTATGGACAAAACAACAATGACTTGAATTTGAAAATAATGTGTGTTGCTAAGAAGCTATCATAACACTGCCTCTGTAAGATTGCTGTTAATTATTTCTCATCACTAACTTTGGTGACTTGGTTTCTTTATAAACTTCTTAAACACAGTTATAATAAAAACAATTTTGAAACAATTGAAATAATTACTTCTGGTTTTATTTGGAAAAAAGTAAGTGGTAAATTTACACGTTCTCTAGATGCTTTAGTTCCATGAATATTAAATTGCTAATACGAATTATCCTTACTAATGAAAAAAGATGAACTGCTTAAAGTAGAACATGAGTTTTTAAAGATGAATATGGGTTACAACACTTTTCTTTTAAGCATGTTCATATTCAGTATTTTTTATTAGTTTAGAATACCTCACAGCTATATCGAATTTTCTGTGACAAAGAAGTCCAGAGCTCAGACAAGAGACAGGAACTATTTGCCCTGTTCTTTCATAGGTCAAATTTAAGGCAAGATATTCAACTCACATAATAACTATATTATGAAGCAATAAAAAGAGTAAGAACTTAATTCATCAAAGATAGCTCATAGAAATTATGTATTTTACATATATTTTCATTGTGTGATAGAAATTCACAAATTTTTATGGCAAAAGTAAAAACCATCAAGGTATGGGAATATTTGTTGACATAATTTTATGTGCTTTATGTGAAAAATCATGTAGACATATTATACATGCTCTTAGCTCTGTCTTGAAGTGTTATACCTGAATAGACATGAGGTTTAAAAGCATACTGAAGTGCCTTCAGAGAAAAAAAAATTTTATTTGTCAATATTCTTGTGGTTTTTATAACACTGTTAATATAAGTATTCACACAATATTATGTTGTATCTGTAAAGATTTGCAAAATATTTGGCATGTTTTATCATCTGATACCATGTTAGAGACTTCTTGATTGTTAAAATTTTGAGGAACTTAAGCCATCGCAGAATATTCATAAAGAAAATAAACATTATGTCCTAATCACTGCTTTTTTTGTTTGTTTGTTTGTTTAGAAAATAATACTCTTAAGGAGAATAGGAGGGTCAATTTGGATTCTTGTGCATGATTAGTTTAATTTTTCTATTCTTACCAAAGAATTTACCACATTTATAGATTTATGAAATATCCGTATAGTCTATGTTTGTCTGTCAAGTCTATTTATGAGGAAAACAACTTTTGACTACAGAAATCCCTCCTAAACTCTTTGACTGGCATTTCTCCGTAGATACTTAGACTACCAATGATTCTACACTAATTGGAATTTACTTCCTTTGCGTAGAGGTTATATAGCTACAATATCGTTAAAATGAGGAGACAAGCAGTATACTGTGCCAACAGGGAGTTATGATGGCAGATCTAATCATAAATGGACCCTTTGCTTATGATATTAAACTCAATGTTATTTGTATTTTACTTTAAATTTGTTGTCTCTTTATTAATATTTGCTTCTAGTATTTTTCAATGGCTGTTCTTTTAATTTTGTTCTGTTTATATACTTCATAGGCAAATATACATTTTCCCAGGATCTTAAGTTTCACCTTCAACATGTAATGACATGAAAAGTTATTCTCATCCATTTTTTTCTTTTTTTTTTGGAGAGACAGAGTCTCACTCTATTGCCCATGGCAGAGTGCCGTGGCTTCACACAACTCACAGCAACCTCCAACTCCTGGGCTTAGGCGATTCTATTGTCTCAGCCTCCCAAATAGGTGGGACTACAGGTGCCCACCACAATGCTCAGCTATTTTTCTTTCTTTTCTTTTGCAATTTGGCCAGGCTGTGTTTGAACCCACCACCCTTGGTATAGGGGGCCAGCACTCTACCCACTGAGCCACAGGCGCCACCCATTATTCTCATCCTGAAAACAATAAAAAGTTGTGAAAAACAGATCATTGATTATTTTGTACCCATTACAAATCTAAAGTTTGAAATCAAATAACTGTTAAAGAAAACTAGAGCCAAACAAATTAAACTGGTGACAATATATATTATTAAAAATTAAATTAAAAAATATTGCAATAAGACAAAGGATTTCTCCATACAGAGCCAGGCTCAATTGCAAATACAATGTGAACAAGTGGGAATTTTTAGCCAGGGATCAGAGTGGTGGGTCAGTGGATATAAAATTACTTTAAAATGTCAAGGATAAATTGGGGATTCTGGCTAAACCAATTTGACAGGATTCTTGCTGAAAGCAGGCGGGGTAATCAGATAAGTGAGTGTAGATCTGAAAGTGAGTTGTAACTTAATGGTTCAAATAAAACCTGCAAGGATCTAACTACATTTTGTCTAGTATATCTCATATTTTGTTTTTTCTTGATGAACTATACTTTGTAAACAAAACACAGTGATTTAAGAGACAGACTTAGAAGTACCAAGTGGCTATCTTGATGTTTACAAACTCATTCTTTGATGTTTAAACATTTAAATTTTTCCCATCCAATTCTTTCTGTATTAGAAGCTGTTAACTGAGTCATGTGGGTCGCTTTTTATTATTTTCTTAGAAGTCATCCTGAGGAAACATACTATAACAGCTGCCAATATCATAACTCATCTGAGGAATTACTGAGAATAAGACCTTCTTCTGCCAAGCCTGGAAATCTCTTGTGACTTGGAAGGCAAGCCACCAAGTAACTCAGTAATCCTGGAGGAGCAAAGTTCAGTCCTGTAGTAGTAAAGCTGATGTTAAACATTAAGCATTTTTATGGAAGTTCCTTGAAGGATTACTGGAGAAAATTGCATATAGTATTTTTGGAGATCATTTCCCTTACCACTCTTGAAGATCATTTCCTTGAGTACATACTCTCTTGGCTCCTATGAGATCATTTCCCTGAACACGCAGGCCCTGCATGTCTTTGCTTAGTAATCATTCCGCCCACGTGACATAGGACAAGATAATTCTGTGTTGTTAATGGCACATCCTGTCAGTTGCTGAACAAAGTAAGGTAACAGCATTAATGTTTGACTGATATCAGAGATGAATGTTGGTATGAGAGAGAGAGAAGCAAAATTTTGCAAGCCATGGTTGAAATTCAGGAAAGTGCGCTCTGTTTTTACTAAGGAAAGAGGGTCTACATAGATTTTTAAAATGTACATCAAGTGGATGATCTAATAATAATTCAGAGGTAGCTTGGAAAATGTGTTGGTTGTGGTCATGTCTTTCAGGCAAGAGGTATAGGACTTAGCTACTTGGTTTAAGGCTAAGTTCTAATATACCAGAGGACTCGGGCATCCATTATGTTTCTTGCATAACACTTCAAGGGCATGATACTCATGTTCCTGAACAAGCAAGAAAGGACAAAGAGCAAGGATGGGGGTGAAATTATGTGTCCCTAAAGTCCTGGAAATCATCTTTGAATAGGGGTCTGAGACTATTAGATCTGAGATGATTCCCTAGATATGGAATAGTATGTGAAGCAGTCATGATTAGAAATTCACATCCTGTGATATCCCACAAGGCTCCAAATTCCTTTCAGTTGTTTTTTTGTTTCAGGGGAAAAAGTGCTAAATAGTAGAGGCATAATTTATGGAGATAATTTTACCTATGGCTGCCATATCAAATCTTAGCTACTGGTCACACAGTGAGCAAATAGGAATTCAGTCTCTAACTATCTTGTGTCACTTTCTTGCTAATACTTTGGGGAGGTATCCAGTGTTTAATGAACACATAGAAGAAGTCATCTACATGTTGGATTAAAGTGGACCTTCCTGAGAATTTTAAGTTGCCCAAACTGGCATTTAGAGTGCCTGAAAAGTAGGTGGGGGCCTCAGCAAATTTGTGGAACATAGTATTTCAAGTATATTATTGTTTTTTACAGTGAAGGATTATTTATAAAGGAGAATACTAAGAAAGGCAAAAAATTAAATTGATGACCATGAAATACTAGGTGTTGAAAGTGATAGCCGACAGATGAGTATTGGGCACCAAGTAAAATTTAGGTTTGATGATCTTTTTTTGACAGATGCTAGATCTTAGACAAACTGATATCATTTCCCATTTGGCTGTTTAACTGTTCCAATGGAAGTATTACATAAGTAGAAATGGAAACTAGAAATAGGTAGTCTAATATTTTGAATTATCAGGCTGATCCCTTCAAGTACTGGTGGTTGTGGGAGGTGGACAGGCTGAATTCCTCAGAGACCTTCCAACTCACTTGGAAAGTGAGTGATCTAAGGGCTTTATCACTTAGATCCCATCCTAACAATGTATCAAGGTAGTAGAACTCAGTAGTAATTTGTGATGAACTTTAAAAAGTCCCAGTTTTGTATTAAGAGTTGGAGATAAAGGCAAAGTGCTCAAGGGAATGTCTACGTAACTATCCCTGCATGGGGAAATCAGCAGTGCAGGAAGCTGAAACCATCAACTAGTAGCTTAGGCTAAAGAAGTTCAGATGTCTGTCTGAGAAGATGAGACTTGCTCTCCCCACCCCTCTTCCAAGTGCACCATTGTCTGGCCACTTCAGATGTTCCATTACCCTGTGTCCTTGCTTACCCTTTACTCAACCTTCCTGGGGGCTGTAATCTCCCCTTTCTCTCTTTTTTTGTCCAGGGCTGGGTTTGAACCCACCACCTCTGGTATATGGGGCCAGCACCCTACTCCTTTGAGCCACAGGCACCACCCCCCATTTCTCATTCTTAACCTTGAATGCTGACTAATGACTGCTGTGCATTCTTGTACATATACTCTGTTATGTACCAAATAAAATGATTCTGGGAAACAGGACAGACACTGCATTGTTCTCATGCTGGCACCGCTTCCAGTTTTATATAACAAATTTGGTGTAAGTTATGGTTTATTTCCTTGGTGCCATCTCCCTTGCTGGCCACTGTCCCAGGTTAGGGTCCACTAGATGTCCAATAGGTGGTTTTAAATTATATTAGGATACTGAAGAAAGGCATGGGAGAATCTCTTTCTACCTTAAGGAGTAGAAATGCATCCTGTAGGGTGCAGGGTTTTTTTTTATTTTTCTTCTTCCCATAAGGAAGAGAGAATTCTGTCTAATAGTTGATTTAATCCCTTAGTACAATAGGTGCTAGACTGAAGGGGGCAAAGGAATTCATGAGTTATAGACAAATCCATTAGGGAATTTAGAGATGAGCGAGGTATCTGGGGACCTGCAGAAGGAACCTTTCTAGGCAACAATGAAGTTTCACAGCCCAATTTATGAAAAGATCCCTTCCTAACAATTTATCAATGTAGGAGAGATCAGGAACTCTGAGTGTTGAACTTAAAAAACTCCCATGGTTTTATTAACAGTTTGAAATAAAGGTAAATCATGAAGATGATTACCCAAACATAACTGGTAAAGTCTGATGACTCCAAGAAAAGGGGGCAGGAACAGGTGATGTTAGGGTAGAATGAGCTACCCTGGTAATTATGAGAAACATATTGAGGGACCATTCAATACGTATGGACCTAAGTAAACTTTTAGGATTACTTCCCTTTGTGAGTAGAGAGCTGGTTGAGAACACTGGTAGAGTACAGAGATGGATGAGGCATTTTTCTGGCACTATCTTCCTCTTGAGGGCTTAATAATCATAAACACAGTGGCCTTCACTCTTACAATTTTTACAAGTTTCTCAAGAAATGGAAGGTCAATTTTGGAGTTCACTGTAGATTAAATTTTTCAAGTTTTTCTAGATATTTCTATTTGATTCCATAAGCATGGAAGTGATAGCTTCATAATATTGGACTATAGTCTCAGCTCAGACATATTTGCATTTGTCTAGTTAACAATATTTTGTGATGTGGGCTAATCTTACTGGAGTTAGATGATATCTCAAAGAAGTTTTGATTTGCATTTCTCTGATAATTAAGATGATGAGCATTTTTTTCATGTGTCTGTAAGCCATGTTGAACACTTCTACATTGCTGATGGGAATGCAAGCTAATATGTTCCTTTTGGAAAGATGTTTGGAGAACATTTAGAGATCTAAAAATAGACCTGCCATTCAATCCTATAATTCCTCTACTAGGTATATATCCAGAAGACCAAAAATCACATTATAAGAATATATGTACCATAATGTTTATTGCAGCCCAACTCATAATTGCTAAGTCATGGAAGAAGCCCAAGTGCCTATCAACCCATGAATGGATCAGTAAATTGTGGTATACATACACCATGGAATACTATGCAGCCTTAAATAAGGAGAATTTACCTCTTACATGTTTACATGGATGGAGCTGGAACATATTCTTCTTAGCAAAGTGTCTCAAGAATGGAAGAAAATGTATCCAATGTACTCAGTCTTACTATGAAACCAATTTATAGCTTTCTTATGAAAGCTATAACCCATTGATAGCCCAAGAAGAAGGGGAAAGGGGAGAGGGAGGAGAGGAGAGGGAGGTGATGGGGGGAGGAAGAGTAATTGGTGGGACCACACCTACAGTGCATCTTACAAGGGTACATGTGAAATGTACTAAATGTAGAATATAAATGTCTTAACCCAATAACTAAGAAAATGCCATGAAGGCTATGTTGACCAGTTTGATGAAAGCATTTCAGATTGTATGTAAAACCAGCACACTGTACCCCATGATTGCATTAATGTACACAGCTCTGATTTAATAAAAAAATGAAAATAAAAAAAACTCAAAAGTGATAAAAAAAAAAAAAAGAATAAATATGTCACAGCACTCTAATCTGAGACCATTTGCAAAGCTTGTGGCCAGAGAAGTCAGTGTCTGTTTGGAAAGTTAGTTGCAACCCCCACCCCTAGAATGCTCTTTTTATGTTGTCCCTAATTGATAATGATAGCCCCAGTTGCATTCCTTTTTTGTTAATGATTTCAAATACATATCTAATCAGTTTAATTGGATAAACTGGAGGAATGGTTCCTAGATGTTCTGGTACTATCCTCACTTGGCAGTTATGGGGTGGACTGAGACCTCTGAAGCTTTCAGGTTTTCGGCCAGTAGTGGTCCATTTGGTTTTTTCTAACCCACAGCAGGTATCTCTGGGCCCAAACAATAGGAAGATGAGTTATATAGGTTTCCTCACTTGTTCATAGGTTCTAATGGGAAGGAAAATTTTCCAGTGTAAACCACTTTTGTTGTTCATTTTGCTTTATTTGAATCTGAAGTGACAAACCTGGAAATAATTTAACTGTCTTTAATAATGCAAAAGCTCTGTTATTACATAGTAAGATATCCCTGTCAAAAAGGCAAGAACTAGAAATGTTAGCAGGGACAGAGGAAATGATTGGATACTTCCAGTAATTCTACTGTGGGGGGATATTTATGGATCTAGGGCAACATTTCTCAATGTATGGCCTATTAGATCTCTGAGGTTCCAGAGACATATCCTGGGGAACTATTAGGTCCAAACCATTTTGTGATAATAGAATATGTTTATTTTTTATTGCTGCTATAAGAAAATAACACAATTTTAACAGCTTAAAGAAATCCAAATTTATTTTCTAACAGATCTCTAGAGCAGAAGTCTAATACAGTTTTCATCGCACTAAAATCAGAAAGACCAGCAGGGCTGTCATCCTTTCTGGAAGCTCTAAGGAAAACATGTCTTCCTTCCTCATTTGCATTGTATAAAAATCTAAGGAAAGATAAAAACTCTATCTAATGACGTTGCTTTCTTACTACTCATTTATTAAATATGTCAGCCTTTATTAAATTAATAAACATCTAAATACCTTCTCAACAATAAAATATAGGCTTTAAAATATAATTTCTGTTTCCAGGAATATCTATTTATTTTAGATGCATTAGTCTTCAGAAAAAAATAAATTAAAAAAACCCAGGGAGTAAGCTCAGTGACCATAGCACAGTGGCTATGGCGCTGGCCACATGCATTAATGATGGCAAGTTCGAACCTGGCCCAGGCCTGCTAAACAACAATGACAACTGCAATAACAACAACAATAACAACAAATAGCTGGGCGCTGTGGAGGGCGCCTGTAGTCCCAGCTACTTCAGAGGCTAAAGCAAGAGAATTGCTTAAGCCCAAGAGTTTGAGGTTGCTGTGAATTGTGATGCCACAGCATTCTACCAAGAGTGACATAGTGAAATTCTGTCTCAATAAAATAAAATAAAAACAAGGAGTTCTATCAACACTTATAAATATGACTTTAATCCTATTTCAATTTTTCCAGTATCATAGTGATAGATTCCTTGTTGTTGATAGTTGAAACAACAATTACGGGAAATGACCCAATATATGACAATATAGAGTAAATGAACAAATAATTTATTGTTTTCTTGCAAACATAATTTACTCCAATTAACATAGTTTTTTTTAAAACTAATGAGGATTATTTTAAAGTCAAAGACAACAGAACCACAACAAATAAATGTTATAAAATCAATGACCTTCTGAGACAATATCATATTGATAATATAAAAATAAATCTATTTTGATAAAATATTTAGCATAGAACTGTACAAAATATACCCCTCAGAAGTAAAACTGTTAGTCTTACTGATATATCACTTAATAAGGAAAGCATAAATATCAGAGAAAAATAAAATAGCAATGAAAATTTTGATGTAAAAATTTCAAAGTATTTAAAGGGTAGTAGATCTATATTCAAAGCTAAGGGCACAGTCACAAACTGTTTAAGACTTCATACTGATTCTACCAAACAATTTGCTTCTAAGTCTTTGATCAGTCAGCTTTTTCTCATCTTTCAGGTTTTAGTGAAATTATTCCTAATTATTTCTCTTCTTTTAGCAATTTTTATCTGCATAAGACCCCTAATTCCATTATGTAATTGTTTCTTTGGTCTTAACACCTCACTTTGGATAAACAGAGGCCTTATTTCCTTCTTCTATAATGCATTTTATCCCGAATGTCTAGAACTATCCCTAATAGGTGAGAAGTACTCCAGAAATATTGCTTGAAAGGATGAATGGATAGACAATGTTCAACTCAGGAGACCCAAGACCAGATTGTTGGTATGTCTGATATAGCTGAGGGGTTTAGCATTACATAGCAGCCTAAGAAGAAAGGA
This sequence comes from Otolemur garnettii, assembly GCF_000181295.1. Taxonomy (NCBI): domain Eukaryota; kingdom Metazoa; phylum Chordata; class Mammalia; order Primates; family Galagidae; genus Otolemur; species Otolemur garnettii. The sequence continues at coordinate 15,851,919 of NW_003852401.1, read as the reverse complement.
GCTACAAATTGTTGGAAATAGTACTTATTTGGTAAGAGCAAGAAACTTTCAGAAAAAACTATAAAACTTTTCTAGACATAGAGTGAAATCTGTATATAATAAGGTCATATCTTTACTTGAAAGCTATTATAGGGAGGGTGATACAATGGGAAGCTTTCTGTGCAAACCACAGAAATTTGAACAAAGGCCACATAAGCCTGTTTAGCTACACAGTGACTGGAACACACTTTGGGTAGATATATCAGGGGGAAATTATAAGAACAAATATGATCTCTTGTTTTCACAATTAATGAGCTACTAGGGGAAGAAATGGAGAAATTTCAGCTTGTTAATAGCTATCAAATTCCCATCATCTTGATAGGAAATAAGTTATTTTGCCATCTTGCAAAATAATATTCTATCATCATTATCACTGTAAATCATTCAGTAACACTATGGATCTGACAATTGAGTTCAGGAACTTGCCACGATGAACTTACTTTGGCATCACTGTACAAACCACTCCATGAGGTTTCATAACCTTGATATATCAGTGTCTCACAGGTGTGTTTGGGTCAATGTATGGTGATGTCTTGCTGAGTGTCATTCCATTATTGTTGCTGCTTAAACAAGAAGGAACAAACATTCATAAATTTCTCGTTAAACTTGGCAAGAGTGGAAATGAAACCAGAGACATGTTTTTAGGACAACGCCATGAAGGAAACAGCAATGTACAAATGGATCAAATGTTTTCCTAGGGGAGAGAAAGCATCCCTGATGAAAGAAGTGGGGAGGCCAGCAATGAGCAGAACTGAAAAACACCTGGAGAAATCCATCAGCTTGTGAGTCAAAATCATTGAGAGACAAACAGAAAAATCTTAACTGAAACTCTTTGCCAACATCTCATGCATGGCTCTTAAATCATGACAATGCACCATCTCACGTGGCACTGCCTGGGAGGGAGTTTTTAGCCAGTAAACAAATAACTGTAATGGAACACCCGCCTTACTCACCTGATCTGGCCCCCACTGACATTTTCTTTACCTAGAGATAGAGGAAATATTGAAAGGAAGACATTTCAATCACAGAATGACAACTTTGATGACCATTCTAGAAAAAAAAAAAAGACATTTAAAACCATTTTGAAGAGTGAAGTAAGCACTGGCAATCTGTGGCTAGTTTCTAAAAAGAAATACTTCAGAGGTGATCATGGTAACATTCAGGAATGAGTGATGTAGCACGTTTCCCAGAATTAGTTCATGAACTTAATTGTCAGACCTTGTATACAATTACCAAAATAAAAATTAGAGTTTGAACTGAGGACTTTTTAGCTTCACAGTCCATTCTGTTTCTACAAGTGTGTTAACAAAAATTATTGTTTTGAACTAGAGAAACTTAAAAATACATACCTGACTCCAAATACCATGGGAAGAAATTTCAGATGCTAATCCATGTACAGGTAATTGTATTACCCCCTTACCTAGCATCAAGGAAATTTGTGTCAAATGATAAAAAATAACCAATTATTAAAATATAAGTTTTAATATGGTACGTTAAACTTAATGTATGGCTTGAAAAGTTTTTCACCTTTTAAGCAGGTACCCTTGAGCATGTCATCAATAAAAACATTAGTGGACTTGCGAAAGATTGGGTTGATTTCAGTGATGAGAAGAGGGTCAGTGAGTCAGAATTAATCCCCAGAAGCAGCATGGAAGGGATGAGGGAAGCATGCAAAGACTGCTTGACCACGGATATGTTAGGAGCAAAGGCTTAAAACTATGAGGGAAGGGTCAGGAGAAGACTGTGCGTGGCCTGATTTTCCTTGCATCTAGCTGTGTCAGCTTACCTTCCTCTACTACAGATCTTATATGTCCATGAATGCTGTTTGCTGAGATGGGTGAGGATCTGACTTGGGCTTTATTAGAGGAAATACACACTGTCCACGTGCGTCTGCAGTTAATTTGTCTACAGAATCTTCTTGTGGTGTGAAAAACACAATCATACCGTAATCAGTGAGCCTTTTCAGTGACATTTCAGTAAAATATCATAGCTGGAAGGGATAAGCTAACCTAGTGGTTCTCAATCTATTTATAATATAACATTTTCAGATATAATTATAGTTTTATCCCCAAGACCCACAGAAAATGAGAATGGACCTTTTTTGTGGGTATTAGTGGTGTTGGGGATACAGGCCAGCATTCATGCCCTTCACCTCACACTTGGATGGCTCCTGAAGGCCTATTAACATAACAGGAAATAACTCGGGTTTAACTCGTTTTTCCATATTACACATGGAAAGGCAAAGATCCAGAGAGATAGTTTCTCGCCCAGAGCCGTGTGGGTGATCGGTGTCGAGTTAGTCATGGCCTCCTGGTCTTTCCCTGGTAATTGCCTCTGGTCCTCAAATTTGGATTTCCCAGACAAATCTTTCTCCTGTACACTTGGTTGCCATTCCCATTTCCACCATTTGCCAAGAGTTTGTTCTGAAGTCCTGAGCAAGATCTGAACTTTTGAGAAATGGAGAGGACTTCATTTTAGCCACCATAATTTGTTATTCTTATTACCAGCATGCTGAATCTAATGATAATTTTTTTTTTTTTTTTGCAGGTTTTGGCCGGGACTGGATTTGAACCAGCCACTTCCGGCATATGGGGCTAGCGCCCTACTCCCTTGAGCCACAGGTGCTGCCCCCTAATAATGATTTTTTACAAAACTATTCATTTAAGCTTATGTGTACAAACTGCTTTCTATTGCTATTTAAGTATATCAGGGGTGTTTTTGCATGTGTGTGTGTGTGTGTGTGTGTGTGCTGTTGTCACAACTAAGGAGATTGCTCCTTGATAACAGGGCTACTTATTAAAATCATATAAAGAAAAACAAAAGAAAACAATTCTATATCGGTCATTGTTTACTTAATGGCTTTTGAAGGAAGGAGAATTAAAGACTAAGGGACTTTTGGCAGCTGAACTATACCATAAAACGATGACTGTTTATTTCTCACTTGCTTTTTTATTCTAAAAGTATTTCCTTGGGATAAAGATTCTTTCTGTTATTTTTGTATATTATTGCCATATCTGGGGCCTTTACAGCAGTCTATTGTTCTTTGTGAAAGCTAGAGTTTAAAATACTTGTAACATCTTCTATCCTAATATTTATCCCAGCGATTATATACTTTACATACATTTTGCAGAGTTCAGCAAGAACCCATTTCTAAAAAAATAAATAAATAAATAACAATAAATAAATAATAACATACACCTGTAGTTCAGCTACTCAGAAGACTGAGGCAAGAGGGTTGCTTGAGCCATGAGGCTCAAGGTCACGGTAAGTTTTGACTATACCAACACTGTCAGAGACGGATGACAGAAATACCTGTCTTTAAAAATTTATGTGTGTGTGTGTATGTTCGTGTTTCTGTGTGTTTAATTTTTTTACTGACCTCTAGATGTATACAGGATTATATATCTGACTGACCTGGAGGACTAGTCTTATCAAAAGCATTATGTTTTAGAGGAAAATAGGCTTTGGTGTCCACATTCAGAGTAAATCATTTTGAGGATTTGTTGTGCCTTTTATTCCTTAACAAATAGTGAAAATGTTACTTCTAATATAATAGTTAGATATACTTTCAATCACTTTATACATTTATAAAAATATAAACTATTAACTGGTGTATATATTTCTGCTTTGTTTACTTGTGTACATGATCTTGTACTTCTATTGCCAAAATTACCCCATCCCAAAATTATCACCTGCAAAAGCTACAAAGGATTCAGTCCTTTAGTTTTATGAGTATTAGAACAGAGACAAAATCAAGTGTATAATAGACACAAAGATATTGTTTAAGTTTACTTTTAAACAGAGAAAGAGACCTCTTAGACTTGGACATAATGTGACCCATTGTTTTTGACATCCAGCTACCCTTTCTCTCCCCTTCCCTCTTCATCAATAGTGATAGTATGAATAGCAGAGACACTAGGTTTGAGAAGTCCAATTTCCTAAAATTTTTGTTCTGGGTACAGAATTTAAGTAGCCGCAATTGGCTAATGCTTGAACGAATATTGAAAAAGCTATGAAAAGGAGAACATAAGATAGACATGAGTTTGAAGTACAACATAAAAAGAATGACTTCACACGAGCATAAAGAAGCTCTAAACTGTGGTGAATTTTATTAATTCAGGTGAAGATTGGAATAGTGTATAGAAATGCTTTCCCTAAAACCTCTGCTCATTGAACAAAAAGTTCATAGAATATACATTTTTGCATCACAAAATTGAGGCAACTAAGTTTAACTATTTTCTGTGTGTGTATGTGTGCATTTGCAAACATATATAAACTAACAACCAATACAGAAAGAAGACAAATAAGTAATAAAATAATTTGGATGTGATAACTTATAAAAATAATGTGCTGTAAATTAACAAATATTTAAACTACTTTGGTAGAGGACATCTTTGTTGCATTTTAAATAGAAACATTATATTTGTAATGTAAGAAAGAAAACATCATTGGTAAATTACCTGTGACGCTTTGGGGTTTTATTGTTCTGATCTATATAAAGCTAGTGAAGTTCTTTTTATAACATATACACTCTCTACAGTTAAAAGTGATGAATAGGAAAATTTTATCATGTTGAAAGTGGTGGAAAATCGTTCTTATGTTAGGAGAATAATATTCCTGGCACCCACTCAGAACCAAGAATAGTACCTGCATCCACCAGACAGATTGAAAATCTCACAATTAATGAGTCATTAAATACAGGAACATGAAGATTTTGCCTAAGAAATGGGAAATACCCTTAGACTAAACATTGCTTTGGTTTGGCCTAAAGATTTTAACAAGAACTGAAAAGACATTATGCTATTTCTGTTTAACTGTATCTTGGAACAAATCTCAGAAGCAATCTATAATAATATGAAAAACAAAATCTATCACTTAACAAAGTAAAATTCACAATGTTTGGATCAAGTAAAACAATTATCATGTAAAAAAGCCAAAATGTGCAGTAAAAGAAGTATTAATTTATAAATATCAAACTAAAACATACTAGTTTGGAAGTAGCAGTAACATTAACTAGTAATTATAACTATGTTCAATATGCTGAAAAATTTTAATGGAGTATAAACAGAGAAAGAGATTAATAGGTTCTAAAATTTTCTAGCCATTATTTCTTCAAACATTTTCTTTTTAATAGCATCTCCGCTTTTGTTTTCCTGGGACTTTAACGACACCTTATTAGGCCACTTCATTTCATAGAGCTTGCTGATAATCTGTGCGTTCTTTTTGATATATTACGTATGTGTGCATGTGTGTGTCTGTGTGTGTGTGATTTTAGGCAGATTCTACTACTAGTAGTATGCTATCGAGTTTGGTAACATTTTGGTAACATTTTCCACAGTAATATTTAGTGTGTCATTAATCTCATTCACTGTAAACATTTAATTTTCAGCAGTAGAATTGGATGTCTTATATCTTCCATTTATTCCATTTATTATAACTTTTAATTTCTTTGGTAATTAAAAGATGTTGGATATCTCCTGCATATCTGTAAAAAAACAACACAATTTTAAATAACCTAAAGCTTCAAAGAAGAACTTCTAAAAATCTGTGAAATATGGGGAATTGATTAAAAATGAATATCATATATATGAAAATTTGAGGGAAGCAGCTGAAGTAGTTCCTTCTGAAATTGTAAGGTATAATTTATCATAGCTTCTGTTTTTAGAAATGGGGGGGAAGCTTGAAATTACCCCCCCAAAAAGAAATAAAATTGATAATGAATATAAGAGCATAATCGGTGAAATTGACATCAAAGAAACATAGAAAAAATAGTGAAAATGAATAAATTCCTAATTATTAATGAAAGATCAAAAGTTACCTATCACATACAGTGTACAGTGTTAGAGAAATGAGTACACTCAGAGCCCCAATGTGAATCCACCATACAATTACTCCATATAACAAAATGCACATGTACCCCCTAAATCCTTCAAATAAAACTAAAAAAAATAAAAATCCATTACATAAGATTCTCTTGTCAGACTGGCTTGTAGGAGAGGAAGAGTACAACAGTATAAGGACAATTTGCAAATGTTCTGAAGGCAAGGGAAAATGCTGTTAGAGAGCATAGATATGGAAGACTAGTCCGATACAGATTTAGAAAATTGAATTTGTAATAAAGATATTCAGGAGCTAAAATATTTCTAGCCCAGATTTTTCTAGAAAATCCTACCCAACATTTAGGAAATAATATTGATGAACACTTCAGAACTTGTGGAGTAGAAACCTACAAAACACTTAAAAAAAAAAAAAGTTATAGGTATCCCAAACAAGTGGACAAACACTCCCCATGTTGGTAGAATCAGTATCATTTAAATGTCGCTATTGTCTAAAGTGAGTTGGTGCAAAAATGCCAAAGTCATATTTCACAGATCTAGAAAAATAATCCAAAGCTCATTTGGAACCAAAAAAGAGCATTAATAGCCAAAGCAATCTTAAGTAAAATGAATAAATATGAAGACATCACATTAGCTGATTTCAAATTATACTAAAAGGCTAAGGACCCCAAACATCATGGTACTAGCATAAAAGTGGAGGCACAGACCAATAGTAGAGAAATAAAAGCCATGTTGCTGTAACAAAAATGTATTTCAACAAAGCAGATAAAAACATACACTAGGGAAAGGATGCCCTATTCAATAATTGGTGCTATTGGATAGCCACAACTGGAAGAATGAAACAGCCCTTATCTTTTTCCATACACAAAAACTAATACAAGCAATCTTAAAGATTTAAATGGAAGGCATGAAACCATAAATATTCTAGAAGAAAATGTTCAGAAAAACTCTTCCAGACATTGGTCTTGTCAGTGAATCTATAACACAGATCACAATGGCAAATACAGCAACAACAAAAATAAGTAAATGGGATTAAATTAAATTAAAAAGGCTTCTGCACAGCAAAGGAAATACTAAAAAGAGAGAAAAGACAACATACAGAACAGGAGAAAATATTTGCAGACTATGCATCTAACAAAGAGCTAATATTTAGAATCTATAAAGAAATCATCAAGAATAAAAGAAACAACTCAATCAAATAGTGGGCAAAAAACATGAATAGAAGTTTGTTTTTTTTTCAAAAGAAGATAGACCAAAGGCCAAAGATATGAAAATGTTTAACATCACTAATCACCAGAAAAATGCTAATTAAGATGACAATGATATATCGCCTTACCCCTGTCAGATGATCATTATGAAAAGGTGAAAAAATAGTAAATGCTGGCCTGGATGCCGAGGGAGACGATGGTTACACCCTGTCAGCAGACTGTGAATTAGTCCAACCTCTATGGAAAACAGTGTGGAGATTACTCAGAGAAATAAATACGGACCTTCAATCCAGTACAATTTCTGGGTATCTATTCAAAGAAAGGAAAGTGATTTTATAAAAATGACACATACACACAACCGTTTATTGCATCAAAACTCACAACTGAAAAGACATGGAATTGATCTAAGTGCCCATCAATCCATGTGTGGATAAAGAAAATGTGTTATATATATTTACCACGAAGTACTACTCAGCCTTTAAAAGGAATGAAATGATGCATTTGAAGCAACTTGGGTAGAACTGGAGACCATTATCCTAAGTAAGGTAGGTAAGAAATGGAAAAACAAATGCCCCATATTCTCACCAAAAAATGAGAGCTAAATGACGGATACACATAGAGACGAAAGGATATTGGAGGTAAAGAAGGGGGAATGTGGGGGGATGTGGATGAAAACGTCCCTACCAGGTACAATGAACTCTCTTCTGGTGGTCGGCACACTGAAAGCCCTGACTTCAGCATTATGCAATGTATACGGGTAACAAAAACTTTTGTGCCCTGTCAATATTTTGAAATTTAAAAAAATAAATATAAACCTTCAAAATCTGCTCCTTCATAAAATAGTCTTTTTTTTTTTTTTTTTTTTTAGATCAGGAAATTAACCAAAGACTTGTTAACTATCTGAGACAGACTTAATTAATAAAAATTGTAGAATCTTGGCCAGGACAGCGAGATGTGTGGCAGATTTTACTTTATTCTATTCCAGTGATTCTCAACCTTCCTAACGGTGCAACTCTTTAATACAATTCCTGTGGGTCGCGACTCACGGGTTGAGAACCGCTGTTCCATTCCAACCTCCTGTCCGTGTGCCGTAGTGACCTTGACAGCCAACAGCTTCTTAGTCATGCCATCGTGAAAAGCAGAATAACAACCACCAGAGTGGGGAGAATGTGTTCCATACTCCCAAAGAGCCCAGACTAGAGACTGTTCATCATTCCCCGTCTGACAGATTTGTAGAGAAATTCATAGGCCAAAGTACCAGTAAATGTCATCTTCTTACAATGGAGTCTAGCTTAACTTATGATAAACAGTCTTTTGCCGTTAGGTCTAAAGTTGATCTTTTATAATTTTGTAAATCATAAAATAAAATTCTAAAATGAAACACATACAAAAACTTTTCTGACATCTGAGAAAATCTTTGTGACTTCTTAAAGGACGTGTATTAGAAAAACCTTTGTCATTTCCATGGAAATGATGCCAAAAGCACAATGTGAAATAAAACTTTAATAAATTATATCTCATCAAAATGTAGAAGTTCTGTTTTCCCAAAACCATTGTGAAGAGAATAAAAACAATTGTGAGACTAGAAGTCAATGTCTGAAAGGCTTACATATGATGAAACATTTATAACAAGAATATATAATTAACTCCCAAAGCACAATAACAGGAAAACAAACATCTTTTTTTTTTAAGTGGGCAAATATTTCTTAAAAGAGAGATGCAGATTAAAACTTCATTGAAGTACTACTATGCAACTATAAAAACAAATAATTTTTAAAGATTAACAGTTGCTAATGAGGGTGCTGAGCGACAAGACTCATTCAGAGAGAATGCTGAAGGCCTCACTTGAAAACCAGTTTGCAGTTCCTTAGACATTTAAGCACACACTTGCCAGATAACCCTGCAATCTCTCACTTAGGTATTTGCCAAGTGAAATGAAAACTTGTGTTTACAAAAACCTGTATGCAAATGATTATCACAGCTTATTTATAAAAACTTGAAGCAATTCAATGACCTTCAAGTGGAGAAAGGATAAACAAAATGTTCATACAAAAAAGGAAGTGCTAGTTACTAACACAAAGTAGCAAAGTGGCGATACCATAACAACAATGTTGAATTGCAAATGTGTGTATTATTTTAAATAAAAGAAGCCAGATTCAGTCTAGATATTGTGGCTCATGCCTTTAATCCTAGCAGTCCAGGAGGCTGAGACAGGTGGATTGCTTGGGTTCAGGAGTTCGAGACCAACCAGAGCAAGAATAAGATCCTCAAATGAAAAAAAAAAAAATAATATATATATATATATATATATATATATAGCCAAGTATCATGGCGGGTAACTGTAGTCCTATTTACTCTTGTGGTTGAGGCAAGAGGATCCCTTGAGCCCAAGAGTTTGACGTTTCTGTGAGCTATGATGGACCATTGCACTCTATCCAAAAAACAACACAAACAAACAAAAAAAGCCAGACTCCAAAGATTTCTAGTGTATGCCTTATTTTGTTGTGTTTTGCGTTATCGCCCTTTGCAAATGTTATTTTCTACAAATTTAATGTTTGTGGCCTCCCTGCCTGGAGCAAGTCTATCATCATCATTTTTTCCTCCAAAAGAATGTCCTCACTTTGGGTGTTTGTGTCCCATTTTGGTAATTCTCCTAATATTACAGACTTTTTCATTATTTTTATATCTGTTGTGGTGATCAACTATCTTTAATGTTATTATTGTAATTGTTTTGTGGTTCCACTATCGTGCCTATGTGAGATAGCAAACTTAACTGATAAGTCAAGTGTGTGTTCTGACTGCTACACTCCCCCATTTTTATCCGTCGCTTTAGGCCTCTTTTTTCCCTGAGACACAACAATGTTGAAATTAGACCAGTTAATGACTCTACAGTGGCCTCTAAGCTTCTGAGTGAAAGGAAGTGTTGCACATCTCTCACTTTAAATCACAAGCTAGAAATGATGACACTTAATAAGGAAGAAAGCCAAGACAGGACAAAAGTTAGGCCTCTTACACTAAAGATATGGCCAAGTTGTGCATACACAGGTAAGGTCCTTAAGTAAATTAAAAGTACTACTCAGTTAATCACATGAATAAGAAAGCAAAACAGCTGTGTTTCTTATATGAAGAAAGTTTTAGAAGTTTGTAGAGAAGATCAAACTAGGCACAAAATTCCATTAAGATGAAGCATATTTCAGAAAAAGGCCCTAACACTTGTAAATTCTGTGAAGACTAGCAGAGGTGAGGAAGTGGAATCAGAAAAGTTTGAAGCTAGCAGAGGTTGGTTCATAAAACTTAAAGAAAGAAGCTGTAACCATCGCATAAAAGTGCAGGATAAAATAGGAAGTGCTGAGTTGGACTCTTCTGAGCCGTTAGCAACCATCAACGTATTTCAAACTATGTCTTTATTTTTATACTTGTCATGGTGGTCTGTGCTCTGTTTTGGGGTAAAGTAAAACAGTTGCCCAGTCTAAAATATTAGACTTAGATTACTCTTAGCAATTTCAGCAATTTTTAATTAAGTTATATACATGGTTTTTACATGTAATATAATTGCACACTTAGTAGACTATAATGTCACTAATACACAATAGAGAAGAAAAATAACTTTTTTGTGACTATTAATGCTCTGTGTAGAGTGTTTAAAAATCATAATTTCTTTTTTCAAATACTATACTCATGGGAAAATACAACTTCTCTCTTTCTCTGGTTTCTTTCAAACAACATTTATAAAGAAAGAGAAAGTAAAACAATTAGTTGCAATGAAAATTTAATGGGTTTAGTTTCTCCCATTTAGATATCTTCTTTGGTTTTTTTCTTTTCTTTTTTTTTTTTTTTTAAGACAGATGTCTGACTTACCTCATTATGTTGTTTAGGTAATGGCCAATACTTAGCAAAGAATAAGGCCAATTTATCATGAGGCTGGAGGTGTCACCTTTAGATGATAGGGATAGTACAAAGAGAGAGAGTGAGAAAAAGAGATTCCATAATTACACGTTATAACTGAAATATTAAAACAATCTAACCCAGAGTTGAAAAAATGCAAACTCTTTCACAGTCAGAATCTAATTTCACTATAAATTGTAAAAACTATAGTCACAAACTTTGGCACAGCTAGGAAAATATAATTTTTCTAACTGTTTCAGAAAAAAATTTAATGGACTTTGTTACTACTGAAGGACTTATCTTCAAATAATCAATTGAAACCAGAAATGCCATACTCTACTGAGTAGCAAATTGACTGAGAGTTGTAGGGGAAAGTTATTTATGATGACAAAACATTTTAGGCCAGGTGTGTTGGCTCACACCTGTAATCCTAGCACTCTTGGAGGATGAGGCTCCTGGATTGCTTGAGCTCAGGAGCTTGATATCAGCCTGAGCCAGAGTGAGACCTGTCTTAACTAACAATAGAAAAAAATAGCCAGACATCATTGCAGGTGCCTGTAGGCCCAGCTTCTTGGGAGAGGGAAACAAGAGAATCACTTGAATTTAGGAATTTGAGATTGGAGTGAGCTATTATTATGCGAGAGCAACAGAATGAGACTTAGTCTCAAAAAAAATAATTATTTTTTCAAAAGTTTTCTCTCTGCCAAATAGAATAAGATCTATTCAAACAGATAATTGTGGATTATCTCTAGATAGTAATATATTTACCTAAAGAAATGAAAGATCTCTATAATGAGAGCTATAAACATTGATGAAAGAAATTATAGATGAAACAAACGGAAACACATTATATGTTCATGTTCATGGATAATAGGAATCAACATTGTTTACAATGCCCATACTTACCAAGGTGATTTACAGATTCAATGTAATTCCTATCAAAGTACCCCCATCATATTTCATAGCTCTAGAAAAAAGTAAACCTAAGATTCATATGGAAAGACACCAAGTAGTCAAAGTAATCTTAAGCAAAAAGAACAAATCTGGAGACATCCCATTACTTGATTTCAAATTATACTACAAGTCTATAGTAACCAAAACAGCATAGTACACATATAAAAGTAGAGACATACACCACGGGACTGGAATAGAGAACCTACACAGAAACCATCTACTTCTAACCACCTGATGTTCGACAATGCAGACGACCACATGTATGCACTCAGGGAAGGATGCCCCATTCAATTAATGGTCCTGGGAAGACTGAGTAGCCACCTGCAGAAGAATGAAACAAGACTCCTGTCTTTTGCATATGTGAAAATTAAATCAAGATGGATTAAAGACTTAAATTTAATGTATAAAACCATAAAAATTCTAGATACAATATAGAAAAACTCTTCTAGATAATCAGCCTAGGCACAAAAGCTATTACTAAGACTTCAAAGGCAAATACAGCAACAATAAAAATAAAGAAATGATTAAATTAAAAGCTTTTGCACAGCAGAGGAAATAATAAACAGAGTAAACACTATGTAGAATGAGAGAAAATATTCGCAAACTATATATCTGATAAAGGCCTACTATTAATAATCTACAAAGACCTCAAGCAAATCAGCAAGAAAAACCAACAACACGATTAAAAAGTGGAGAAAAGACATGAGGAGTTTTTCAAAAGAAGATATACAAATGGCTAGCAAACATATCAAGAAAATGCTCAATATCACTAATCATCAGGGAAATACAAATTGAAAACACAATGAGATACCACCTTAACCCTGTCAGAAAGGCCATTATAAAGGCTGGGCATGGTGGCTCACACCTTTAATCCTCACACTCTGGGAGGCCTTGGCATGTGGATTGCCTGAGTTCAGGAATTTGAGACCAGCCCGAGCAAGAGTGAGACCCTGTCTCTATGAAATAGCTGGGCATTGTGGGAGGCACCTGTAGTCCCAGCTATTCCTAAAGCTGAGGCAAAGAATTGTTTAAGCTCAAGATGTTGAGGTTGCTGTGAGCTATGAGGCCATGGCACTCAATCCCAGCAAGACTTAGTGAGGCTCTATCTACAGAAAAAAAGCCATTATGAAAAAGTCAAAAACAACAACAACAAACAGAGAGAAAGGAATGTTTATACATAGTATACTGTTGGTAAGATTGCAAATTGGTACAGCCTCTATGGAAAACAGTATGGAGATTCCTCAAGGAAATACTATGTACGTGTAGATCTAACATTTGATCCAGCAGTATCATTACTTGGTATTTAATCCAAAGGAAAAGAAATCACCTGCACAATCCAAAGGAAAAGAAATCACCTGCACACAAATGTTTATTGCAATGCAATTTATAATTGTAAAGACTTGGAATCAGCCAAAGTGTCCATTAATTCATGAGTAAAGAAAATTGTGTATATCTACTACTGTGCCATAACAAACAAATATCTGCACATTAGGAGAGATGTTATCTATGTATTATATATTATATATAATATACAAACTTTGAGCACTTGTAAATACAGAATTCAAATGTGACTTGTATTCATCTTTTGTTATTGGTATATATTGGGTGTTATACTTTTAATAGTTTTTTTCTTTCATAAAATGGATATATATATTTTATCACCCTCTCTATATATCATAGAATACTACCCAAGAATAAAGGAAAAGAAATGTAGTAGAACCTCTGTAAATTAGACACCCAGCAGACTGTAACAGACTGGGCAGTATCCAGAGATGGTCAGCATGCACTGATGTGTACCTGTGGTCCGTATCTGGTCTATGAATATTGGCTCATTTTAAGGAGATGGTTAATGTAGGGAGGTGGTCAATGGTGGAGGTTCTATTGTAATGTCTTTTGCAGCAACTTGGAGGGAACTAAAGATCATTATCCTAAGCCAAATATCTCAGGAAGGAAAAAACAAACAGTACATGTATTCACTACTAATTGAGAGTAAAAGTTGGACACGCACAGGCACGAAAGAGATGTGAAGGACATTGGGAATGGGAGGCCAGGTGGGGCCTGGATAGAAAAAGCTTACCTATTGGGTAGAGTGGACAGCACTTTGGTAATAGCCAAAGTAAAATCCCTTATTTTAGTATTATGCAGTGTATCCATTATTAAAAAAAACATACATTTTTATACCCTTAATATTTAGAAATTTAGGGAAAAATTCACTAAGATGAGGATGAAGGAGAGAAAAATATAAGTTTTTTATTTCTCTGTGCAGGAATGTTAGCAGAGATTACTTAAACATTTTTTGAAATACTCCCTTAAGTCTTAAGGTTCACATAGTCTAAGATGGACTTTCCATATGCACCACATAATAAGTGCTCTGTTACTAAAAGGGAAAAAGAAAACACCCCTCTCTGTTGCACTAATGTCTTATTTTGTTTGCCTGCAATGTGGTTCTTCTCTTCCACAGAACTATCGATGTTTTCTCTTTAAAGATGCACTGTTATCATGTTTCTGTTTAGGAAACGTCACCCAATTACTGTTCCACAAATAAAACATAAACTCTTACTCTGAGCTCAAAGACCTTTCACACAAGGTTACAATCTGCCTATTCTTTGACAATCCTCAACATTATTTCTACAACACTAGCTAACCTATATTCTGGGCCACAGCATTGTTACCTTTCTTTGTCCCTTTTCCCTACTGCTTAATGTTCTTAGGAATTAGGATATTTGTAGTCAATAAAAAAGAATTGTCTCACATCTCTCCTTTTATGAGGTTCTAGCCCACTCTCCTAGAAATAATGGTTATTTTGCTTTAATGCACACATATTGTTAATACCTCTATTATGACAGTCAGCATATTTAACCATCTGTTTTTTTCCATTAGAGTGTTCCTTCATAGATAAAAAATTTTAGTTTTCTTCATTGTATTTTCAGATCCACACTAGTCTTTGAACATACTATATGTTTAATGAATATCTACTAAATTTAAACATTTTTTTAAAAAGTTTAAAAATGTAAATATAGATAATATCTATTGTTTTATTAATATTAATTAAAGATATAATGGTTAAATGTTTCATCTATCTGTGGTATAATATAATGATTATTTGGTTAAGCTTTATATCAATGAAAACAGAACATGTTTCATTTATCTCAGAATTTCATCATTCAGATATTTCCTAATATTCTAATGCTTCACAAACAGGTAACTATTTGCCAGGGCTTTACCAAGTGTTATTGAATATATTTTTGTTAAACATTTTAAATATTTGCTTTTGATATAAAGCTGTATGGTTGTATTTTGTGATAATAAATGTTATTTCCTGAAAAAGTAGAAAAGCTTGATATTATAATATCTTCCACGTATAAATATTTAAAAAATAGTAAAGTGTTATTTCATGTAGAAGTAAAAGTAGGCATCTTTTAGTCCACCTAATAATCCCTTTTCTAAATGTATCTGTAGCTACACACCAGTTGTTCCTAAAAGGAAGGCAGATTAACTTCTTGTGGTAAACTGACATTGAATAATTTGATATTAAATTTGAAGTGAAACTGAAAAGAAGCCAGATGAAGTAAGTTGGCCATCTGTACCATATGGTCTTAGAAAGGTTGCTGATGCCCAGGTACTAAGGAAGGAGTCCAGAAAGTCTTCCCTCTCATCCCTCTCATCCACTAATGCAAGAAATTCAGTTACAAAGAACATGAATGCCTTAAGTCATAAGACCCAGACCGTGGTTGTAGGATATCTTGGAAAAATCTACCATCTAAGGCTAGGTACATAATTATCTGTTTATGGCAAATTAAAAAGAAGAGAAAAGGACAGATAGCCATAATAAACAGGAGGTACTAAGCTAAGATATGGAAACTAATCCACACATATTACAGACAGTTCCATAGAAATGAGTAAACATCAAACTTACTGAAATGGTTGCTGTTTAAAAATATAAAGAAAAAGAAACATATGAAGGATTCAAAACTTGATCCAAGTGTAATTTTGTGAAGATTAGCAATCATTTTTTTTCTATTTAAAATATTTAGCAATATTTGATATTCTGCTTAAAGCAAAGGGCATTGTTGCTTACACTCAAGAGAATGTGCCTTCGTCTAAATTATGGTTTTGGCAATTATAAGAAAATATGAAAATTTTAATATTTTTTCTATGTTTTATTTATGTTTGCTATTGGTGATTTTAGGTTTGTTTTGTTGTTCCTCTTATGAGGTTTGAGTAGCTATGTAAATTATATTATGTTTAGTAATATTATATTTAGTGATTTCTTAATTTTTATATGAGTTTATTTGCATGATAGACTTTCCCGGTGTTACATTCTTATTCTTTGGAAATCAAACAGAAAAATATTTCAGACATAATACAAATCCAAGTGGACAAATGTTGGTTGGTTGGAGCCCAATAATTAAAGAACTGCAGTGTCAGAAACTATCCTAGTATAAGCAGATTTAGTATACAATTTAACCATCATTATGTATTGAACAATATAACGTCTCCACTTGAGCTCCACTGATTCAAATCTCACATTCTTCCCCCTCCCTAGATATCTAGGGTTTCCACTGATAAAGGTTACTTTCCATCATCAAAATTAAGAGACATGTTAATAAAGGATTTAACCAAATTGCACAGTGTAAAGGTACACAGCACACACCCTGGATGAAGGACTCAACTACAACTTGAACTTCACCTTGGAAATGGGAACAATATAACCTAATCATTTGTACCCTCATATTAATCTAAAATTAAAAGTAAATGAATGAATAAATAAATGATTAATCTCACATTGGTGTAAATGGTTTTTTAACATTAAATCAATTACTCAAATTTTAACTTAATCTTTAGGGGAGTAAAAATAGCTAGTTCAGGTAAGGGAAGCATTAAAGTTTTATGTCTTATTTATTTACTAAAAAATGCTTTGTTTCTATGGTTGTCATCAACTTTTAAGCACATCTTAAATTCAGCAGTATAAAGACTCAGTTACTTTTTTGGGAAGAAAACCAATTATGGCCCCTTATAAGTTATGCAACTCTAACACAAGTAGATACACAGCATTTTAGAAGGGGGAAAGAATGTTGCAAATTGTTTTATGCACAGTTTCTAAGACAGTCTTTCCCAAAATATGTTTCCATGCAGCAATCCATGAGAATAAATTAGTGTTAAGAGTACAGTGCTTTTTAGGAGAACAGAGATTTAATAATTCCTTTGTGCAATTCAGGACTATAACATTTCAAATGGATAGAAATGATATTGACTGAAAACTTTGGGCAGTAAAATACAGCAAGTATACTCAGGAGGATGAGGAATTTGGAGTGGTGATGTCGGCTACCAAGTAGCACTCAAAAGAATTTGGGACAACCAGTAGTTCTAAAGTGATTAATGGAGGCACGACACTACAAATGTTAGGAAACACCACCTGTGATACAAACTACAATCCTGCAAGTGATTTAACAGTTTAAGTGTGGAGTATATTGACCATACAGAGCTGAGAGCATGAGGTTTACTTACAAAGAGAAACTCTGGTCTAGAAGCAGGAGATGTATTAATGGTCTGCATCCACCCTCCACAGTTATGGGGACTTTCTTACGGGCGACAGTAATCACGAGTAACGAAAATCCTTCCAGAAATTATTTAGATGGTTTAAACTTGATTTCTCTGGAATATCACATCCCAAAGCTTCCATGATTTTGACAGCTTCTAGCTTCAAATCATCTCAGTCTGTGTGTTTGTGTCAGGGCAAGTAACAGAAGATAATGGGACTTACTCTTTGAATAATAATTAGCTCCAGGGTTTCTTGCATACTCAAGAGCACTGACAAGAACTGTGACTAGTATACCCTGGACCTTAAACTTGGCACAGGCCTTGGTGCATAGAAACTCAAGACAATATAGACATTTCATTTAGCAAGTTTATAAAAGAAAGCTAATAGGGGATAGACAACTATCAAATAAAGGAAGAAAAATACATTTTGTGATAGTTTGGATACAAAATTCATGAAGAAGACATAATACTTAATATCAGTCGAGTTTCGAAATAAGACTAGAAATAGGAAAAATCAAGGCAATAAGAAGAGAATGAATTATGGAAACAGATTATGGTTGGGAAAACTTTTAGAAACATGAGTGAAAATACACATTTATAAGAAAAATAAACTGTCTAAATCAGATAGTTTTGAAAAGAATGAGAAAAGACAAGAGATAGAAACTATCTGGGCACCCATTCATATTTGGTTTAGAAAGGTAGCGTTCAACATAGTCTACAGAAGAAACGACTATAAACGAATTACTAACGCAGTGTGTGTTTCTCTCAGACTCAGGACATAATTATGGGAACTGACTCTATGTATGTTATGTGTTGATGACATATATCATCCAGTCTAAGCTTACAGTGTTAATGCAGCTAGTTGACATGCATAGGATATATAAAAGTGATATTAAACACACACACGCATATGCCCAGAATAATACAACATCCATCTTATTATACTTGGTATAATTCTATAATAATCTAACTTAATATTTAAAGCGATCCAAAGTCATCTTACATAAACAATGACCCCCCAAATGTGTATGTATAAATTCACACATGTATCTATTGCTATCATTTCATATATCTATTTTATATGAACATGCTCTATACATCTCAAAATGTTATGTCATTTTGAATGAATAAAATCATTCAAATATACATATGTATGTGTGTGTAAATATTTATGAGTAACAAAAACTTGTTCACAAATACACGTCAAACATTCCTTCTTGAAAACATCTGGAATCACTACACATATTTATCCTAATCAAGTCTCTGTAATTTCTCATTCTTTATTAAAGTATGTTTAAAGGAACAAGCCATTTAATTCAAGATTCAAGATACTCTCCGGAGAATGTTATTTAGGTCACCGTAGACTTATAGGCCTGAATGTTCTCTAATAAACATTTTAATAAATAAAACTCATAGGAGTAAACATCTAAAATTCCTCTACCCACTTGGAAGAGTTATATACATTTACATTTTGAGATATTTATTTTTGCTGAAGTTAATTGTCTTTGTCATTTATCTATGTTAACAATATACTAACATATTGCAGGAAAAATAATCACTGTCATTTCATGCTTTGGTAGCATTTATTTTTAAAATCAGCTGGCTTAGATATATAAATATATGTACCCAAAATATTTCATAGCTTTTAGAGCTATTGGTAGACTGTTATCAACAAAGAAAAAAAAGGACAAAACTTGGTATTCCTGTACAATCATCCCTCTAGCACATTTTTTTCTTCAGAATAAATACATTCTTATTAAGTTACAATTTTTCCCAAAAAATATTGTGAAAGGGATAAAGTATCACATAAAACACATGCTTCATTATTTTATTCTGAGAAAACTTTATGTAATGGGCAAAATTACACATTTTAATAATCTTAAAAAAGGTTTATGTATGTTTGCGTATATGTATGTATGTATATATATAAATATACATATACATACATACATACACATTTCTTTTTTTGAGACAGAGTCTCTCTTAGGTGCCCAGGCTAGACTGCCACATAACCTCGAATTCTTGGTCTCAAGGAATCCTCTCTCCTCAGCCTCCCTCAGTAGCTGGACTACAGGCATATGCCACCATATCTGGCTAGTTTTTCTATTTTTAGTAGAGACAGGACCTCACTCTTGCTCAGATTGATCTGGAAGTCCTGAGCTCAAGCAACCCACCTACCTCAGACTCTCAGAGTGCTAAGAATATGGGCATGAACTACTGTACATGGCCAAAAATTATAATATTGATATGGACTTTGATGTATGCACATGTAGAATTTATTTTATTTCACTGATGGCTTGGGCTTCCAAAGCAGTTATAAAGTTCATTAGTTCCTACTGGAAACTTCTTTATATTACTTGATTCACTAATGGCATGATTATGAGCCTTTAGGAAATTGGTCTAGGCCAACAAATTGTTTTCATTAAAGAGATCTCACAGGTCTTATTTCTACTCTTTCTATTCCACTCTCATTACAGTTTAAATAAGCTCTGTGAACTCAAAGCAGGTTAAATATGAATAAAACCACATCTATGTGTATCATAGTCCAATTTGTGAAATTCTAAGATAAGAAGAATATCTTGAAAGTAATCCGAAAAATAAAGGTATGTTACATAGAATGGAACAGCAATTTGTTTGAGCACTGCACTGACTTCTTAGTGGAGACTGAGGAGGTCAGAAGGTGTAAAACAATAGCTATAAGAGGCTGAAAAGATGCAAAAACAAGTGCAAAATAAACAAAAATTACAACTGATATTTTATGTACAATATAAATACCTTTAATAGTGAAAGAGATTAAAGAATTTTTATGGAAGAAAGTTAAGAAAATCCTCACAAGTAAACTTGCACTTTCAAAATTATTAACAATTTTTTAAAATCCTTAATTATTCCCAAAATTATTAAGAATTTTTAAATAATATTATCAGCCACCACCCTCGTATACCCTGTTTTGTTTTTAAATCTTCATTATATATCTGAAGAATATTTTTGGGACTGTGTAGAAATGATAACATATGGAAAGTGGGTGCTTCGGTCAGAAGTAAACATCAGAGGAAATAACACTGATATTTGTTTACAAAAAGAATATTGTGGTAGATATGGTGATATGCTTCCCTGGTGGTCATTCAAGGAAGAACTAATTCTAATGACCCTGAATGTTGGGGGTGCTGTTTTCAGATGATAGTATCTTCTGGGGCCATCTCTAGTACACACACTTTATGTGTAATGACTATTCAAGGTGAGGCCTAACTGTCATCAGTGAGGACGGAGTAGTCCCAGTGGACCATTTCAGCTTCAGATCTCCTGAAAGGGTAAACTGGCCCTTTGGGCCTGAATTGTGGTAGATAATACTGTACTTCTATAATTCATGATAGTGTTTTCTTATCCTCCTTTACAGATGCAGTGCAAAATATCTAACAAATGATATGTACACTAAAATGATAATGAAAATAACAGTATAGAGACTTTAAAGTAAAAACCATTGGGTGGAATAAAAGGACATAATCTATGAAGAAAACATAGAGTCATCAAACATCAAAGCAACTGAAGATATTTTTAAAGTTTAGAAATGGAAATGCAAGCAAAACTTGCTAAAAGTTTCAAAGTATTATCTGACTTCTATAAATGTCATTTATAATTGGATGTATATTATATAGATAACAAAGCATATGTTTAAAGTAATTAAAAACATGATTATATATTAAGAATTTATACACATCCACACACATGAAGACAGTAGTGTATCATTTAATGATGGGATATGTACTAGAAATTCACTGGTAGGTGATTTCTTTGTGTAAACGTTGGAGAGTGCACTTGTACAAACCCAGATGGTGTAGCTGACTACACAGCTAGGCTATATTGTATAGTTCTATTGCTCCTAATCTAGAAACCTATAATCCATGTTACTGTACTGGCTACTCTGGGTAATTGTAATACAGTGGTAAATATTGGTAAATCTAAACATACCTCAATACAGAAAAGGTACAGTCAAAATATGGTGTTATAATCTTATAATCTTATGGTGTTATAATCTTATAATCTCTGTCTTATATGCAACCCTCCTTTTACTAAAAGATCAGTATGGAGAGCATGATTATGTATATTCCCTTTTTATTATGTATGCTTGTGTATATGCAACTTGGAATATGAAATAATGATTAAATAGGTAAGTTAAAAAAATTAAAAAATAGGGAAGTTGATACTTGTAAGCTTTAAAATTTACAAGTAAAAAGCAAGTATCAGAAAAAAGCAAAGCTATAATGAATTGTGACTGAGTATTTCCCCTGAAACTCTCCAAATTGACCTTGACCTTCAAAAAACACAAGAAACAAAAAATAAGAATAATCATTTCAGTATAAAATATAGCTTGTATTTAGATAATCATTTAAATATGGACTTATTACATATTAAATGTCAAGGAGCTTACACTGTTAGTCTGCCAGGTAGGTCATTCTGTCCTCAACATCCTTCAGTCCCAGTA
The DNA here is from genome assembly GCF_000181295.1 of Otolemur garnettii. NCBI lineage: Eukaryota > Metazoa > Chordata > Mammalia > Primates > Galagidae > Otolemur > Otolemur garnettii. Next base: position 15,829,975 of record NW_003852401.1, on the reverse strand, counting down.
TAAAATTTCCTTTAGTGGTAACAAATTAAATGTGCTACTTCATCCTGCACTGCAAGAAGTCTCCTGCCTGGTGTGAGCATCATTTGGCATTAATTAAGAGTACCTGTTTCACCGAGATCTAACAGTTCTAAAAAAACTTTAGTTCACAGCTGTCATGTAGAATAAGCTACAAGTCAAAATTGCTACTTCCACTTAAATATATCACTAATTTCAAATTTGTTCAGATATAATAAGTAAATTGATAAATCATATTTCACATTATCAAAAACTATCATGAATAATAGTTTCAAATGATGGATAAAATGGGAGGGCACAGGAAGCTTGTGATTAATGGATATAGTTTTATTCTCAAAAGTAAATGGAAATATAGAAATAACAACCTATAAAAAAGATAGCTCCAAGAGAAAAGTTAATGATTGCTGTTTGCTTTGTTATATTTTTAAGTTTTAACTGAAGTTGAAGAACTAGGTCAACATGCTGCATTTATGCTATGTGTCTGTTCAGTCTTTTGTCTAACACGCAGCTACTATATTAAATGCCAAAAAAGGACCACATGATCCTTTCAATGGATGTAGAGAAGCATTTGACAAAATTCAGCCCTCTTTGATGGTAAGAATGCTTAATAAAATTGGTAGAGATGGACATACCACAAAATTATAAAACCCACCACCAACATTATTTGGAATGGGGAAAAATAGAAACAATTCTTGTTTAGAACTAGAACCGGACAAGGTTGCCCACTTTCATCACTTTCCTAGTCAGAGTAATCAGGCAAGACAAAGAAATCAAGGTTATTCCAATGGGGAAAGAAGAAGTCAAAGTATTGCTCTTTGCTGACAGAATGATTTTATATTTAGAAAACCCCAAAGATTCAACCAAGAGACTCCTAGAAATTATAAACAAATTCATTAAAGTCTCAGGTTACAAAATCCAAGCACACAAATCAGTAGCTTTCATGTATATCAATGGCAGTTAAGCTGAGAATCAAACCATCGACGCCATACCTTTCACTCTAGTAATAAAGAAAATAAAATACTAGGAATATATTTAACTAAAGAGGGGAAAGACCTCTACGAGGAGAACTATAAAGCCCTGAGCAAAGAAATCACAGTGGATATGAACAGATTGAAAATCATATCATGCTCACAGATCCACAGAATCAACATTGTTAAAATATAACCTCCAAAGGGATTTGCAGACGCAGTGTAATTCCCATTCAAACACTAAGGTCATTTTTCACAGATCTACAAAAAAATAGATCTATGCTTCATATAGAACCAGGAACCAGGAAAGACCCAAAATAGCAAATGCAAACATACATAATAAAAACAAATTGGGAGGCATCATTTTCCCAGACTTCAAGCTACGCTACAAGGCTATAGTAACCAAACAGCAGGGTACTGGCACAAAAACAGACATAAACTTATGGGTCATCGAACCCAAAGATGAAACTGTCCTCATATTCCCATCTGATCTTTGACAAGTGAGAAAAAACAGACATGTGTGAAAATAATTCCTATTTAATAACTGGTGCTGGAAAAACTGATACCCACATGTAAAAGACTGAAACAAGATCCACACCTCTCACCACTCATAATAATTAATTCATAACAGATAAAGGAACTAAACCTAATGCCTGAACCTACCTAGTGTATCTTGTATAAAGTAGTAAGGACACAAAGAGTAGAAATGTATTGCCCTGATTTTTAAAATTCCACAGTTAAGCTAAAAAGTTGTTTTAAAACTGTCTGCATTATAATTGTCTGGGGAAGAGGGTGGTTTATGAAAATGCAAATGCTTAGGTTGCAACCTATCCCAATTAAATAATATCTGAAGATAGGATCTGAGGATATTATGATCTAATGTAAAAAATATTATTCTAATGTAAAACAAGATTAAAAAAACTTGTATTCAGCCCCCCAAAATTATATTTCTGAAAAAAATTGTCCTTTAAATATTAAAAAATTGTGATATTTCTTATTAAAATGTTAGGTTAAATATTCAGGAACATCTAAAAATATCTAACCTTTATCTGATGTAAATGTAAAACAATCAGTAAGCTCTAAGACTACAAGACATATCACTTATTGTATCTGACAGTTAAAAAATAAACACTGGTGCAAAAAGGGTCTGATTTAGCAATAAGAAAATATTATTATTGTTTTATTGAATGTTAAAATATATAGTGTCACATGAAACTTGCACAAAGCTGAAGAGTGTATCTTAATGAATTTTTCCCAGTATCTATCTATCTGTGTTACTAACACCCAGATAAAAATATAGACCATGTTCCTACTCTATGAACTTCACTCCCATGACTACCAGATTATATATCCCTCTAAAAAGCTAACTAGTATTATGCAATCTGGCTTCATCAAGTAGATTTTCCTATTCTCTATTAAAATGTAGTGAAATAATATAAATTGAATAATATAGCATCTTTTAGTGAAATAATATAAATGGAATAATGCAGCCTATTATGTACAGATCAATTTTCATCTATGTTCCTTATAATGTATTGTTTTTGACTGAATATTTTTTTAGCAGAGATAATTTCAAAAAAATCAAAAAAAGGTTTAAATAATGGTAATAAAGCTTTTTCATAAAATTAACATTCTAAAAATCTTTTAAACAATAATGTTGGGAGGGATGTTGGATTTTGCTTTTCATACACAATAAAAAATACGAAGGCAATAAAAAGTGAATAATAGATGTAGATGAATTTAGACCATGATAATAGGTAACCTTGAATATAATTGCCAGTTTCTCCTTCTTTCTCTCCAAGAATGTATAAGAGATCTTGCATCTTTCCTCTCCACTCACTGACCCACTCTCTCTGGGATTCCTGACCTTACACTATAGGGAAGTCCACTTTGACCTGCTGAATAGAAAATCCACAGTTCCCGGCGAATGATCCACCACATGGAGAGAGAGAGAGGAAACTGACGTGTCCTGATTTAGCTCAAAGGTAAATGCAAACATGTGCAGAGTCCCATTTAACTATACTGATAGGAAGCAGAATAATCGCATATTCTATCCAGAGAACTATGAAAATAAAACATTTATGACATGTGAGATGGATTAACAATGGATCACAAAAGACAAAAACACAATTGGCCCCGATGTGAAAGCCTATCTTATAGTATCTAAACGGAAAATGACATACCAAGAAAAAAGCGATAGAGACAAATTCCTACAATAATCATTACAACTTCATGAATAGTAATTTTCGGAAGAATGAGCTTGTATCAATCATACTTTAAAACCATTAGTACATTGCTCTTCCTTTGCTGTTAGTAAAGATCCCCTGCATATTAGCTTGTAACCCACTTCTTCAATGATTCCCATAATTAGAATAATTATCCATTCATGCCTTTTGTCTGTATGGCCCATTAAAATGGGCTTTCTATCTTTACTCCTCCCCAGTGGGATGGGCTTGATATGGGATGAGTTCAAGGTAATAGAATTTGAGCAGAATGGACAGTAAGCCCATTTCTAAGTAAGACTTTGACATGTTTTACATGTTTCTGCACACATTTTGGCAGTTTTGTGGTTTGGCATAAGAAATACCTGCTCTGCATAGCTGCAGACCCACAGCTACTGGGAATCAAACCCAGATTTTCCCTGCTGAGCCCAGTAGTACCACAACCACAATATGCATAAGCAAGAAAATCTACATTTAAATACACGAGTTACTGAGATTTTGAGGTTGCTTTCTGAGGGGACAAGGGGGCTGAGGGAGCATGATACAACTTTGCATGTTTTTGCAATCCCTTAATGAATTTGTGTTAGTTTTTAATCTTATCACAAAATAGAAAATTAGCTCCTAAATAAATTGTATCTATAATATTTTTGAATTGTATCAATAATATTGTTGCTGTTTTGAACTCATGATACAATAACAAAAATAAATGATATAATGGTTGAAGGTCAGTATACTAATAATGGAAAATTAAACATAAGGGAATAGTATATTTGGGTTCACTCTGGGGAGAAAATAGTTATAACAACAACTGGAAAATTGGAGATTACTAATTGTGAAGAAGATAGAAAATGAAGCTATGTGCTCAGACATGGTAAGAGAGAAACAGCAGAGCTATGAGCATTGAATAAGTGTTTTTGAAAGGGACTACATTCCCTTAAAGGGATAAAATCGCAATATACCTGTATTGAATGTAAATTGTCTCCATTGTAGTAAAAAGTGAGGAAAAGTTTTATAAATTATAAGTTACCATCATTGTCTCCCACTGAAAACTGATCATTTGTATCCACAGATTATTTTCCTGAGGCTCTGGAGAGGGAAATCACCTTAACAACACTGTCAGGGAAAGTTTACCTTGAGGATTCAAACCAAAGTGTTATCAGGTGGTTCACAATCTTGACACTGAGTAGGTCTCAGGTTGCATCTAACCTATAATTTTTTTTCACTGACTTCCCCAAAGCCAACTTTATTCTTCTTCCTGTGAATGAGGACCACTCTAGTTTAAAAAAAAAAAAAAAAGTATTTTCCTGGGTAAAAATCTGCCTTGTTATTGACCATTTACTGTTCTTGTCCCAAGATGGTAAATTTCTCATTTCTGATTGTCTACAATCTCTTCAAACACTATCCAAGCAGGTCACTATGTGTGAATTAAGATGATACTTATACTCTCCTAGCTATGCAGACAATGAGTCTCCTACTTTCCTGAAATTACTGTACCATATATTGTATCCAAGTATCGAGAATTCATCCTTTGCTCCCTAAAGTTGAACATCAGTTGATTTTAAGTGAAAATTCTGACCACTTCTTATTTTTGACCTACTTAATGATCATAAAACTTTCTATTATACGTGAATTATGTCAATAGTCCTTGATCTTCTGACTCAGCTTTATGGAAATAATTAGAAACAGATAAATTACCATATCATTTCACTTAGTAAGTGGAAAAAGCCTACCCATCTTATCTTATAGAAGTAGAAGCGGAAGTTAAACTTCTGTCTCTATGTTCACAGTTAATGAATAACTCTAGTGATGTGATTTTAGGATTTCCCCACAGACTTTATGCTCCCTCAGGTTACATACTAATTTTCACTCACCAAAAAAAATACAACTTCTTATCAATTAGGATGACCACTCTGAACTTACATCATTTTTTCTTTCACACTTTCCATCTTTGTAAAATCTAAATCATGATCCATTTCCTCCATTATTGGAAGAAGACAACCTCATGCTTGATTATATCCTGTCCTGGATTATCCAAAAGGGATCACGTTACAATCTCTAGAAAATCCACATATAATATTGTTTTCAATAGGAAAATATCAGGCTATATACATTATAAAACATTTCAACTCAACCATTAGAAATGAATCTTTCCAGAGGCAACCTCAGATAAGAAGACAGAACTCATTTCACTCTCCAAAGGTTGTAAATTAACTAGAAAAGAGCAGGTTCATATACAGTGACAGTGAGTGCACTTTTAAGGTAATGCATGATTCTGAAATGCTTTGAAAAGAGTGAGTGTTGACCTCAGCAGAAAGTACTGTTGGGAAATATCACCAGATGAAAGGATTTGTAAGCACTGTATCACTGTGTAAGACAGTGACATGGAGAATAAAGCACCTATAGTTTATTAATTAGGTTTTTCACCATGACTCAGCCCTAGTCCCATGTTACCCTGAACTAAAGAAGTCCCAAGAGGTTTTTGTAAAATGCCAATCACACTCTGTAATTAGAAACCATAATATCATTGACTGTTACCTGCTGATCATTTTTGGTTCTTTTAGAATGGCACACTATGTGAACTCACATGGAAACCTGCAAAAAGTTTGCATAAAATTACCACAGAAAAGACAAATACCCCAGGGACTCCATCAACACTGTAGGATTTTTACTAAAAGAGCTAAGACTCTATTGTTTATATCTTACGTGTCACCAACATAAACATTGTAAAACTATGTTTTAGGCTGGAAAACAGATCACAACCCAGGGTCCCTTGGGACATTACCAAGAGGATTTTATGAAACTGCCCCCAGGCACTGGCTTTTGAACATACTCAGTTCAGTATTTTCTTATTCATAAATAAGAACTGAAGCTATTTCTTGCTGGAAACCTCTGGCTCTGATGATAACAACAAAACAAAATTATTTGATTTTGTGTTCTTGCCCTGAAGAATTCCAGCCAATTTTGGTAGGTATTGTGTGCCCATTTACTTGGGTCTGTCATTTAAGATCTTTGAAACATCGGCACATTTGCTCAAACTTCGCTGTTCATATTATAGCAATCTTTGGAGAAAAAAAAAGTAACAATAAATGGAATTCGAAATGAAAAATAAAAAATCTCTTAGGAACTCTCAAACTTCCAAGTCCAAAAGTATCATTAATGACTTTATATACAATGAAATCAGTCACTTCTGCTTACTTTTTCCTTCAGCTTGTGAATTAGTAATAAGCCAAACCATGTATCCAGGATTGACACCTTTGACACTAGACCCTACTTTGTTGCAAACAAGCAGGGCAAAATACTACAAGGAGCTAATGAAATTTACACCGTGTTACCCTCAATTGATCGAGGCCTATTTTCCTCAACATCTTTCAAAGAACCTTAGTATTATCTAAAGTCCAGAGACGGTGCCTTCTAGAAGAGCTATCAGAGAAAGGCAGCCCTCAAGCCCTAGTAAAGCCCTTGAAAGGTATATCAAGTGTTAAGAACAGCTCTAAAATTACAAGGCGATAATTCTCAGGTGCATATTTTCCAAGAGTACATGGATAGCTGGAAAACTATTCTAGCCTGAGACTTCAAACTTAAGAATAAGACAATTTTCAAAAGAACCAGCCTCTGCCAAAGCCATTTCATTTTTGGTAGATTGCTATATGAGTAATTAGCTTCTTCCTAAATTAAATAGAACAAACCCAGGATATCAGGCTCAATCTTCATGCTCTTATTTAGTTTTCTAGTTGTCTAATACTTCTATGTCTAGCCCTGAGGGCTCTTAAGTTTGGAAATTAGATCCAGACTCCAGCTTTTATTGTGGAACTGTGTAATCCTGGCTTAAAAGTGAACTACCACCTCTGTTCATCTTTCATTGAATGTTGGTCTGTGTTGCAGTACTCATATGACAGCACAGTCTCAAATTGAGCTGTATGTTTTAAGTCACATCATGTTATCTGATAAATGACCAATAGACAATAAAATGTTAAGAAAATCTGACACACAGTTTAAAACTTATCAGAAATTCAAACAGTATCAGAATATGTGAAATAGATGTGTAAACAAAGGACTGATAATGGAAAGAAATATTTTACACATTATTGATGAGTGCATAAAATGATTATAAACATTGATTTAAAAATTATCATCATCATTAAAGGCAGAATTTCCACTTAAACCTTTTGCTCAATGATTCGACTTCTTTACATAGTTTTTTATTTTTGTTTATTTCAAAATATGGAGGTTCAAGCATTTTTTGTTGCATGGATCACTTTTGTTCTACTTGAATCAATTCACATTATAAATGTGCCCATCACCCAGATCCTGTACCTGTTAGTAGGTTTTCACCGATATCCCCCAGTAATTCTACTTTTAAAATCAGAAAATGTTTACTCTGGCCCATGTGGATCCAGGATCCTATTTACCTGAAAAGGAAAATATATAGAACTCTGTCAATCATTTGGAAAAAATGCAAATGCCCACTAACAAGAAAAAGAAAAAAGAAGCTGTGTCATATTTATAAAATGAAGTCAGATTTAGCTATGAAAATGAATGAACTTCATGGTATGGACGATATGAAAATTAGTGACATAACGTTATATAAATAAAAGCAAGTCACAAATATATAACTCCATAAAAGCCATAAAAGAATAGATTTTATTTTGAATAGTACCAGAGAAAGGCAGAAAGATCTTGGGAGATCTGCAAAACTACAATTTTAAATTAATTATAAAAAAGACAGTTTGTGAGAAAAATAGCAAAAAAACTTCAAGAATGTAAAGTCAACCATTTGTTCATCTAAGAAAGCTTCGGGTAGAGGGAGCAGCTGAGATGAAGGGTGTAAAGTTGTGCTCAATTACTGTCTAATTATAATTCTCTGTCTAAAACATTTTAATCACACCATCACTACCTTAGACTCTACCTCATTTCTCAAAATGATAAATTTATACCTAAAAATTTAATATACTTCCTACTGGAAAAAGCTTAACCTGATTTATACTAACTCATATAGATTTCCCCTCTTTTGCTAACATAACAATTAGTATTTTATTTGTTATATAACAAAGTTATATTTTGTTTTCTATTCCATGTCTTCACACTTGAATCTGAGCACCTTTCAATTGTTCAGTGAATCTCCATCACTAAATTTCTCTTGTATAGCACTATACATAGACATAGTAGAGCAGTATGACACAGTATAACAATAAATATACTAGACACAGTATGATTTATAAAGAGAACAAATAAAAGACTAAGGGAATGAGATGAAGATTCAACGTTCCAGTACAAGATTATTTAAGTAGGTTAGCATATATTCAATTATAAAGAATTAAAACTTAGTATTAGAAGTATCATAATAGGCAGATATAAAATGTAAAAGACACAGGTATCACCCTACAGTGTTCACCACTACTGAACCTACATGAGGGTAACAGAGGAAATAATAAGAAGTAATCGTGTGTGGAGAGTAAATGTGCAAGCCATGAGGGAATAACCAGAGACGGACCGTGGATTAGGTTCAAAGTTAGTTAAAATGAAAACCTAAAAACCGAGGAGTGCTTAGTTGATGAGTAGGAGAAAATGTGTTCCAAGGATAGAAATATTGTAGCTGGTGCAGAGCCCTAAGATCACCTTAGGAGGCATAAGATACAGGAGGCATAAAAAGATGATACAGGAGGCATAACAATTTATAAGAAGTGCAATCCTGTTAAATCATTAAACAGTAAATATGTGTTTTTTATAAGAAGAGAATGTTTTGCTTAAAATCGCATATTTAATTTTTCATCTTTTTTTAGATTCTGTGTTTTAGGATTAAATGAGCAATGTCTTTAAGGTTAACTAGAACATTAAACATTCAAGCTCTGGCTCTACATATTTAATTGTCCATTTTTGCCTTCAACAAAACTTATTAAAATTGTAGTTTGGACAAATAAACTGGACTTCAAAAAGTCTGTGTGTTAAAATAGATAACAGTTCCACAGGATAGAAATCTTCTAATGATAATTACCATGCAGAATTTATTAATAAAACAAAAATTTTTAAATCCATGTTTATCCTATAAAATGTGAAAAGAACTTAAGTTATTGACAGAAAGGTATAAATATAAACTCAAACAGGGACAAAGGTTTCTGAGTTAAGAGAATGTCTATTGCTCATATTTGACATGTAGAATAGAAATTGTCAGGGATGCCCATTACTTTTGTAGGGAAAGAATGTACAATAGCTGACATCTAGGTTGAAGGAAAAGGAGGCATTGTACCTTCAAATAATAGCAAGCATAACGGAAATTCACAGTAACTCCTTTGGAAAAGCACCCTCTCACTGATACGTCTGTCAGGTATGTTCTTTATCTGAAATGTTTCACTTATGCAGGCAAGTACAGTCTAACAAAGAAAACAAAGAAAACAATCTATCTTGAATTGTTTCACTGAGAGGATTAAGTGTTGCTTAGAAAACCATAAAGATCCCTTCTTCTCATGCAATTAGGTAAAGTGTTCACAAAGGAGGAAATAAAATCATCACAGGGATTCGGTCACATTTTCTTTTCTGGTTCTATTCACATTGGATGGTATTAATTAAAAGGACTCATTCATCCTAATATTTAGCAGAAATTATTAGTATGTCATCAGGATCCCCTAGAATTTCTGTTCCTGCACTTCTCTTGAGAGAATATGGGGCTTTCTACGGCAAGTTTATTATCACCTGTGTCCTTGTGGGGGAGAGACGAAAAGATTCTCTTCTAAGAAGAGGCTGGCTCAGTTTCAAGGCCATTCTTGCCACGAATCCTGCCTAGAGCTATTATTTTTCTTCTTGATGGTTATTTTGACTTCTACTATCAATATGACTAAACTCTGTGTTCTCCTTCCTGATTCCCCAGATGCTTCTTCACGCTGCCTATCTGATCGGCAGTCTCATGAGTGCGAAATTGTGTCACTTATACCAGTCTCCTCGAATGGCTTTTTATTCTATTATACTCACACTCTGGATTAATAGGTCAGCAGCATAAACAGGGATGTGATCTTAATCGGTACTTAGTGAATGATATAAAAATCGAACCCTATAAATATACACAACTATTATTACCTATAATAACTAGTGATTATACATTAGATAGCATAAAAACATTGAACCAAGCCTTTTATATTCCGAAGTCCATTAATGTTTAATGATATCTTACCCAAATACATGTATTAGGCATAAATTTGCAGACAGGACTTTCTGACATTTACATGCAAGGATGTAATGCTTTCTTACATTACATAAGACAGTTGCCATGCTCTCATTAAAGACCACTAGGACAAAACGCTAATCAGGAAAGTTAAATTCATTAAAACAGCTGAAGGAAAGGACACCACCTTGGGAAACTTTGCTTTTAGTCTATGAAGTGGGGTTCAGGAGATGTATTTATAAGATTAAGTAAAGCCGCCTTATACTGGCTTAAGCAGTGTAAGTTGCTTTTACGGAGGGAAGTAAACTAAACTTATTGCATATTGATTCAGCAATTGTAATGACATAATTGCTTAGAATTCATAGGCACAGCAAGAAAAGGTTCTTAAAGTCAGCCTTCATAAATATTGTCATTTAATAAACAAGGTAATTGCCTAGTCTAATTATTTGGTCTGTATAAATTGTTTTGCAAGACTTCCCAAAACCCATGTGATGAAATAATTTGTTGCTTTATGCCCTTATCTTCCTGAAAAATAATTTTAGAATAGTAAACTAATTCTGACAGGGATAATTTGTATTTCCAGTCCCAATAATTAAGCTAGATAGATATAAATAGTCTCAATCTTCAACATACATTACGAAGAATGTCCTATTCTGCCTGAACATTGGGTTACACGTGTGCAGCACATGTTTGAATGTAGGAGGGTGCCTATGAAGCATGCCTAGGCTTTCTTTGCTTGTGAAATGAGTGTAGTGAACTGTCATAACTTGGAACTCCACATATATTTTGGTGTATCTTACCTTGAAGTTATTGACAGGTAATAATTCTGGAACTATAGCTAATAGAAAGGCAAAAAAACACTGTTGGCTTCAGGATTAAGCTGGGGAGCAGAAACCCAGACACAGGTTTTACAAGGCATTTGAGTTCTAATAAGTCCTAGAACCTACCTAGGATAAGAAAACCCCACTTATATCAGGTTTTATCGTCCTCTTGCCTGTAATAAATTCGGTCAACAATTCTCTTAAGTATCGGCTGCCTCATCTAAATGTCTCAAATTATTCCTTTTCAAGCACCCTCGCTATAGATAGCATATATTTAAAAAACTCTATTCCCTATTCCTGACAAATAAAAGTTTGCCTAATTACTATGGAGTTTCTATGTCATAAACCTCATTTCTGGAGATTGGATCCTTTTCTTGGCTCCATATGTCTGTTTTGATAATGTGCCTAGTAGGCGTGACACCGTATAAATTGCTCCTTGAAACCTCTAATCAGTATGCCCCACTTATCCCTTGTTGTTGTTGCTTTAAATTGATTAACTGATTGATACTCTGCCTCCATTCAAGAAAGACATATTCCAACTTGCTGAGGAAAAAAGCAGATGGCTATAAAATAGAGCAAATAAATATATGAATGGACTGGAGCATGAGAACTATATTGCTTTAAAATAAGATGAAATTGAGAAAGAGATCCCGTGTAATAAAGTATAATTGCTAAAGGAAAATCCAAATGAGCTTTGTTTGTGTTAGTAAAACAAAAGGAGACTCATAAATATTCATAAGGGTTTTTCTGTTCATAATATGAAGCAAACAAAATGTTAGAAAAAATATGTCCTTATAAGAAGTGTATATGATACAGCAAATATTATATTTAGTATATTACTAATAGGATGTTGCTTGACCTATTGATTTTCCTAATAATGGCACTGTTTGCTGATGATATGGCATCTAAGGGAAATAATATAATTCAAACCTACACTTTTACTAGTCATTTTATCAGAAAGTATATATTTGAAGTTTCTAAAAATTAACATGAGGAATTAAAAAAAAAAGATAGATGGTGATTCAGATATGACATTTATCTGACAATATTTATGAGTCCCTTGAGGAGAAAAAAGAATTGATTATATAGAAAACATAGGAAGGATTCCAAGGCTATCTATTTTACTTTTGGGACCAGTGGTATATTTCTAAGTAACTATTACAGTTAAAATTATGGTTAAAGAGGAATGCTGAGAAATCTGTTTTAGAAAGAGGCCTAGATTATATTTAGAGAAAAAAACATATAGAAAGTTTAATAAGTAGATAAAATTATAAAAAGTTTTGCTGATGGTGGACTATGATTTCCAACACAATAAGTTGAAGCATTTCAGGACTTGGGGCTAGAGACAGGATGTTTTTGAGACAGGATGTTTAATTAGTCAGCCTCCCTAATTAGTACCATTCCTCCCCATTATTCTTCATAGCTCCAGCTCTGACACCTCAGAGATTGTTTCTTTTACTTTATCCTCAAGTATGCAATAACAAATTTGTCTTGACTGAGTGCTCAACTTATTTCTCGTCTCACTTACTCTTCACATAGTTGGGGTCCCAATATTATTGCTACCCTGAAAGAACTTTTAAGCCCAGACTGGGGCTTCTTTTAGCTACATATCTTTTAAAAATTTAGTGCACATATCATCTGATTGTATAATCAGTTCATATAATCATGCCTATTATTACTATCAAAGGATTTTTGAGTTACGATTTTCGTATTTGCTACATTTCTTTCTTTGATATCCTCATATTCCTTTCTCTTTCAAACTATCCAGGGCCTTGATCCCATCAAGTGATGGTAGAAAGCACAGCCTTCGTTAAGCTCCACTTGCAATGCGCCTTCAGGTGAATGTTTACCCTCACATGCATTATTTTATTCAGAGGATTTCCCATGCGACCTTACTGAAAGACTTAAGCTTTCATTGTTGTGAGCCATTTTTTAAGTTTAAATTTTCATATGCCCTATTAAGAATCAGTTGAGTCTTTCATGTCTGAAATTTTCGGATGTTTGATCCTTTATAATTCCTTGCAACACTGCTTTCACAATGCCCATTATTTTCTGAGATCATCTTTCCTATCTGCTTTACCAAAGACAGCCACCAATAAGCACCACACATTACTAATATTCTCCTGCTGACCTCTTTCTCCAGAATTATGTGTTTAATAAACACAGGCAAGACGTTTACCAAATACAACATACATGACTATCTTTCAAACCCTGGAAAATAGTGGCTTTGCTGTCAGCTACCTTACCACTGAGCCAGTGAAGCATATGCTATGATTTTGTTATAAGCACACTCATCTCTTGGTCTCAATTTCTTTATTAATGGTGCAATTAAAAATGGCCTCAGGTTATCAATGACTTAAAAAGGTACATCAGTTTTCACCCATACAAGCGCATCATATGTGAACTAGAAATGGTTTTATAAGTAAACTGCTGTTAGGGGTTTGAGTCTTTCTTTCCTCCTCCTTACTTACCTACTAAAAAGGCTTCTGATAGGAGCATTATAGATAGTTTTCTCTCCTATTTCATTGGGTAGGTAAATTGCACTCTCACTTCTAATTCAAGGCTCCAGGCAGTGTTATGTACCATGTGTCAAGATAGAGGGGAAATGGAATTAATGGTTAAAAACTACTAAGATAGTCATAACACTACTGAGGTGTTCTAATATTAGAATTTTACAGATGAAGATTTAGAGAGATCATTTAAAGAACTTTACCTCAGGCAAATGAAATGATATAACTGATATTTCAAGTAATCAGAACAAATTAATCACTATTAAAATTAAGGAGGATACAGATGGAAAATTCAAAGGCTACCCCTTTTAACTTTGAATGTGTTTTTTAGCTCGAAAGTAGCTAATTTGGTATTATAGTCATCTGAAAAGTAACTAAAGTTATATCTGTCCTAAAAGTAACTGTGTTTTAAGCAATATAATTTAAACATGTTTAGAAATATCCTTTCTACATCCACTTCAACTCCATAATCAATTCCACAACTTGCCTCAATAGTCTTTGCTCACTATTGCCAATACCAACCATCACGAGAGGATTGCTGCCATAAAAAATCACTCTTTGTCCAGAAAAGGATCATTAGACAACCGATTCATTCTTCATTTCATGATAAAAATACTTACGTGTAGGTAGTGACATGCCAACTCTTTTCCCCAAATATATGCTTAATATAACTAGGCTATGCACATGAAACATTAAAAAAAAAAAAAACTTTAAGAAATATTTTATTTAGTCCATTTTTCTTATTACAAAGCTACAGAAAAAGTTTTGAAGACAAAAATATTATCTCCAGGTTGGGCACAGTGTCTCATGCCTCTAATTCTAGTACTTTGGAGGCCAAGGTGGGTGGATTGCTTGAACTCACAAGTTTGAGACCAGGCTGAGCAAGAGTGAGACCCTGTCTCTAAAAATAGCCAGGCATCATGAGGGCACCTATTGTCCTAGCTACTCCAGTGGCTGAGGCAAGATAATCGCTTGAGCCCAAGAGTTGAGGCTGCTGTGAGCTATGATGCTACAGTACTCAACTTAGGGTGAGAAAGCGACACTCTGTCTCTAAATAAATAAATAAACAAATAAATTCTTGTCTCTGCAGAGGCATGCACTATCTACAGCTTTGTCTCAAAACTTAACCAAACTTTCTGTTTTCTATAATATGCTTTCCTCTGTATTATATTGAACTGAAAAGTAAATTAGATTTAATACATCTATTGGTGTAACACAATGATAAGTTTATTTATACACTGCATTTTATTTGACCTTAGAACACCCTTGTGAATGATGATCATTGGCTAATTTTTTTCTAAAATATCATTGCTTACACATAGTGGAGACATAATTAAATGTGAGGTAAGTGCCTCCGAGTCCACAACTCATGGTTTTGTCAACTACAATCTATGTTACATGTTCTCTCAAAGTACATAGAAAGTACAAGACCCTGAATATAGATAACGTCAAGGCACTGTACTAGACCTAATATAAAGAGGAAAAGAGGCTCAGCGTTTTGCTTTGTGACTTATGATTCTATAAAGACTGGGAAATAGAGAGATAATATTTGAAGCATGCTTTGGAGAGTTTCCACAGACTGAGCACTGGAGATACACATTTCCTGCTGAGAACACCTTCATAAAAGTCTCAAAGATTAGTATGCAATATCTCTATGTCACTGCTGCCTGTAGTGAGAACTAAGTCTGGTGAGAAAGAAATCAGGAGCTATTATGACAACAAAAAGCCTCAAACACCAGGCTAGAGAGGTGCGAAGAAGACAGCAAATTACAGAAAGCCTCAAACCCCAGAGAAGAGAATTTTTGAACTTTGACCTTGAACTCTTGGATGAATTATTCTCACCTCTTTAAAAATCCAATGGTTTGTTTCTAAAGGCACTAACTCCCACTCCATACACTCTTGCTTGTATATTAGTTACAAAATAATGAACTCATCCCATTCTTTTAACCATTTTGAAACTGGTCCCCTGACACTGAACCAAACTGCAAATAAGTCTCAGCAGCCTTAAGAAATTGCAAGTCTGTTCCTAGGACTACAGCATAACTTTTGCTCTGAGGATTTCATTTGTATCCTGATTTTTTTGTATATGTTTCCACATTCTACCCTTATCCATTAGCACAATGTCCTCTGGAATGTCCTTGTTTACTCCCAAACCAATCTTCTGAATAGAGACGTGGTATGATGGATTTGGTTTAAGCTGGACACGGACTGAGTGATGACATTTATGCACATTGTGAGTTAGAAGCAGCGCAGTATAAACAGCAATTTTGGCTGAGGAGTAGGTAGGATGGGCAATTATGCTTCTACGGGGCTATTTTTCATGTCTATAACTGGACAGAAATATAGGCAATTCCGAACAGGAAGAAATATGACTAGAACTCAGCTTGGCTGACTTAGTTGCAAACAAAAAAAAGGATCCTGAAAAGGGCTGGGAGTTGATCCATTTTTGCTTCATTTGTTTTCAAGAGGAGCATGTTTCTGCCTCATTGATTTCTCCTCCTCACTGAGTCGTGCTCTAGTGCTTGTTAAGTGCCACTTCACTGTTTTCAACTTTATCCATCTTAGTCAGCATCTTTCAAGTCAGCCACTGCGAGGTAACACCAAGTTTCGGTCCTCAATTAACTGCACATGGCCCTGTTTCTCCAGCCCTGGGTGTTAACCACACTGACTTGAACCTTGAAGCCATCCATGTCATCGTCCTCTTGCATCACATCAAGACTCATGTTGTCACTGGGAGCAGAGCCACATTTGAGGAATCCTTACTATCACTTGACTGTGATATATACGGGGTAGAGAAAAGATACATTTTCCTCTGGCCCTACTCGAGTAGCCCTTTGGCCTTTCAATTTGCCCAGACATAGATGTTTAGTGGCTTCAGGAAGCAGGACTTACACTGAGCTCTCCTTTCTTAGTGTTTCACAGTTCGAATGAATGAGCTGCTGCCTTATTACAGCTAGAAATATCTCAGTCCTTAAATCATCACCCTTCTATCCCTGTGATGGCAGACCCATAATCATCAGACTCAGATGAGCCTGATACCCATCCACTCATCGCCCTTTTATCCCTGTGATGGCAGACCCATAATCATCAGACTCAGATGAGCCTGATACCCATCCACTCATCGCCCTTTTATCCCTGTCATGGTGGACCAATACTCATCAGACTCAGATGAGCCTGACACCCATCCACTCATCTTCTCATATGCATAGGGCCTCACTCTTTTCCTCCCTTCAAATTCTTTCATTGTGCCCCTGAGATTTTAAAGAGTACCCTCCAAGGCAAGCCCTTTACATGATGTCTTCTTTTTCTTTTCATTCTTGGTGAGGCCTGGCAGTCCAGTGCATGATGAAGAAATTTCCTCTTGTAGGCTTCTCTAGAGGAAGACACATTTTTTTTTTTTCTATTTTGTTCCTTATAATTAGGGGCCAGGAAGTAGCATTGGTAGTTTCCTGTATTTCACTTTAAGACACAAGCCAGTTAACTACTTCTTTACAATGTCAGCTTCTTTAATTTCATGCCATTTGGCAAATGAAAATTAAAGCAGTATCCTTCTAATTTGTAATTTACCAGTCCTTTAAATTAAAAAAGAACAAACAAGAACAACAACAACAAAATCCCTTCTCAGTTGCTAAGTGATATTTGCTGCTACTTCATCTTTTTCTTTTTTATTTCTATTTCTGTAACTACCTCTGCAACTTTAGTACCCACAATGGTGGTCCCCAAACGTTCTGACTCCTTGGTTTCTTGAACTCCTTATTTTCAGTTAGCTATTTGTCTACCTCTTGGCTTCCCATGGATTAGACACATGTTGATCATATCTATAAATGTTCATCAATTCCCAGTTATATTACATATGTATTTCCATTTCACTGCACAAATTAAGAATTGAGAGATCAATGATGAATTCCCCAGAAAAAAAAAAAAAGGACAGAGAGAGAGAGAGAATTGAGAATTAATATGGCAATTTTTTGTGCTTCACCAAGGACAATCTTAAACAGTCTCAATATTTTTCTTTTGCGCACTTTCGTGATTCCTGCAATGGCACCAGCAGCTCCTGTTGTATAATACTATTGTTGCATATGTCAATGCAGTGAAAGGATAATAACACCTTAGTATTATTCTAAAATAATTGTAAATCTTCTGAGCATGTTTTGGAATATTCATGGGCCTATGAACTAAATGGAGAAGTCTGTTGTAGAATATCTGTTTGAAAATGAAGAAAACCTCCTCTGAAGCATACATTTTTTATTAGATGCAGAGTTTCTGATTGAAATTTGCATGATATTTTGATTCTGGAGTGAACAAAAGATAGCGTTTTTATTTGGCTATTATAACATAGCAAGGAGTAATACAATATGCTACCTCTTGCTTTTTTAGGAATAATCAGGTGTTTTAAACTAAAAGTAAAGGAGTTATAAAAAAAGTCTACACTTCAAAAGTGAAGGTTTCAATATGTTGAAGGATTAAATAGGGAGGGATGGCTGAAATACTCAGCAATTTAATGTTGCATTAGGAAGCTGGGAGACTCAGTTCTCATGGAAAAACAAAACCACTGGGTGCAGCCACAAGGAAGCAGAATTTAGCTCAAAGACCATTTCTCATCCTTCTCTAATCTTTTAAAGTTCTTATTGAAAACATTAATGTTTAAATAGAGTTCCACTTTTTAAATTATGCTCCAAAGATAAATGACGCTTAGAGGAAATGTTGGACCATATGACTTTAAAGTTTATTCCCACACTAAGGTTTTATATATGTTTTTATTCACTTTGGTGCTCAAATGTAACATGTACAGCCTAATACATATTTCAGGTCAGATATTCCATCAAATGGTTTTTATTCTAATATTACTCACCCAAACAAAAATGTGTGGTTTTTTTTCTTTTGTTTGTTTTTTTGGTTTGGGCTATTCTTCCATTGCACACAAGCTGACTCCCCAAGGGTCCTTCTCACAGTTTAAACTTTGTAACATCTGGCTCGGCACCCATAGCACAGTGTTTACAGCACCAGCCTCATGCACTGAAGTTGGTGTTTGAACGTGGCCTGGACTTGCTAGCCAAAAATGACAACTGCAACAAAAAATAGGAGGGCATTGTGATGAGTGCCTGTGGTCCCAGTTACTTGGGAGGCTGAGGCAAGAGAATCACTTGAGCTCAAGAATTTGAGGTTGCAGTGAGTTGTGATGCCATGGCAGTCTACCAAGGATGACATGGTGAGATTCTGTCTCAAAAAAACATAAGTAAATAAATTAAAAAAAATAAACTGTGTAACATATTCTTGTTCAAACCAACATGTGCTATGTTGGTTAATATAAAAGTTCTTTAAAAGTGGCTCCAATAATATCCAATCACTAGATTGTAAGAGGCGTTTGAAAGATCAACTTTCTTTTTAAGTTAAAAAAAATACTGTAATATTTGTTTAGAAAGTACTATACTGGGAGAACAATAAAGAGAAAGAAATTGTCATGTTTTAAATGTTTGAGAGGCAGAGTAGCTAAGGAAAGTCTACAGCCAGAGGACTTTTTCCTTTATTAACTTCACTTTGGGGATTTGTGATGTAGTTATTTGGAGATCACCAACTTTCTAGATGTATAGATCCTGCCTCTGAATTTTGGATAGGCTTCTCACAGCCTAACTTGTTTAGTAAGCAATCTTTCTCAAATGTGCTGGAAAGGTCTGTACATCCAGATATAGAATTCGGAATAAAGAGATTTCAATGTCATCACTAATCACAACATACCTATAATGTGCAGAAGACACATTCCGAGGCCTCCTCAGTTCCTCTACTTAGTTTCCTGGAACAATAACTCTCATAAAGAAATAATATTAATAGAACAAAGTAACTCACTTCTGCATAGTGCATTCCCAAACTGCTGAATATATTTAACTTCTCATTGTCTGATTTTGAAGAGTAAGAACTGAGACAGAGAGAAAAACAAAACTGATGTGGCTATTTGCTGCTGTAACGCTTAAGCTTTGATGACTTGAAGATTGGTGGTTGAATCTAAATATCCTATTAAGAACAAAATCAATAAAATTTTAAAATGAATATAAAAATCGAGTCATGGCCTTTCTATTCATTATGGAAGTTTTATTTAAATACACTTAACAATATGCATTTGTGCATTTTTTACTTAAACTACTTATTATTAAACTAATATATGCACATTTTAAAATATTCCAAAGATTAAGTAATATTTCTTTCCAGTTACCTTAAATTCCTCCTTCCTGAGGTAAAAATATTTTGCTCATGCTCACTCTACAATTCTCTGGGCACTTATTCATTGTAAAAAGTGGTCATATTACACATATTGTGCAATTTTTCACTATGTTCTTGAGAACTTTTCCATGGGAACACAAACTAATTTTTCACTTTCTAACAATTTAATAGTCCATCACTATCTGGGCACACTATGGCTTGAGTGAGCAGTCCTAGAAGAAGCTGTTGATTCTCTCCAGAACTTAGTACTTGAACAACCAAGTTATGGCGAATAATATTGTCCATATATTTTTATACACCCATATGATTTTATTTTATGACCCTTTTATAAGTGAAATGGCTGAGTTAAAAAAAGTATATGCATGAAGTATTTTTGTGACTCTAACCAGCTTCCTATATTCAGTTTCGGTGTCTGTTATTCTGTTATATCTTTAGCCAATATTACTCACATTTTAGGATTCGAGTAAATATAAATTGGTAAACGAAAACCAGTTGTCCACAGGATGGAACAATGTTCACATAAAAGAGAACAGCAGAACAGCTTCTCAATGACATATAGTGATGCTCTTTGTTCCATATCTGTTAAATACAAATGAAAACTGATGTGCTGGTTTATGCAGACAGTTGGCTGAATGTGACTTGTAAATGAAGTTCAACTTGATAGATCTTAATTGTTAAACAGAAGGTACCGCAATTTCTTAATTCATGAGATTTTTAAAATGTATAGGAATAACATGTATATTTAATTTTCTTTTTTCCCAAAAGCTATTGCCTAAACTAATAAGCTGGTTATACAATTTATAGTGATTTATAATTGAAGAAATGGGAAATTTAAATATTAATGGTGGAATATTAATATGATTACATTCATAGATGCTGAGAAGGCTTTTATAAAATGTTAGTAATCATTTCTGACTAAACATACATGTAATATATTGATAGGATATTTTTAACATTGAAAAGCATATGTATCTATTCTTAATGGGAAAAACCTTAAAATATTTTCCATAAGGATAGGAAAAGGCCAGAGTTCTTCAGAGGTACTTTTGGTTTATAATATTTATTGGAATTATTAGACAATGCTTTTAGATAAGAAAGTAAGAACCAGAGGCATAAAATTCTAAAAATATAATAAATTTTTCTCTTTGTAAGTGATTTATTCAGATAATTAGACCATCCCAGAATAATTAATAAGATAAACAGAGTACATCATACATAACAGAAAGCTCACATACTCAAAACATCACCACTTGAAAATATAATAAATGAAACTTGGTTCTAATAGCTAGAAAATCTATAAAATAGTCATAAAATTTAAAATTTTTAAAACTATATATGAGGAAAATTTTAAAATATTGATGTAAGACACAAAAATGGGCTTGGAAAAAGGAAAACTATGTGTTTTAATAAAATAAAATTCATCCAGCAACACATCAAATAAATCATACACCACGACCAAGTGGGTTTTATCCCAGGATCTCAAGGATGGTTCAACATACGTAAATCTATAAATAT
>NW_003852401.1:15780047-15806348 GCF_000181295.1 Otolemur garnettii | reverse complement strand
GTTTTAAAGCAATAACTGAGAAAATGACATGAAGGCTGTGTTGACCAGTTTGATGGAAGTATTTCAGATTGCATGTGAAAACCCCACACTGTTCCCCAGAGGTGCATTAATGTACATAGTTACCATTCAATAAAAAAAAAAAAGAATGTAAATAAAATAAAATTCAGTGTTACCAAGATAACAATTTACCTAAATAAGCTTGTATATTTAATGTAATACTCGCAATATACCACAATATGTCTTTTACTGAGCCATATGAGCATTATCTATCATGCACATGAAAAATCTGTATGTACAGTTTCACGTTTAGGCAAAAAGTTTGGTCTTAAGTTAACCTGGCCGGCCATGGGATACTATGCAGCTATAAAGAAAGATGGAGACTTTACCCCCTTCATGTTTACATGGATGGAGCTGGAGAATATTCTTCTTAGCAAAGTATCTCAAGAATGGAAGAAAAAGTATCCAATGTACTCATCCCTATTATGAAACTAATTTATAGTTTTTATAGGAAAAGCTATAAGCCAATTTTAGCCCAAGAATATGGGAAAAGGGGAGAGAGAGGGGACGGGGGAGAATGGGTGGAAGTAGGGTGATTGGTGGGATCACATCTGTGGTTTATCCTATGGGGGTATATGTGAGTGTCTCTAAATGTAGAATATAAATGTCTTAACACAATAACTAAGAAAATGACGTAAAGGCTATGTTAACCAGTTGGATGAAAGTATTTCAAACTGTATATAGAAACAACACATTGTACTCTATGATAGTATTAATGTACACAGCTATGGTTTAATTTTTAAAAAGTGAAAAATAAAATAAATTAATTTTAAAATTTTATTTCTGAGCTCTACATAACTGAAAGATCATTAGTAACAAATACTACAAGATGCAAAATCTTAGTTTCCATGTATAATTTCTCCCTCACAGAAAATAGAGTCTATTTAGAGAAATGGGTATTCTACATGGAAGGCAGAGAAAGTGAAATAAAAATATGGTATATCTTTCCTCTAGCAACAACAGGAAGATTTCTAAGACTAGTCTGGGGCAAGTTAAATGACTTCATGAAGACGGAGTAGGGGATGTCAGAGAGGCTGGTCATTGCATACCATGTTACATTTATAATAGGAAGGAGGAAACGTTTCCAGTGTTTTATTATACAGTATGATGAATATATTTCAAAATAGCTAGAAAAGAGAATTTTTTATGTGTGCTCACCACAAAGGAATGGTAAATATTTAAGATGGTAGATCTGCTAATTATAATGATTTGATCATTATATGTGTGTCTGTACTCCATAAAAATATGCAATCATTGTGTTTTGTTTCAAATAACATTTAAATAAATACATAGAAACCAAAATAAAGGTTCCTAGCCACATTTGAAACATTTTAAGCATCACAAAGAATAATTGACTCTTATACACTGAATAAAGAAAAACTTATAAATCTACATTGATCCTCTTAAATAAATAAAATGAAAATATATGACTCATACAAATCCTTAAAAATGTGAAAAGAATCACAAAGAAAGAAAAATAAAGAACAAAATCAAGCTTGCAATTCCTTTTTTTAAAGAAAATTGTTTTTTCATGATAGTTGATGAGAGAAAATTCCTTTATAAAGAACACTTACTAATAAATAGAGAAAAAGCATACTTTAAGGTAATGAGATGGCTTTGACCATTAAAGTAATAGTCATTCAGGCACATATCATTAATGAATTAAGCATCATCCTAAAAGTAGAGGGACACATTGAAAACACCAAGACAAAACAAGCAAATGCATTCAGATTTCACTATAGTCCACAGAACAACTTTCTTGATCTTTAAAAAAAAAAAAATTCTAGATGTGTTTATCTTACATTAAAGGAGTATAAAGAAATTAAGAACCAAATGTAATGTGTGACTCGAGGGAATTATTGTTAAACAAAATGAACTATAAGGGATATTTTCAGTATAATTAGCATGAATTGACTATGGACTATTTGATATAATTACTATTAATGTTCTTTGATATGATAATGATATTTTGATAGTCATACTAAATAAAGAAAGTTCCTTAATTTTAGGAGCTAAACATGGAAAGATTTAGGGTAGAAGTGTCATGGCAACTGCAACTTACTTGCAAAGGATTCAATAAAAAAGTTGAAGAAAGATTCATAGATACATATATTACATATATAGATAGATGATAGATAAATAGAGCAAATGTGAAAAAAAGTTCATTGTTGAGTCTAAGGGATCATTTTGTTACTTTATCCTATCCTATGCTTTTAGACATTTTTTAGTGATAGGACAGGATTTATTAGACAGAAATGAATACAGAAGGAATCACTTTTAGACATTTTTATGAGAAAAGTAGTACACAATCTAAACTTCAGAAGACAATTGATTCCACATATTTAATTTGGACAAGATTTTAAAAAGTTAAAATTATGTAAGTTTTCCTTCCAGTTAGCAACAAAGTATGTGATTTAATCAACAAACAGCCTTTTGGAATGAAAGTTCAAGTAGATACAATAAATATAGTCTTATTTACTGTTGTAATTTTGGTTTTGACTGACACATACAAAGTCCTCAATAAATAACCTAGATGAACGGAAATGAAATAAACCCTTTCAGATGTGGCCATGGGGCTTCAGTCTGGTCATATCCTATATAAGTTTGCTGTTAGCATCTTATATTTTTCTCAAAGCTATTAAATGGATATTTTAGATCATTCTTTAATATTTAATAACAAATTATTTTCTAGTACATAGACATGAAAATATAATCGAATAAGAATAACTAATACATTTGTAGTTGCAGAACAGCTTATTTGGAGGCAGGAACTGACCCAGTGTAACTCCTATAACTCACTGTTCTTGGTATTTTAGAAAACCTCAACACACAATTTTTGAAGTTGTGAATTAGATTTTCAAGGAAAATACTCTCAACTAGCTTGATAAAATGAAAGCATCATAGTTTTTGCTTTTCCAAAGTAGTAATGTGTATTTGGTAAATGTTAAGCCTGATTGGCTGATCCATTAGCAGAGTGGATGAAGTTTATAAATTCTACTTCGTCATGCCAAGGTTTCTTGGAGCAGGTCCAACTTTTGTGCTGATCTTTGTGGGTTTTAGTAATTTTGTTGCGCTAAGAGTCATTGTTTTCTCTTAAAACACATTTTAATATTGTCTTCCTTGAGACTCTGACCCATAATTCGACAATGCTTCTGTGATCTTTTAATTAAATACATTTATAAGTTTGCTTAGTCTACATTCAGAATTTCTTTTATTTTTAAGTGATATTCTGATCTCAGTTTGTAATTGCATGAAAACTACAGAACTTGCTTTTTCTCTCTAATCCTTAGTGTGTTTAAATATAAGATTTGCTGCTTATGTTGCCCCTGCTGTTTCCTTTGCTATATTGTTTTTACTATACTGTGTCCACACAAGAAAATTATCTTCTTTATATTCAGTAAGAAGACATGAAATATTCACCCTAGTGATGATACTAATTCCCTATTATCCCTCCTCCTTCAAAGCAATCCCTTTCCCTCTTGGTCGCAATCTTCTGCAGACACACACAAATATACCAAAGATATTCTTAGGGCTTTTTTCATTTCCTAAATTAACTTTATTTTTCTTTTATTGTTTTGTAAGACATTTTCATCTGGTTTTTATTACCCACTGTTAAGCATAGTAAATCATGCAGGAAAAACATCCTTTCCCTACTCCCTAATGCAGATATAGGTTTCTAAAGCCCAGGAAAGAGGGAGTAGAGTGAACACCAGGAGTGCTTCTGATACAGCATAGATCAAAGCAAATGTGTCTTTTAAATTCTGCAAATAAGCAGATAAGTTATTAACATCAAGCTGGAATCTTATATACAGTACCTGAAATCATCAGCATACTTGGAAATTTTATTTCATCACATATATTAAAAGACTGACAACTGAAAAAAAATATTTTCCTGTTTTAAAGATGTCTTTCTAAAGGCATGGAAAAAATTAAACTTCTCTGGATGCATAAAGGTAATTTGGTAGCCAAAGCTTGAATCTTGTCAAGCAGAGACTTTACATGCAGACTTTAAGACAGGCTTTCCATATGCCCAGGTGTTTGATGTCCTGATGTTCAATAATAACCTGGATGGATATTTCCATTGAGATCTAACTGTAAATAAACCATCATCGGAAGCTGTATTAAACCTCCATATTTCAATTTTTAATACATTTTCTCCAAATATAAATCACATTTTAATTGGTTTCTGAATTTCTCCCTCTGCAGGTTTTCATTTATAAACATTTGGCAGCTGTATGGATGCCCTGCTAATCTCCTTTCAATCGTATCGCTTATAAGATCTGGATATTTTTATCTGGTCATTCAGATAGTGACATGTTAAACTTTATCACTTTACTCTTTTAATTCATTTGAATAATGTTTACTGAACCTTTTCTGAAACACCTCACTAGTGTTCTTTTCCTTCCTTGTAAGAAACTCTTTCTGGGTTTAGTGATGTGTCTGGGGCAATCGAAAACTTGGAGTTTCCAACATTGGTTTTACTCTTAGAATTTGTAATTTGTGTGAATTTGAGAAATTGAGTTCACTGCTCTGAGCTTCAGTTTTCTATAAAATTGGCGAGGGGAGGGAGCTCCTATTTCATAAGGTAAATTTGGGAGAAAAAAAAAATACAACAGAAAAAGCAAAAAAAAAAAAAAAAGAAAAGAGAAAGCAGTAACTAAAATCCTCCTCCTTTAGAACTTTGTGTAAAGTTTTTCTTTTTTCACAAAACAACATTGCCTTGATTAAAGGCAAAATTAACCCTGATTTCTCCTACCCTGATCCTATATTTGAATATAAATTTTTATTTCCTTGTATTCATCATGGGTATTAACTTTTAGGACGCGATTCCTGTTTACTTTTATGTACCTTTGTTAAAGTAGCACTCTCCTTTCATTTATGGAGAAGAGAGACCTGTGAGTTACTTTTATCCCTCAGTCTGTCTTCCCTAAACTCTTAGGTACAACCTAAGTTTCGTTTATATCCTATATTATTCTTCCTATTTTATTACATATTCATTTATCCTATTAAAAATATATAATAT
This sequence comes from Otolemur garnettii, assembly GCF_000181295.1. Taxonomy (NCBI): domain Eukaryota; kingdom Metazoa; phylum Chordata; class Mammalia; order Primates; family Galagidae; genus Otolemur; species Otolemur garnettii. The sequence goes on along the minus strand of NW_003852401.1, from coordinate 15,801,268 downwards.
GAACCTTTAGAAAAGTTAAAATGTCAATGGATCCTGTGTGTTCATAACTACAAGAGGTATTGTTGCTTTTTTGCTTGCTTCATTAAATGAAATTGTTTAGGTATTTCATCTGTTTTATGAGTGGAGTCATGAGGCACCAGTCTTAATTGTAATATTAATAGCATTAGAAGTTTAAGCCTGATTGGAAATATTGTCATGCTTCAGTATTGATGAGGGATTTGTTCCAGGACCACCATCCTAATGGATACCAACATCTGTGGTTGTTTAGGTCCAGTCTGTGATATAAAGTGTCCTTGCAGTTGTATATAAGCTATGCATTTCTTAAATGTTATGTGAGTAGGTTTTACACTGTATTTTTTATTTGTAGCATTTTTATTGCTTTATTTTTTCCAAATATCTTTGATCTTCAGTTGTTTGAATCTTCATAATATAGATAGCTGACTGTATTTTATGTCTTCATTTTGTTAAATGAACACCTGGACTATATTTTTGAATGCTATAGCAATAATAAACACATTTCTGTTTTTAAGTTATGTTTTTATACTCAGAAACTAAATAATAACTGAAAAATGTACTAATTAAAAAAATTATAAACTAGAACTGATTTAGACTGCCTAGAAGTTAATTCACTTATAATTGCCCTCAGATATTAGCAGAAATGGTAGTCATTACGTCAGACCAAAAGATTTTTCAAAATGCATGTTTTTAAACAAATTTTACCATTTATCTAACGTGATATGTAATAGATATTAGTTATAAAATTAGTTGCTTTGGAAAAGTAACTAGTCTATATTTCTCAATTCTTGTGTTCAGATATTTAAATTAAGATGACAAGGAGTACTTACTTAAAATGAAGTTAGAATGAACAGTCATCACTTTACGGTCCCCTAAGTTGGTTATTTTAAGAAAGATGTTGGTTTTGAAGTGGCCTTAAGTTTTCTATTGAGCTACTGAATACTTGTTTTTCGGTTAAACTAAAAGTTGTCATTGAATAAATCAATTATAGTTTTTCTGCTTGATCAGTATCTAAATCTGTTGGAAATTGTCATGTAGATGTGCCAATTTTCCTCTGCTATTAGGTCTTTTGAATACAGAAAATGATTTTGATCTTTGTTGAAATAATCCTTTATACCACATAGCACATTGGTATTAAAAATAATGGTATTTTGAATTTAGCTTCTATTAATATCAAAATTACTAGGGGTTGATGTGACCATGGTCGCAGAGCTGTGGAATACTCTATTTGATTTTATTATCTCTGCTGAATTTTGAGAATTTTGCATCTCCAATATATTTGAAATATTACTTTTTTACATCATTTCAACGCAGAAAGAACAGAGAGAGCATTAATTCTCCAATTAAAATATAGACTAATTAAATTCTCATAATGAATTTCCTAAATTTTCCTATAACACAGAAAAAAAAATCCTAAGTCTAGATTTGTCAAATTTTCTCAAGAGTCTATATTTCTAACGGTGTATTGAAAAGATTATGAATCATTCTATTGGCAGAATTTTATTGAATCTCATCTTTACTCCTATTTCTATAAAACAGAACTTTTACATTTTACCAATTACTTATCTTGTAAAATCATTAAAGATTTGTTCTTTATATTTAAGACAAATATGACAAATAAAAATGATGATGATAAATTCTATATACTGACAGAACTAGCTGCAGAGATCATATTACATCTATTATTATGATTTATAAAGTCTTGATAATTTCGAGACTAGTCTTTAATCTATTTGGAGGAGTAACCCTTGTTCTATGTTTAAGTAATACATAATAGGATAATAGAGGAATTAAAGGAAAGCAGAGAGAGAAAAATAGCTGGGAAGAAAGGAAGAAATTGGCAAAATACAAGAATGCTTAAAAATAGTGAAGAAAGAAAAGAAATTAGCATTTTCTACATACTTCAAATATTCAAATGAATATCTTAAGTTGAAATCAATTGTGCAAATACACACACTTGCATGAATATGCAACATTTCACTAATACATGCGCTTCACTGGCCTGACTCCCAATCTCTAGAGTTTGTAAATTGTAGCTAGTTAAAATGCAGTACATTTGTATCAGTTATCTGAATTTCTATAATTCATATGTAGCAATAGAGGACATTTACGGACTGTTAATGTCATTGATTTTCTATTCACATTAAGTTTAGTGGCTGACAAATGGAATTAGCCATAGAGGGCTAAACTAAGCGTTCTATTCAATTTATAGTAAATATTTTAAAAGCTGACCATTAACTAATCAAATAATGTCAAGAGTACAATTTTTTTCTCCTTTTTAAAAATTTTAATGTACTTACAGGGGACAAGTTTGATTCTGTTACAATATACAGTATAGTCCTGAAGCGTGGGCGTTTATTGTAGCATCACCCGAATAATGTATGAGTACCCCATAGGTAATGTTTTAGCCTTCAGGCCTCCCACCTCCACCTGTTTGGGTCTCTAGTGTTCATTTTCCAACTCAGAGTGACTTGTGTTACCATAATTTTTGCTCCCATTGATAAGTGAGAACATGAGGCATTTATTTTCTGTTTCACTTAGAATAATGGCTTGCAGTTCCATGCAACTGCTGCAAATGACATTCTTCCATACCTTCATACTGCTAAATGTTATATATCATACTTTCTTTATCCACTAATCAGTTTATGGGTTCTTAGGACGACTCTCAATTTTTGCGACTGTGAATTATGCTACTATAAATGTATGGATGCTGGTATCTCTTTGATATAATCATTTATTTTCCTTTTGGGTAGATACATGAAAGTGGGATCGAAGGACTGAATGGTCATTCTAATTTTATACTTTCAGAAATCTCCATTCCCATCTCAATAGTGGTGTGCTTCCACCAAGAATGTATATGTGTTCCCCATTTATCACATGTGCTCTGACTATTAATGTCTTTTGCTTTTATTAATGATGGCCATCTTAATTGGAATTAGATGGTATCTCATTGTAGTTTTAATTTGCCTTTCTGGGATAAATAGTGATGTGCACATTTTCTCATATGATTGTTGCCCATTTGTATATCTCCTTTGAAAATGCCTGTTCATATAATTTGCTCACTTTTAATGCTGCTGGGTTAATTTTTGCTGTTGTAGTTTGTTTTTTCCTGATTGATTGTTAGATTTCCTTTGAGATTCAGGATATTAGCCCTTTATTGGACACCTAGGTGGAAATATTTTCTCCCATTCTGTAGTTTGCCTATTTGCTCTTTTGATTATGTCTTCTGCTAGGCAGAAGCTTTTTGATCTGATTAAACCCCATTAGTCTATTTTTATTTTTGTTGCATTTGCTTTAGGATCTTAGTCATAAATTCTTTGCCTACACCAATATCCATATGGAATTTTTTCCAGGTCCTCTTTTAATATTTTTATCATTTGAGGTCTCACATTGAAATTTTTAATTCATATTGAGTTAATTTGTATGTATGATGAGGGCCAGTGTCCAGAGTCATTCTTTTGTATATGACTATCCAATTTTCCCAGTACCATTTATAGCATAATTTCTCCAGTAAATATTTTTGTCTGCTTTGTCAAAGATTAGGTGATTGTAGGTGTATAGTTTTATTTCTGGATTCTCTGTTCTATTCCATTGCTCTTTGGGTCTGCTTTTATACCAGTAACATGTTTTGGTTACTGTAGCCTTGTAGGATAATTTAAAATCAGGTAATGTGATGCATCTAGTTTCATGCTTTTCGTCTAGGATTGCTTTACCTATTTGAGCACTTTATGAGTTCCATATGAATTTTAGAATGGTTTTGCATAATTCTGTGAAAAACCTTCATTGTCTAGCAGTCCTTTAGAAGAGTCCTTAGGGCTTTCTAGGTATAAGATCATATCATAAGCAAATAGTTGATTTGACTTGTTTCCAGTTTGGATGTTCTTTATTTCCTTTCCTTGTGGATTGCTTTGGCTTGTACTATGTTGAGTAGAATGAATTAAAAAAATAGAAATTGTTTTGTGCCAATTCTTAGGGAGGAATTTTTTCAACTTTTTCTCATTGAGTGCAATGTTGGCTGTAGTTTTATCATTTATGGCTTTAGTGTTTTTAGGTATGTTTCCCATGCTGTGCTCTTTGAGAGTTGTTGTTGTTGAATGGATGTCAGATAATATCAAATGCTTTTACACACTTATTGAGATGATCATATGGTTTTTGTTTATAACTGTGTTCATGTGATGAGTCACATTAATTGCTTTGCATATGTTGAACCATCCTTGCATCCTTGGGATGAAATCCACTTGGTTATGGTGTTTTATCCTTTGTGTATTTTGTTGGAGTCAGTTTTCTAGCATTTTGTTGAGTATTTGTGTCTATGTTCATCAGAAATATTGGTTTTCAATCTTCCTTTTTTGTTGCCTCCATTTCTGAATTTGGTATCAGAATGGTACTTACTTCATAGAATAAGTTAAGGAGGATTCTCTCCTTCCCAAACTTTTGGGACAGTTTCCTTAGGGTTGGCTCTCATTCTTGGAACAACAGAATTCAGCTTTGAATCAATCTTGTCCTGGGTTTGTTTTTAATTGATAGATTGTTTTTACTAATTTAATCTTTCAACTTGTTGTCACTCTACTCTGGAGCCATATCACCTTGAATTCAATCTGAGAATGGGGCATGGCCTAGTGTTAAATCTCAAAATTGTGCTGGTTGTGGACTTGCAATTAAAGAGGAAAGCACCTTCTTAACTGCCCAGTAATAGGCATGAAACTTATGTGGAGAGCAGTGTGCTTGTCTCAGTCTCACAGAGCCCCATTGAGGGTTTGCAGATTGATATAGACAGGTATGTAGGTGTGCTTGGGCTTTCCTCTCTAGCTTGAGGGGGCTGCAGCTGTCCTGGCCTGAACTCAGCCCAAGAGCAGGGCACTGCTCCCACAGTGACATCCTGTGTCTCTGATTAGAGACGGTGGAAGGCAGCATTGGCAGGAAACTATGGGCAGTGGTGTCCACTCAAGACTCAGTCTCACAATACTCCACAGCAGGATGGTGGAAATTGTCTTAGATGTGTGATAAAAATCCTATTACTCACGTCCCTGTCTAGTTGAACAGATGAAACTCCCCCCAAAGGCAGGGGGTAGCCCAGAGTTAAACTCTCCAGATAGTGTCTTGGGCACACAACTGGAAAGTCTGGAGCCCTACCTAGGCACCAACATGGGCAAAAAACTATACAAAATACTGTCTGCTCATACCTCAGTCTTGACAGCAGATCACAGAAAGAAGTTAGGAACCTTCCCAGAGGAGTATGAGAGGACCCTATGGTGCTGAATAGTGGCTTTCAGGTGCATCCAGTTTCCCAGCATCTAGGCTGCTCTGAGCTTGAATGTCTTTGCAGTTCTACATGGGTTTCCTTTCTGGAACATCTCTGTATAATCTTAAAACCTGTCTGGATCAGGGCATTCTCTTGTAGTGAAGGTCATAAAAGCTTATCTCAGATAGTGGAGTACTGGGAGCTTCTCTCTTACTGTTTCTCTGCATCCAGAATATTCCTACAGCTCTTAACCAATTCCTCTCCAGACAAGTTGCCATGAACCTTCTCCTCACCAAGTTTTGATGCTTCCCTGGTGAATCTTAGTGTTCACTTCTATATGATCTATTTGAATTGTGAGAACCTGCTTACTATTCTGGTTTCTCTCCATGCAGGAGACACATACTGCCTTACAAAGTTGGAAAATTTGATATAATTTTTAGGGACATAACTTTGTGATTTTTTAATAAAACATTAAATGACACTGTGATATATTGTGAAAAATAGCCATCACACAATCACCAACAGCCTTCATACACCTAATTTGGACTGTCTGTTGGATTCTTATAGATGCAGCATCAAGGGTATTTTTTAAAGATTTTGTTGTTCTGTTTGAGGGTGTGGTGTCTACTGTCTGTGTTTGTCGTATATGTTCTTATGGCTTGAATTTTTTTGTTCCTCCAAAATTCACATTTTGAAACCTAGTTCCCAAGGTGATAACATTAAGAGATGGAGACATTGGCTCAGTGCCTGTAGCACAGTAGTCACGGCGCCAGCCACATACACCCAGGGTCGAGGTTCAAATCCATCCCAGGCCAACTAAAAACCTGTAACAAAAAAAAATATATATATATATATATCCAGGCATTGTGGCGGCGCCTATAGTCCCAGCTATTTGGGAGGCTGAGGCAAGAGAATTCCTTAAGCTCAAGAGTTGAAGGTTGCTGTGATCTGTAACGCAACAGCACTCTACCAAAGGTGATATAGTAAGATTCTGTCTCAAAAAAAAAAAAGAGAGATGGAGTGATAGGTTATGAGGACTCTGCCCTCCAGAGTGAGATCAGTGCCCTTGTTAAAGAGGCTTTGGGAGTGTGTTCATGCCTTGCCTCTGCCATGTGAGGACGCATAGAAAGCCCATTTGTGATGTATTAGCTTTCACCAGACACCAAATCTACTTCTACTTTGATCTTGAACTTCCCAGACTACAGAACTGTAAGCAATAAATTTCTGTTGTTTATAAGCTACCCAGTCTAACATATTTTGTTATGGTAGCCCAAATAGACTAAGAAAGAAGCCAAATTGGGTAAATCCATATGTGAGTTAATATTTGAAAACAGAATTTATTTTTAAACTTTACTACATTTCTCATCCATGTACAAATCTAACTAAAATAGGTATGCATGTAAGTAAAAATAATGTATGGAATATTTTGTTCCTTTAAATTTCACATTATGGTTGAGTATTGTAGCCTAGAGATATTGCAAAACTCAGTCAAATGTTCTTAATTTTAACATTATTTAAAGTAGGAGATTAGGAACATGTTGAACACATTGAATTAGTAAAGTTAAATTTACTTCTAAGAAAATATAAGTGTTTTATCCTTCTGAAATGTAAGAAAACACTTTTTAATCCCTTTCTCTTTGGTCTCTTCAAGTTTTACTTAGCATAACTTGCTCCTTAGAATACTTTGAAACTTGGAAGTATGACCTAAATCTTCACATTCATGACAGATATTCCTGAACATCCTACTATAGAAAAAAAAATTATGCCTAGTTTTACTTGTGGGAAATAAAAACAATAAAACTGTTTAATCCTAGAGAAGCAGCGTATTGTTTTAATGGTCAGTACTGGAATCTTGGCAGAACTTCAAATAATTCCAGAGCTGCTTTGCCAGTTTCCTTAGATATTTGGGCAGTAGGCCATCATTTTTATCTTGGGTTCATGTGTGCAATGTGCTGAAATCCATCTCTTTACAGAACATGCTACAAGTCATTTGAATACAACATAAAGGAAAAATAATATTTGATTTCAGGCCTTTATAATAACAGGGTATGTCATAGATTGTAGGCATAGTTAAAGGCTGTGTGAAAATTACTGAATCCATGAGTAAGATTTTTGGACATGATTAAACAGGCAATTTTGGCAGTAAGTGAATTCAAAGTGGCTTTAATATCAATAAATATCTTTTGACTACCTACTGTGTGTAAGACACTGAACCCAACTCATTTGATTTTGAGTGGATCAGATAAGATAATGTATCAATGTATTTAACAGATTACTGGACATACAGAATATAATCAGAAAACATTAATTAAAATTAATCTTAGTCATATTATAATTGAAATTAGTAAATTACAAAAATTCCAATTAGATTATCGTTTCATATTAGATAACTTCACTAAATATTTGAGGGTAAAGTGTTGGTATGCTATTTCTTTCTCAGATTTTCATAAGCATTTTCCTTTATTTTCTATTCATTTTCTAAATTTTCCAGAATCAGAAATTAGTCTTTTCCATCCTGGGATACTTGTTTCTGTGAAACTCTATATCTCATTTAAGCATAGGTATCTAAAAATGGGATATAATTTCACTTTTGTATCCTAAGACCGTACCTTAATGTTGAAGTAACATAATTTAAAAAAATTTTCATATATATGCTTTTATTTAATTTTAATTTAATTTCTTTTTATTCTTGAAAAGTAGAATCTCAAAAGCATTTGCCTTCCTACTTTGAGCCCTCATTCTATAGTTTAGAATGGCAGTTTAGAATGTTATAGCACTTAACATACACAGTTACATACTGACTAATATGTGTTACTTGTTGTCAGGCACAAGACAGTGAAATTGTTAGGCTACAAAAGTAATTATCCACTGTATAAAATCTTACTAGGCTATGGTGCATAGCAGATTAAAAAGCATTTGTGAATCGAATTGAATCTGAAGCTGCTTGCTGGAATCCCATAAATAATTCACCTAGTATTTTGAAAAATTAGGATAGGGTACATGTCACTGGGGTGAAAAATTTTGAAATATAATTCACATTCACTGCCCTCCCCAAATTCAGGAAGCCTGATTTCTCACAATCATTTTTTGAATGGCAGTACTTGAACTTCCCATTCTAATACTTATGATTAATGTCTAAGAGTTGTGCACTTTAATATAATTTTTTCCTCCCTGAAACTTCTTGGATCTTGAATTCAGTAACTGATTTAACATATAAATTGGCCAAACTTGGCAAAAATCAAGAATATTTAACAGGGCACAGATGGTGCAGCAGAAAGCAATATCCAGAGATTTGGGTGACTCGAGTGCTCTCTAGCCCTTCACCAGCTGCTTTAGCTCAAGTGTGAATAAAGACCTTTTAAGAATCAATGAAAATGTCTCATGTTGTGCCTAAGTATTGCCCACCGAACCAAATTAACACCAAAAACAGAAACAAACATATGGTTATAAGTGTATTAGAGAAAAGTAGGTTGCAGCTTGATACTTAAGTATGTTAAAGTATTATTGCTGATTGCTTGCTCATTGCATATTTCTAAAAGTCATCTTATAGGAAAAAATATATGCAGTTCTACTCAACTTGTGTGTCTCAGGTGTTTGCTTTAAATATACAAGAAAGTAAAACAGAAACCCATTGCCCAAGGATAGGAGATAAAGGAGATGATATCTCACAGATTCTGGTAAGAATTGAGACAAATCATAATCAAACAGGTTCAGTATAATTTAGTCTGAATACAATATTAACTGAAGGGAACAATTTTTTTCCGTGGTGACAGGACCTCTGCCTGACATGTCAGCTTGGAGGGAATGATCACTGATTATACACACTGATCACACTTAACATGCGAACTTTGATTCCTTCTCATGTAGCTGAAGACCTCCAGCAACTGCTTCCATTTCCAGCAGGTAAAATTAAATAGATGGGTCATTGTTCTGTAAGTACACATTAATAATTCAAGTGGCCGTGCTCCACATAGAATGTTGCCATCTTAAAATATAAAAATATTTCATCTAAGCTAGGATTTTATATTTTCTGTTACATTTTATTAATTACAAAGAGCAAAAGAAATCGACTATAAAAGGAATGTAATTAAAGTGTGGCAAAAGTGTAACAAATGTGGCACCAATATGTAAAGAGGGTTATTTAAATATGTATATTTATTATTATTATTAACATAATATAATATTTTACTAAAACAATACATTTGCCATAAAAACTAAGTGGTTTAAGTTACCTACATGCCATCCAAACTGTATGTAATTTATTATAATTATGTACTATTAAGATTTACCATTTAATACATTTAAAAAATGACTATCGAAATTACCCCATTTCTATTTCAGGCTACTTGATATGTACAAGAGTACAATATAGACATATTTTATATGTTTATTTGCTTTTCCAAATAAAATTTTGTAATATTTTGCTTCATTTTATTATTTGAATATCATTATGAGGCAGTTTGTGAGAGCCTTATCCTTAAAAAAGTATAGGGTAAGATAAAACTGCAAAACGTTGGAAGAAGGTGAATATGCCATTGACAAATAGGTTGTGTGTTTATTTAGGACATTTAATTGGATGTATTTACAAGTACTCAAAAACTTACATGAGAAAATAGTTGGGCTACAGTAGGTGAAGGAAACAAAAAAAAGGGGGGTAGAGATCATTCTTAAGTCTCAATTGAAAGTTAGCCAGGTAAATCAGGAGTTATTTAAGGGGACATAGAGCAGACATAATTGACCTAAGGGTGAGAGAGATTGTCATCTAGAATGTCACTTAATCTGTGGGATTACAAAAAATTAAAAATAAAGCTAGTGAAAGAAGGCTGCGAAATGCCGTAAGGGAAAATTGTAATCACTCATCCACTTTCTAGATATGATCTTGTAATTGGACACAAAGCACACTGTTTTGGGTGGAGACTAGTTTCCAAAAAGGAGAGCCTGCAAATGCCTTCATCCTTCCTCAAAGGAGACCAGTTATATGTTGCAAAATGTGGAATATCTAGATGTTTAAAAGTATGTTTTTTGCAGATTTTGATCTGGAACTCATACTAGATGTCCTGACTTGCTTTTCTGGGCTCTGGGTTAGAGGGGGCCTATTGGGACCAAGGTAGTACCTAGAAATTTGGCACACATGTCTTACATTGAATGTAATAGTTCTGCTGACCAATTTATTCTTAATTACTTGGTATATTGATACAGAAGATGGAAGGAAATGCTTAGCTGGTGTTAGAATCCTGGAGTGATTTTTTGATCCAAGACGTTAGAAAGGGTCAAGATGAAACTCTCAAAATTGCTTCCCACAATTCACCACCAAATTAATGAATCATGAATAATATCTCCCTCCTGTGAGAAATAATTGAAATTTTCAGTGCTATTTGTGACATTAAAGTCTCCAGATACGTGTGGGCCCCATTGTGTCCTTTCTATTTTACATTTGTGAGCCTCCCCTCACAAAAATGTGGCCAAAAATGGAATGTGGCAAACTTATATTCAAGTAGTATTTTTGGTTGCTGGAAGAGATCCCCCCAGCCTCTCTGTCTTGGCATATAAGGTTTTCAATTCTCATCAATTAAAATGTTCAAAGTCCACTTTATTTGAGAGAGATAGCAGTATACATTAATGGTCTTGCTGATGGATTATGTTGAATCTCTCAACATTTTATCATAATATAGTCCTCCGGGACCTTCCTATCTCATGGAACCTCATATTGGTCCATACATTGATAATAAGATTTTAATGGTCCAAGTATTCTGGATGTCCATTATGATGCTTACATGCCAAAGGGTAGAAAATGGACTCTTAACAGAATGTGGAAACTTGTCATATTGACAAAATGTGTTGGAGATTTCAAGTGACTGTGTGATTGTCTCTACACAACATGAATAACTTAAAATATACCACCATAAGTCATATGTTTGAGTAGTAAGAGCAGAAATTTATTATATGATGAAAATATATATTCAGGATCAGTACTAGACAGTTTCAGAAGGTACAAGAAAAGTAGAGGTTCCCCTTAACCATGGAGGATTCAATCTGAGACCCTCTGAAACCTCTGACAGTACCCAATATGATTGCTGTCAGTCAGAAAGATTTCTCTGCTTATGTTTCCCACTTACAAATTTAACGCCTTTCCCAATTTAACAAAGCATTTCTCATGCACTGTGACAGTAGCTTTTGCAGTTTGAAATATGACAGCAAAGATAGCACCATTTTTTTCTTTCACAATTTCACAGATAGAAGATTCATTCTTACCACAGATCTTAACAATCTCAGCATGCAGTTTTTCTTTTTTATTATTAATTTGAGAACATTCACATTTCCACTTCTAGGGAGCACCTTACAGCTTTTCTTTGCATATCCAGCATCACTACACGTTGGTTTCAAAGTCATTACTAAATCAAATAAGAGTTACTTAATTACAAGCAGTACGGTGACTGTGGATATGATAATCAAGACGGATTACTAGTCACTAAGTGACTAATGGGTAGATAGCACAGACAGTGTGGAGGTGGTGGGAAAAGGGAGGAACCCTGTCCTGGACAGGGTGGAAGGAGGGAGGATACCAGGAGATTTCATCACATTACTCAGAATAGCCTGTACTTTAAATCTTACAAGTTGTTAACTTCTGGAAATTTTCATTTAATAGTTTCCGAGCATAGTTGACAATGGGTAACTGAAATGCAGAATGTAAAACCACAGAGAAGCAGAGACTACGGTTTGTGGTATTAACAAGTGACATGGATTCTGATTGTAGCTTCTTATGTTGCATTACGGACATCTCCATAAAACTGAACTCATAAAGTGTTTTATGTTTACAGTTGATAGAGGAGGAATAAACTTGGATGTGGTTCATGGATGCATATCCTCAATACGTTGGTGTGAGCTAAAAGCAGATAACCACTTAATCCCGGCCTCACTTAAAGATGAAATAAAGAAACAGTGAAGAGAAGAAGTCGTCTTAGCAAGTGGAGTTCTGAGAATTACAACAGTTTTTCTCTATGAATGGTGGATAGAAAGTTCTAAGATGGCTCGGCGCCTATAGCTCAACCGGCTAAGGCGCCAGCCACGTACACCTAAGGTGGCAGGTTCGAATCCCCAGCCCAGACCCGCCAAAACAACAATGACGGCTGCAACCAAAAAATAGCCGGGCGTTGTGGCGGGCACCTGTGGTCCCAGCTACTTGGGAGGCGGAGGCAGGAGACTCGCTTGAGCCCAGGAGTTGGAGGTTGCTGTGAGCTGGGATGCCACAGCACTCTACCCAGGGGGACAGCTTGAGGCTCTGTCTCAGAAAAAAAAAAAAAAAAAAGAAAGTTCTAAGAAGATAAATAGAAACTACTGGGCAATAGCCAATGACTTTTTATCCATCTGAAAAGGGTCTGAAGAACAGGTGCAAAGGTTATGAACTTGAGTTTCCTGTTAACACCCATCAGTTACCATTCCCTATAGAAGAGACACTCAAAAAAACAGGTGGGCAGAGCAAAACATCCAGCAGATGTGGTCTCGTCTCTGTCCTGACCACCTCAGGGCTTGCTAGATGGGCAAATCCTATTGCGGAAAGAACAGCCTATTCATGGGCTCAATGGCAGTGGAACCAACTTGCCAACTTCTGGCGAACACAATTAGAGGACCTACCTGTCAATAACAGTATCTAATGTTGAGCCATTCTTACAGGTGATTGGAAAGTAACTGGTTTGTCATTTAATAATAGTATTCCTCTTCCACCTGGGAGAAGGTAGTAATTTGTACTCACAAGAATTGACAATCCAAATATTGGTTTGCCTTTCCAGCTTTCAGTATGTTTGCCAACAGCTAACAAAACACTACATGTACTATCACACAGATCCCCTAATATTGCCTCGGATCAAGGTGTTTACTCAATGGCAAAGGAAGTGCCATCGTTAATACAGGTGTGAATTCATGATTACTGCCATGTAAAGAATGGTAGAGAGACTCCATAAAGGCTTCAGAGATCCAGTCTCTTAAAAAAAAATAAGAAAAAAGATACATAACTTACAATACTTGAAATAATATTACGTGAGTAATACTCATGGTGCTATGAGGCCCTATCCTTGGTATTATACAAAAGTAGCTAAAACTGTGTCCTGAACCTATGTCTCATGGGGAAATACCTTAGTAGTTTTGAGCTCACTGATACTCTTGAATTTGTGTTTAATGAAACCGTAGCCTGCAAAAGATCAAGAAAAACAAAATCTCAGACCCTTCTGGGATAAAAGTCTGGATCACTCGATCAGGCAATTGACTTCAGACGAGCTGCAGGAAATGTAGAGAGGCATGTGGAGGAGACAATGAAAATGAATTGATCTCACCTAATGCGCACAGATGTGAGCGTGCTCAGCACGCCCACTGTGTGAAGGGCTCTTCAACAACCTGAACTGTGCCTTGGAAGGGAGAACAATGTAACCTAAAAATTTGTACACTCATATTAATTTGGAAAAAAGGAAAGAAAAGACAAGAAATGGAGGACTGAGAATTAGTTGTGGCCATACTTGATAATTCAACCACAGAGAAGACTTAAAATAAAAATAAGTGTATCTCAGCAGTAAGAAACTCTTTCAGATCATTCTTGTGATCTGTTTTAACCACTCAGCCTTAACTCTTAAGTTTTGCTGCATCTGATATAGAGTTCCAGGTAGCAGAAGCATAAAAAGACATAAATAAAAATAAAGGCTAATTTTACTATAAATAGTGATGCAAAATCAAACATAAATTACTCAAGAATGATTATATCAGATGGAATGAATTGGAAAAATTAAAGATTTGATTAATAATAGAAAATAATAAGTACAAACATTGAGTTATACTATGTAGGAGAGAAATAAATAATTATCTTAATATTCAAAAATAATTAAGAGAAATTCAAGTAGCCTAAGGGCAAAAGTAAATAAAGAGAAATTAACTGCCAGTTCACATAAAAAGGAGTAAAAATAGATATTATACACAGAGAAATATCTTGGCCTTCACATATATATAAGAGTATTAATAATTAGATTTCTTAGTCACCAACTGAACCAACGAATGTTAATGTTATGAATAAGTTTGTCAAGCTTACGAGACAAACATTTTCTTATGTACAATTGATATTTAATAAATAGCTGCAATTTTCAAGGTTATTTGTCAATACATTATGTAACAAATTCATGGTGGTTTTAATTAAGCAGTTCTATTTGTAGCAATTGATCTTATATAATCACTGGTTATAAAGGAGAAAATCTGATACCAAGTGCTATGCAAAGCAGATTAGTATTGAATAAATTAGAACATAAACACCTACCTATAGCTTCAATATGAAATCTCACATCTTTATGGTATGATTCTTTTTATCTGTTAAGCAATAAGTTCATGTATATGTCCTAACAGAGAAAACATTTCCCAATATATATTGTTAAATAACAAGGGAAGTTTTATAATAGTCTGTTCCACTCTTATAGAAATATGTATAGACCTTAATAAAGTATAAAAACTTATTAAATGCAGTTAATATTGGTTATTTCTGAGGACTAAGGAGCAAGTTTGATTTTTAGGGTGGTCTATTGTCACTTTTTAGTCTTCTAATTTGTTTGAATTTTATACTTTCCCTCATTTTGCTAAGAAATTAGTCTTAATATGTGCACAAGTATGAAATATTATACAATATCTTTAGAAATGACCTCAAGGGAAAATTGGACCTCTCTATTCTTGGAACAACACAGGCCTATATAAAAACACCTGGGGTTCTCAGAATTCAATATTCGTAGTTGGGAAACAATGCGATTTGAGAAGATAGGTTGGCGGGAAGACATATGATGTGAGGTAAAGGCTGTGAGCAAGTGTTGGCCTTGGGAAAGTCAGGTAGCAGAAATCACACGCCAGGAAAAGGGACTTGTATCCTCCTAGAGGGTGACTGGAAATCCTAGGAAACAGCTGTGAACGTGATTTGGCGAATACTCTGGAACAGCATCTTTCTCACACGGAGTTCTACTGTGCTGGGTTGTGTCAGTTGATAATACTGAAAGGAACATTAAGCTCAGGTCTTAGCCCTGTAACTTATAAATTTTGAGATTCCAAAGAAAGACAAATTGAACTCTTTATAACATATGTTTACAGGCTAAAGGCAAAAATGATCCATAAGAGGAAGACATGTATTCAGAAGTAATTCAATTATTAGGTTACAGAAAAGGATACATTGCACATATTTTTGTGCAGACATTTATTGCTAGGGGCAGTAATAGTTGAATAAAAAGCAAGTATCTTCATTCAAAAAATTTTCTCCTTACTGCTTGACACAGGACTAGACTTCTTGTGTATCTGAAGTAGACAAGATAACTTGTATATTTCCTTTCTGGCTTCTATTTCTAAAAGTATTTCATGTCTTTTTAATTTTTTATTGTTTGGGATTCATGGAGGGGTACAAAGAATTAGGTTACACTGAAGTCTCTCATTTCTAAGAAAATATATTCACCTTTTTCAGTGAGTTACATATAAAATAGCCTCAGAAACAGTTATACATATTTGCCTTTAAGGAAGGCTAATTTTGTTACTACAGTTTGCAATTATATTTTCATTTTAATTAAATTGAAAATCAATGCACAGGGGATCCTTTTTCAAAATTGAATAACAATTTATAATGTGTATATGTTTTATTCTGTTATTAGGGCTTCCTTAAAGTAATGTTAAGGAATCTATAATTGTATATTTTTCTATCTAAAGAATTATTCTGTTCACACCTTGAAGGTCAGTATCACAGATTTCTTATCCTTGATGATGAAAAACGCACATGTGATGAATATTCACTTTTCAATTGAAGGGGAAAAAACATCCATTAAAATCTATATCATTAATAATATGTTCCCCCAAATGGAAGCACTGATGCTATATTTGATTTAAGAGATTAATAGATGGCAAATCACTTATTCAAGTATCATTTAAAAGAGTAAACTCAAAAGAAAACAGTGCTCTTTAGGAATTATAACAAATTCAGCACATTTCCACACAAGATCTGAAAAATAAAAAACAGCTTTTTAAATGTATTTTGAGAGTACACAATATGAAATAAATACTGGTAATAAGAGGAAACCTGCATTTTCCTGATGACCAGCATCTTCAACATCTTTTCATAGACACGAAGGTTACTTGCTCGTATTCTTGAAAGTCATGTCCATTCAAGTTTTTGCCCATTTTTAACAGAGTTATTTGGGGTTTCTGTTTTTCCTATTCAGTTAAAGGAGTCCCTTATATATTTTGGATACTAACCCTTGATTGCATGTATGGTTTGCGTGTTTCTCCCAATCCCTGGTTCTCTTTTCCCTCTGTTGACTGTGGTCTTTGCTGTGCAGAAACTTTCTAAGTAGATGTTAAGTCCAATTGTCTCCTTTTTTCATTCGTTGTTTGTGCTTTCAGTGTCATATTTGACAAATAATTACCAAAGCCAATGTAATGAAGCTTTTCCCTGTTTATTTCTAAGAATTTCTAGTTTATGGTCCCACATATCAGTCTTTAATCCATTTTTAATTGATTTTGTGCGTGCATTTCTAATTTTCCCAACATCATTTGTTGAAGAGACAGACTAACTCTCCCCCTCCTGGCTTCTTCGTTGTTGATCACTTGACCATACTTGTTTAAGTTAATTTATTGTGTATTATTGTTTTATTGACCTATATGTTCAACTTTATGGTAGTTATACTCTTTTAGTTACTATAACTTTCTAATATATTCTGAAATCAGGAAACATTATGCCTCAAACTTTGTTCTTCTAGAGTATTCTGGGCATTTTGTACTTTCTATATGAATTTCAGGATTGTACAAATAGCATTAGGGTATTCATAGGAATTACACTGAATATGTAAATAATTTTGTCAGTGTGGATATACAGCGTGGACATAAAGTTCATGTGCAATTTAAAATAGTTGTAACTTTCAATTGCACACGAACTTCATGTCCACCCTTTATAAACAATATTTTTTTCTACTCTATGAACACAGATGTCTTTCCACTTGCTTGTCTTTTAAAATTTTGTTCATCAACATTATGTCATTTTAGTTGACATCTCTTTTATGTTCTCTGTTAATTTTATTTCTAAGCAATTTTTAATGGTACTATACAAGTTTTTTAAAAAAACATTTTGCCGATATTTTATCATTAGTGTATAGAGATATTGTAAGTTGATGTTGTATGTTGCATTTTGTTGCGTTTTAAATGTTGAGTTCTTATCCTACAACTCTACTGAACTTTATTATCAGTTCTAATTTTTTATTGTGGAGATTTTGAAAAGAAATTAGAATTTTGAATAGAAAGAATTAATAATATTAACAGAAATGAAATAGATAGAAAAATGATAGAGAAAAAGTATGATCATGATACAAGATTATGTCAATGGTTAACAGAGACTTTTTTCTTTTTTTGCCATTTGGATGCTTTTGTTATTTTTCCCTTGCCCAGTGCTCCAGCTAGGGCCTCCAGTACTGTGTTAAATAGAAGAGGCAGCAGGAAACTCAATGCCTTCTCCCTGCACCTATGAGGAGCATAGTATTTTTCGTTGAACATGATGTTAGCTATGGAGTTTACACTGTAATTTTACAAATACTCTGTAATTTACAAATACTCTGTAAATTTTACAAATACTCTGTAATTTTAAGGTCACTGCCTTCTTTTTTATTTTATTTACTCATAAAGAAGTAGATCATGTATACATTAATGCATTTATGGGGTACAATGTGCTGATTTCATATGCAATTTGGAGTGCCTACATGGTACTGGTTAATATATCCCTCATCTCATTTACTTAATTACTGTCTTAAGACATTTATACTCTACACTTAATAGATCCAATAGGTACCTTTGCAATATGGACCATACGTGTGATCCCACCATTCACCCTCTCTCTAGCTGACCTCCTCCCTCTCCTTCCATCCCCTCCTCCGTCATCCTGGGCCATGGTTGTGATCTAGTCTTCATATGAAAGTGTGATTGTTAATTGGTTTCATAATAGTACTGAGTACACCGGATACTTTTTCCTTTATTCTTGAGATACTTTACCAAGTAGAATATGTTCCAGCTCCATCCATGTAAACACAAAAGAGGTAAAGTCTCCATCTTTTTAAAGTCTGCCTAATATTCCATGGTATACACATACCATCATTTATTAATCCATTCATGGAAGAAGGAGCCCTTGGGCTTCTTCCATGACTTGGCTATTATGAATTGAGCTGCAACGAACAAGCTGGGGCAAATATATTGCCTCCTGTTCCAAGATTGTAGAGAGTTGTTTGGCTTTTTGTTTGTTTTGTCATGAGATAGTTTTGAATTTTGCTGAATCCATTTTCTGCATGTGTTGAAATCATCGTGATTTGATCCTTATCTGTTAGTGTAGTGTATTGTAGTTATTGATTTGTCTATGGTGAAACATCTTTCTATGACAAGGCTAAATTCCACTTGCACATTGTGTGTGATCCTTTCAAAGTGCTGTTAATTCAATTTACCGAGTGTTCTCTTGAGGACATTTGCATCTATGTTCATCAGGGATATTGGCCCATAGTTTTTGTTTGTTTGTTTGTTTTTGTTTTTTTTATAGATTTTTTGTGTCAGTTTGTAATCACGGTGTTGCCGTTAGGGTCTCCCAGAGAAGCAGTGCCATGAAGCATAAACCTGCATATTGAAATTGTATATTTATTTATTTATTTATTTATTTTTTTTTTTGAAATTGTATATTTAAATAAAGAGATTCACAGCTCTCTCAGGCATGTGACAGCTTCTTTATTCATCTCCTACTTAAACAGCCAGAGATCACCACTCTCTCAAGGCAAGTGGCAAGTTGATTTCTTTATTCTTGGTTTATAGAGTTAGCTGTGCACATACGCACTGTACCTCATTAATATTCATTATAATTCCTCTGCACATGTGCACTGTACATCAATGACTTCATTAATATTAATTACAATCCATAATCTATCTCATTAATAAACATCTTGTAGCTATCTCGTGAGTAGCTCCTCCCTAGTAATCTATGGTTTAACTGATATCACTTTATCTAACATAATCCTTTTGAACATAATTTTTTTTTAATTTCTTATAGCATAACTGTGTACATTAATGTAATCATGGGGTACAGTGTGTTGTTTGCATACACATATTAAAATACTCTCATCAAACTGGTTAACATAACCTTCATGTCATTTTCTTAGGTATTGAGTTAAAACGTTCATACTCTGCTTTTAGAAAGATTCACTGTACCTTGTAAGATAAATCATAGAGGTGACCCCACTAATCTCCCACCCTCCCCCCATCTATCCTCCTCATCTCCCCCTCCCACCCCCTTCCCATATTCTAAGGCTATAATTAGCTTATGACATTCCTATAAAAGCTATGAATTAGTTTCAAAGTAGGGCTGTGTACATTGGATACTTTTTCTTCCATTCTTGAGATACTTTGCTAAGAAGAAAATTTTCTAATTCCATTCATATAAACATGAAGGAGGTAAAATCTCCATCCTTCTTTAGGGCTGCATAGTATTCCGTGGTGTACATGTACCACAATTTATTGATCCATTCATGGGTCAATGGGCATTTGGGCTTCTTCCATGACCTAACAATTATGAATTGGGCTGCAACAAACATTCTGATACAAATATCTTTGTTGTAATTCGATTTTTGGTCTTCTGGATATATACCTAATAAAGGAATTGCAGGATCAAATGGCAGGTCTATTTTTAGTTCTCTCAGTATTCTCCAGATGTCTTTCCAAAAGGAACAAATCAATTTGCATTCCCACCAGCAGTGTAGGAGTGTTCCCTTTTCTCCACATCCACACCAGCATCTCTGGTTTTGGGATTTTGTGATATGGGCTAATCTTACTGGGGTTAGGTGGTACCTCAAAGTAGTTTTGATTTGCATTTCTCTGATGATTAAGGATGGAGGGCATTTTTTCGTATATTTGTAGGCCATGTGCCTCTCTTCTTTAGAGAAATTTCTATTCAAGTCCCTTGCCTACCTGGAGATGGGATTGCTTGTTTTTTTCTTGCTAATATATTTGAGTTCTCTGTGGATTCTGGTTATTAAACCTTTGTAGGAGACATAACCAGCAAATATCTTCTCCCATTCCGAGGGCTGTCTACCTGCTTTATTTACTGTGTTCTTGGCTGTGCAGAAACTTTTAAGTTTGATCTGGTCCCAAAAATGTATTTTTGACATTGCTTCAATTGCCTGAGGAGTCTTCCTCATAAAATTTTTGCTCAAGCCGATTTCTTCAAGTGTTTTCCCTACACTTTCTTCTAGTACTTTCATAGTTTCATGTCTTAACTTTAAATCTTTAATCCAGTGGGAGTCTATCTTATTTAATGGTGAAAGGTGTGGGTCTACTTTCAGTCTTCTACAGGTCACCATCCAGTTAGCCCAGCACCATTTGTTAAATAGGGAATCTTTTCCTCACTTACTGTTTTTAATTTGCTTGTCAAAGATCAGATAACGGTAGGTAGCTGGATTCATCTCTTGGCTCTCTATTCTGTTCCATACATCTACCTCTCTGTTTTTGTGCAGTACCATGCTGTTTTGATCACTATCGATTTATAGTATAGTCTGAGGTCTGGTGACATAATTCCTCCTTATTGTTCCTGAGGAATGTCTTTGCTATTCAAGGTTTTTTCTGATTCCATATAAAATAAAGTATTATTTTTTCTAGATTTTTAAAGTACGACAGTGGAGCTTTAATGGGGATTGCATTAAAATTATATATTGCTTTGGATAGTATTAACATTTTAACAATGTTGATTCTTCCCAGCCATGAGCATGGTATGTTTTTCCATTTCTTTTCTTAGAGTTTCATAGTTCTCTTTATAAAGATCTTTCGTGTCCTTTGTTAAGTAAACTCCCAAATATTTCATCTTCTTTGGCACTACTGTGAATGGGATAGATTCCATGGCTGTTCTTGGTGTATATGAAGGCTACTGATTTATGAGTGTTGATTTTGTAACCTG
>NW_003852401.1:15700495-15779258 GCF_000181295.1 Otolemur garnettii | reverse complement strand
TTGTCATATTTCTGGGAATAAAGTTTCTTGTAATATTCATAAAGGATTTTTTGAATTTCTAAAGGGTCTGTAGCTATTTCATTTTTACCATTTCTGATTGACAAGATTAGAGACTTTATTCTTTTTTCTTGGTTAGGTTGGCCAAAGGTTTATCAATTTTGTTGATTTTTTCAAAAAAACAACTTTTTGATTTGTTGATCTGTCCTATAATCCTTTTGTTTTCAATCTCATTTAATTCTGCTCTAATTTTGGTTATTTCTTTTCTTCTACTCAATTTGAGATTGGAATGTTCTTCCTTTTCCAGCTGCTTGAGATGTCTCATTAAGTTGTTAACTTCCTCTCTTTCCGTTCTCTTGAGGAAGGCTTGCAGTGCTATAAATTTCCCTCTTAGGACCACCTTTGTGTTATCCCAGCAGTTCTGATAACTTGTATCTTCATTGTCATTTTGTTCTAAAGATTTGGTAATTTCCTTCTTGATCATGTCTCTGACCCATGTATCATTCAGCATAAGGTTATTTAGCTTCCATGTTTTTGTATGAGTCTGCAGATTCCTGTTGTTGCTGAGTTCAACTTTTATTCCATGATGGTCCGAGAAGATGCTTGGAATAATTTCTATTCCTTTAAATTTGCTGAGGTTAGATTTGTTGCCTAAGATATGATCAATTTTGGAGTACGTTCCATGTACTGATGAAAAAAATGTGTATTCAGTTTTGTTAGGATGAAATGTTCTGTAGATGTCTAATAAGTTCAGAAGTTGGATAGTTAAATTTAAATCTAAGATTTCTTTGCTATGCTTCTTATTGGAAGATCTATTCAACACTGCCAAAGGAGTGTTGAAATCTCCGACTATGATGGAGCTGGGGGAAATTAAGTTGCTCATGCCAGTTAGAGTCTGTTTTATAAATTGAGGTGCATTCTGGTTGGGTGCATAGATATTGATAATTGAGATCTCATCATGTTGAGTATTGCCCTTAACAAATATAAAGTGGCCATCTTTATCTTTGGTTACAGTTGTTGGTTTAAAACCTATAGTATCCGTGAATAAAATTGCAACACCTGCTTTTGTCTGCTTTCCATTAGCCTGGAATATAGATGACAATCCCTTCACCCTGAATCTCTATTTGTCTTTTAAGGTAAGGTGAGATTCTTGTATACAACAAATGTGTGGTCTGAGTTTCTGTATCCAATCAGTCAATCTGTGCCTCTTTAGAGGACAATTTAACCCATTCACATTGATTGAAATTATCTATAAGCCTAATAAAATTTTAGGTATCAAGTTGTTCAAAAGTCCAGTGGAAGTTTTCAATCCTTTCGCCACTGTAGAATTTGGAGTTTGATCAATAGTTTCTGAGTTAGTTTACTTTTGTGGTGGAGGATTGCACTGGTCATTATGGAGACTAGGTCTGAGAATATCCTGGAGAGCTGGTTTGGTTATGGCAAATTTCTTCAAAGCAAGGATGTCATTAAAGTATTTAATTTCTCTATTATAAATGAAACTCAGTTTAGCTGGATACAGGATCCTGGGCTGAAAGTTATTTTGTTTTAAGAGATTAAATGTCAATGACCACCCTCTTCTTTCCTGAAAGGTTTTGGCAGAGAGATCTGAAGTTATTCTAATATTCTTACCCTTGTAGGTTATGATTTTCTTATGTCTCGCTTCTTTCAGGATTTTCTCTTTCATATTAACTTTAGTGAAGTTAATTATAATGTGTCTGGGGGATGTCTTATTCGGGTTGAGTCATTCTGGGGTTCTGAAGCTGTCTGCAATCTGAATTTCAGGATCTCTTGACATATCTGGAAAGTTCTCTTTCATAATTTCATATAGAAGAGCCTTTGTATTTCGCAAAGCAACTTCATTGCATTCAGGGATTCCTATGAGGTGAATATTAGTTTTCTTCGAATTATTCCAGAGCTCTCTGAGAGAATGGTTCATTTTTGCTTTCCATTTATGATTCTCCTTAGATGTTTGGACATATTCAGAAGCTTTGTCTTCTACATCTGAGATCCTTTCTTCTGACTCTTGCACTCTGTTACCAAGAGATTCTACTGTATTTTTCAGATCTTTGAGGGCTGCAATCTCTTGCCTTAATGTTTCAAACTCTTTGGTGGTTTTCTCTTTGAATTTGTTGAATTCTTGAGTGAACTTTTGGAATGCTCCTTGAATTTCTATTTCTATCTTTGCCTCTATTCTATTAATCTCATTTGCAATCCAAATTCTGAATTCAATTTCTGACATCTCAGCCATCTGTTTATATAGGAGATCTTCAGTTTCATCTGCCACATCCTTTCTTGGGGGGTGTCAACCTACTCTGGTTATTCGTACTACCAGTCACATCCTTTCTTGGGGGGGCGGGGTTGATCTACTCTGGTTATTCATATTACCAGAGCTTTTCTGCTGATTCCACCCCATGATTGTTTTACCCCATTTGGCTTTTCCCTTTGAGGTTTGTCAAGGACCCATATGGTGTTACAGCCTGAGAGACTAGGGATCTGCTTGGTGTGATGGGGCTAAGTGGTTCTGTCTTATTTTCAGCTGGTCTCTGTCCTACCCTAGTGATTCAGTTTCTCTTGGTTGAAGTCTCAGCTGTGGAGAAATGTCAGCAATTAAATCACCCCACCCCACCCCAAACAACAATTGGCAAGGAAAATCAAACCTTCCCTCTACCATACACCCAGGGTGCCCCTTTGAATTGTCCCTGGGTGGTCAGCCCCGTTTAAGGAGTCCAAATTAATTGTCCCAGTCAGCACCCATTTCAGGTAGAAAAGTTCAAATGTTTCTGGCAGCTAGATGAGAGGGGTCTGCTCACAGCTTGGATATAACTTCTCTAGTGCTCTGTGAGGGCAAAGGGACCCACTCAGTAGATGGGTTAGTCTGGGAAGTTTAGTACCTCCTTCCCCACCTTGCACCAAGTCACTGGTAATCCCCTAGGTCTGTGACCCTATTCACTCCAGTAGGCAATGGCTCCTGGGTTTGCAACTGCCAAAATCACCCAGGAACCTGCATCCAGCAGGGGGGTCTTGCGTGTTTAAATTAGGCTGTGAATGTTCTCTCAATTCCAGCCCCTCGCCTTCTGTTGAGACTAGATTCCTCTGCAAGTCAGAGGCTGCTAGCACTGATGAGCAACTCAACCATGGGTACCAATTAGAGTTTACACTCAGGTGTCAATCCCTGCCTCTGCCCACCTACTGCCTTTGTCTCAGTATTCCCCTGAGGGTGAGGTGCTCATTGGGAAATCTGAGTCCAGTCCAGCAGGGGAAGAATTTATGCTTTGAAAGTTGTGGCCATTACAGCCTCACACCTTCTATCCAGTCTAAATTCTTCTGCAACTCAGAGGCTCTCTAGAGCTGGTGAATAACTCAGCTCTGAGCCTGAAGCAAATTAGAGTTTACACTCAAGTATCAATTCCAGCCTCTGCCCACCAACTACCTTTGTCTCAGCCATTCCCCTGAGGGCTGGTGCTAATTATCTCTTTACTTACAAAAGTTACCAAGTCCATTTGTTCAACCTGTGGCTGCTGCCCAGAACCTCTTGGTTGCCCAGAGAGATGGGGCTTGCCTATCTGGAATGGCATCAGTTCGCAGCTCAGGATGCCACCGTTGCTATATGGCTTCCTCTGATTCAACCTTTTTCTCCTCACTCCTGTGCCACAGTCAGTACATTGCAGCACCAGCCCTTTCCTCCTCCACTTCTCTCCAGGAGATGTCCAAGAATCTGGACTCCGTAGGTAACAAACCTCCAGACCTCAGGGTGCGGGGAAGTCCTCGGAGCTCAATGTTCCTGGTGGGGACTATATACAGTTTTATGCAGTTTTACAGTTTTATGCCTGGCAGGAGGGTGCCATGGCACACCAGCAGGGGTAGAAGGTTCAGTTTTTAGAGGGTCTCTCTTGTGGGATAGAGTGGGAGAATGTTTGAACTCTGCTTTCTTGTTTGTATGGAGTAAACTGTGACCCCTTTCTGTGGGGTGAGGGGACTCCCGACTGCTTGGTGATGGATTTTGTACCTTTTGATTGTATTTTTGGGGTCGCAGTTTGCCTCAGGAAAGTTGAAGTGCACTCTTCAATCTTCTCTCTTGGCTCCGCTCCAAACTATCAGCTCCTTTGCTAAACTTCTGTCCTTTAAGCTTCCTTCTGGACGGGAGCTTCTGTAAAAAGCTGGCTGCAGTCCGCCATCTTGGCTCCACCCCCCAAACATAATTCTTTTAATATAATTTAATGGAGAACATGTTGTCAGCCATTACTTCTTTTGTTCTTATCTGATGAAGCCTGAGGCTTGGAGGAGGAATGTGGATTGACTACCTGCCCTGCTGGCCTCCCTGTTTGGAGGCAATTACTTCAATTTTAGGCAAGGCAAATTTAAGAAATTTCTAAGACATACAGAAAACTTGTTTGCAAACTTCCACTTCCATGTGGACCTTAAGTCAGGGAGTTTTCACGCCCGCAACCTACCCAGCCATATGAGATTCTGCCTCAGTTTCTCACTAGTATGCCTGCACAAAGTCTTTTCACTGCTCTCTCTCAAACAGTATTTTTTGGCCAGAGGCAGATAGGCCTTTCGTCTATATCAGAGTTATATTGGTCTTTATATAATTACAATGGAAGTATTCCTTCTTTTCAATTTTTTGGAACACTTCAAGAATGATTGTCATTAATTCTTTAAATGATTGATAGAACTCACTCATGAAGCCACATTACCCTTGACTTTACTTTTTTTGAAAGGCTTTTATTACTAAGTCACCCTTTAGATTTTCTTTTCTTTCAGAATCAATCTTTCTATGTTTCTAGAATTATCATTTTCTCAAGGTCATTTAATTTGTAGGTGTATGAATGTTCATAGTGGTGGTGTATGATCCTATTTTATCTGTGACTTCAATTACAATGTTTCCTCTTTCATTTCTGGTTGTTTTCCTATTTGAGTTGCCTTGCTTTTTTCTTTATTAGTCTAGTTAATAGTGTTAATTTTATCTTTTCAAATACACTCTTATTTTTGTTAATTTTTCTCCATTATTGTTCTATTTCATTTCTGTTAATATTATTAATTATGTTTTTCTTAGTTTATGTTTCTAAGTCTTATATTTTTATGTATTATAAAATATTATGTTTTTCTTTATCTTTCTAATTCTAGTTCCTTACTATTAAGCTTTTTACCTGATATTTATTTTCCTTTTTAATGTAGATGCTTATGATTATAAAATTTCCTCCAAGTGCTATTTTTTCTGTATCCCATAAGTTTTGTTATTTTTTTTATTTGTCTCAAGATAGTTTATAATTTCCTTTTTTATTTTTCATTTAACTTTGGTTGTTCAAGAAGTTGATTATTTATTTCCTACATATTTATGATTTATTTCATTCCTTCTTTTCTTTCTTTTTTCTCTTTTCATTTCTTTTTTCTCATTCTTATTTTTAGCTATTGATTTCTATAGTTCCATCAACATGATTGGATTATTATTTAATTTTTCTTAAATATGTTAAACTTTGTTTTGTGTTACAGTATGTGATCTATGGTGACAATCATCTACAAGGTTGGACAATTAAGCTTACAAACTCATCCTAGAAAAAGTGCTGGATACTTCATTGCTAAATGTCAATATGGTCACCTTTGAAGCAGCCCCCTTGGGAAGCTATGCAGTGCGTATTCCACATTTCAAAGCAATTTTGGAACTCTTTTTGTGGAATCACCATCAGAAATGTCACCATAAAAAGTAAGACAATTAGTTCATGAACTCATCTCAGAGAAAGTGTATTGAAGGATGGACTGGGCTCTGGCGTTGGTATATGGCTTCCCATGGGGAGAACTTTGAAGGTGACCATAGTTATATTTAGCAATGAGGTGGGCACCATTTATTCTAGAATGAATTTGCGAACTTAATTGTCTGATCTGGTCTATGTTCTTGAAAAGAATGTCTATTATGCTGCGATCACATGAATGTTTTGTATATATCAATTAAGTTCATTTGGTTTTTACTGCTGTTCAAGTACACTGTTTCCTTATTGATTGTCTGACTGAATGTTTTGTTCATTAGTGAAAGTGGAGTTATTGAAACCTCTTATTATTATATTTCTATTTCTTCCTTCAATTATATTAGTTTGTTTATATATTTAAGTGCTATGTTTCAAAGGTATACACACACACACACACACACCCTCATAATTATATCTTCATGATAAGTTGACATTTTTATTATATATTTTTTCTTTTGTGACAGTTTATTACTTAAAATTTGTATTTTCCAATACAAATGTAGACAGACCTCCTTTCATTTAGAATATGAATGGAATAAATTATTCATATCTTACTTTGATTATGTGTATCTTGAAATCTAAATTGAATTCCTTGTAGATAGCATTGAATCCATTGAGCTACTCTATAGCTTTTAATTGGAAAATTAAATCTGTTTATATCTAAGGTAATTGATAGAAAATCACTTTTAATTTCCATCTTGCAAATTGTTTTTGGTCTGTTTTGTTGTTCTTTGGACCCTCTTTCATTCTCTGCTATCTTCTTTTGTATCTTGTTGACTTTTTTATTCAATTTCTCATTGAATTCAATTTTTTATTTCTTTATGTTTTTTTGTGTAATTTCTATAGATATATTCTTTGTGGTTACCATGAGAGCTAGATAATGAATATTCATAGAAGTATATTTTAACATGATAACAAATTAACCTCGATCTCATACAAAAATATGCATTTTAATTTTCCTATACACCTATGTTATTGATTTCACAGTTTGCATATTTTATGTTTATAGTTATTTTAATAATTTTGCATTATAAATTTTCTATTTGAATTAAAATTCATTTGTTAACTACCATTACATTATTACTGTATCTGTCTATATATTTACTTTCAAAAATGAGGGGTTTTTTTGGCACTTCTGGCAACCATCCTTTCATTCTTAATTTAAAAATCCTCTTCAAAATATTTGTAAGACAGTTATAGTAGTGATATCACTGTCATTTAGTGTCTAGAGACTTTTTAAAATATCTCCATTATTTTTGAAGGAGAGCTGTGCCAAGTATAGTATTCTTGGTTGACAGTTTGATTGAAGCACTTTAAATATATCATCCCACTCCCTTTTGGCTCATGATATTTTTACTGAGAATTCCAATGATATTATGATAGTGGTTCCTATATACATTTAATATCTCTTTCCTCATTTCTTTCCCCACAGTATTTGACTCTTAACAATTAAATCAAAATGTATCTTGAAGTGGATTTATCTGGATTCTTCTTTTCTCAAGCCTGTTTGACTTCTTGCATATGATTACAAATGTTCTTCCTCAGATTTGATAAGTTTGAGCCAATATTTTTTAAAATGAATTTTCTGCCTCTTTCACTGGGTTTCTTCCTTTTTCTCTTATAATTCATAAATTCATTTGCCTGGTGGTGTCATCAGTTTCTTAAACATTCTTCTCCCTTTTTCATTCTAATTTTTGTTCCTATGATTGAATAATTCTTCCAATGACATATATTTAAACTTGTTGATTCCTTCTTTGGCTCATCTCTTCTTCTATTGAACTCATATGTAAATTTTTATCTTTAATTATTATACCATTTCAACTCTATAATTCCCTCTTAATACTTAAAAATATTTTATATTTCTTTTTTGAAATTCCCACTCAGCTCCTAAGTTATTCACATGACCTCACTAACTCTATGATGATTATTTTGAATCCTTTATCACTAAAACATATCTCCATTATATTTCCTTTTCTGAAATTTTGTTTGGAAGATATTTCTATATTCTTTAATTTTTCATGACTCTTAAATGGGTGTTTGCACATTAGACATAATAGCTCCCTCTTCCAGTGTTCTGGCTTTTATGGACTAGTCTTACACAAGAGACCCTTACCCATAAGACTTGCCAGAGACTCTAGAGAGCTCTTAGATCTTTGTGCTAGTTCAAATTGCCTTTTTTTTTTTGTTAGTGAACTCCAGGTTAATGCAATATGATAGGTTCTGTTAATGATTTAAGACATAAAGGTAGATTCTATTTCCTTGGGCATCTCTAGAAATATAAGATAATTAGACATGTGGTCTAGTTCTTTTCATACCTCACCAGTGAGAATCTGGAGCCATTATTTTTTTCCTCCACTTAACTTTACATTTTGCCAGAGTGTAGCACTGTTAGTTTGAACTGGGTCCTTAATTTCAATGACTCTCAGATAACTAAAGTATCCCAAGCCCCATTATCTCTGAGATTCAACCAAGACAGAGGCCGGTCCCTTGGGCAGTCCCCAGAAATGTCAAATGTTGGATATGTAGTCCAGTTTTTTCTTTCCTTTTAATCACGTGGCACTCTGCTGTGGCTGAAAGTTATTATGAAAGGTGGCCTTCAATATTTCTACTGGCCCCTATGTGGAAAGTTTTATGTTTACCTGGGATGTAGGAGTCCCTCAATTAGTTCTGAGATTTCTCACAAAGGAAATTATTTAATACTTTGTTGTTGAATTGATGTGTCTGTAGTGGAGGAAGGACTCAAGCCTTTTTGTATTATTTTTCTGATATCTTTGCAAGGTATAGAACATACAGAAATTGGATAATTTAGAAAGTGTTTAGTTAAAAAACTATTTGCAAAACTATAGATGGTAAAACTACAAGGGATGGTGATGAACCACAAAGTTATAACAGACATGCTGTTCTTCCCTGCAGAGCAGAAGGGAGGTGAAGAGAGGAGGTTAATAGGTACAGAAAGATAGGCAAATGAGCAGAGTTCAGAAGGGGGAGAGAATGGTTGGCTAAATGATGGCCCTGACAAAGAAATCCATGTTGTAATCCCTGGAATCTGTGGAAGTTATATCACACAATGGATTTTACAAACATAATTAAGTTAAATATTTTTAAATGGTGACATTATCTTGCATGATAGCTTACTTATGTCCTTATAAGATGGTTGTAAAAGGAGATTTGTCTCAGATACAAGAGGATAAAGCAATGTGATCACTCATGTAGATATTAGAACTGTATGATTAGAGTTAAACATTTTTGGCAGCCAGCAAAATAAGAGAAGGCAAGGGATGGAGGCTTCCCTAGAACTTCTAGAGGAGGTACAGCAATGCTAATCTTTTAATTTTGGCTTAGTGGTACTAATTTCAGACTTTTGGCCTCCAAAACTGTGAAAGAATACATTTTCTTTTTTTTAAATTCTCGAGTTTGTGATAATTTGTTAAAACATCTGCAGGAAACTAATTGAGTAAAAGGAAACAAAAATAGAGGATAAAAACCATAAGAGCAGAAATAGAGTAGAAATATAACTAACTTCAGAGCCAGAAAGATCTGATTTGAATTTCTGATTACAAAGCCATTATTTCTGTAACTGAGTTGTTAGCAAACTGGTGATAATTTTCAATTAAGCAATATTTTTTACAGTCTACAATGTGCCATGTGTCTTGTATCAAGATGTTGCTGGCAGTACAGTAACATCTATTAGGCAATATAATTAACTGAAAAATGGCAAGAAAGAGATTGGCATGATTATTACTCAACTTAAAAATATGCCATATAAAAAAAAGTGAGAGAACTGGGGCCCCATGTTACCAGCATCAGTGAGTACAAGCAACAAAACATAGTAGACTACCTAAATTGTGTTATAACAAATATGAGAGAATAGTATAGGAAAATATGCATGGCATTAAGGAATAAGGTCCAGGATGTCACAACTAATAGAAATGGAAAAAGTGTACCTGAATGTTCAAATAAAAAAGGTCTAAAAACATTTTAGAATCCATCAAAGCAGGTGAGAATTGGTTCCTGAGCCCAGCATAAAATTAATTTTAAAAGTGCATATAAATGTGTTGGGCAGTAGAATAAAGGTGAGTTGCTTTTCAGACTTGGTAGATTTGTCAGTCTGATGAATAGGTGTGAGGAGGCAGAGAGTTAGTACTTATTTATATCTACCTTGATAGTCTTCTTGACACCTGTAGGTGTTCTTTATTTAAAGCATGGAGCTTCTTTCCTAACCTCTGCCAGACTTCTGTGAATTTATATGTTTAATCCACTTCTACCATATCCTCTGGTTTTTTTTGAAAACCACAGACACTATCACAAGCATCTTGTATTTAAGTAAGAGGATATATTTCATCTTAAACTAAATGAAATTACATGTCAGGTGAAGAAAACATCTTAGTCTTGATGTCAGTGGATCATCAGAGTCACTAAAGATTTCCTGTTACCACCACCAGTCATTGTGGGGTAAGAATCAGACATAGAGAGGTAGCAATGAGTGGAAAAGCCCAGATTTATTTCCAGATATTGTGATAACATATATTTAGAATTCATCAATTCATTAAGTCTTTTAACTTTTATAGAAACAGAAAAGTTTCATGAAAATAATCCAGGGCATTGATTATAATCAGGACACAACTAATATTCTGAAATTTAGTAAATAAGGAGGGATAACAAAATAAACTATTATTTGAAAGGCAGGAAGCAGAAGGCCATGGCCGCTATACTCCAATCTCACCATTGTCTAAGTTAACAGAAGTATAGAAAGTTGAGGTTAATATTATTTAAAAGCAGAACATCTGAGAGACCAAAGAGACTGGGTGCTGTGGCTCATACCTATAATCCAGGCAATTTTGGAGACTGAGGCAGGTGGATTGCAAAGCTTAGTAGTTTGAGACCAACCTGAGTAAGATTGAGGCCCCATTTATATTTTAAAAAAAGAAAAACTAGGTGGCTGTTGTGGCAAACACCTAGTCTCAGGTACTTGGGAGGTTGAACCAAGAGAATCCCTTATGCCCAAGAGTTTGAGTTTGCTGTGATCTGTGACATCATTGCAGTTTATGGAGGGAAACAGAGTAAGACTCTGTCTCAAACATAAATAAATAAAGATAAATAGGGGACCAAAATCTCATTTCGGAAGAAATATATTCTTAAATTATTTGGTTTAAAATGAAATTTTTGAAAAGAGTAATTTTAAAGCCAAATTTTAAAAGACTTTAATTTTAAAGTCAAATTTTTGAAAAGAATAATTTTTGTTATCACCAATGCATTCTTACAAATTAACTAGAGAAAACACATTGAATATGCCATAGTAATAATTCACAATTACCAGTTCCAAGTTTTTAGAATATATCTATATGACTTGATTTAAGTATTTGCAATATACTCTATAAAGGACTAGGGTCTTCCTAGACAGTTTTCTTTTTTGAATCTCAATATCTAGAGAATGTTAACAAATTGAATCGATATTTTGGTCTGATTTATAATACAAAAGGAAAATAGTTATTAGAATTGACAATATGGATAAATAATCTAGATAACATACATTTCACTGATTATATACTACTTGTGTCCCCTCTTATGAAGAATAGTAATTATGATGATTATTCATTCAAGAAACTGGTACCTTTCTTTGGACAAAAATTGAACATTCCTCCATTCTGAATGTTCTCCTTACCTCCTTTACATTTCTCCAGTATCACCTTCTTCATGAAGCTTTTCTTTTACTGTCTCTAAATATTCAATTCCTTTCCCCAAAGGAGTGGGATATTCCACGTCCCTGCTTTCCTTTTATTTCTTGGTGTTTGTCACTTTTTAATATACCATATATTTTACCTGTTTCTGTTATGTAGTAACTGTTTCCCACATTAGAATATGAACTTTGTGAATCATATATTTTCATAGGCTTTGTTACATCTGGGCACCTGAAAGAGTACTTGGTTTAAAACAGGTGACTAAGTAAAAGTTTGTGGATTAAATAAGTGAATATTTTAGGCATCTTAGGAAGATATGACAGTTAGAAATACAACAAATTATAGCCTCAAAGAACTGCAAAGTGTAAGGGTTGTGGGGAAGAGTGACAGTTTTTAAAAAAAGAGATACTCAAGCTTGTGAATGTGGGTTGAAAGTTCAGATAAGTATCTTGTCAAGGAAGTAAAGGGAAGAGATTATTTTAAGAAGATAGTGCTCAGTAGTGTCAAAAGGTAAAAGTTGTTATGAAAGAAGTTTCATGAAATGTCATTTACGGTTTTGTGACATGGATCACTAATGAATTCAGTGAAAGATACTGCTTGGCAGTGGATGAAAACCTGATTGAATTAGGCTTGTGAATAAATCAGACCCAAAGAAATGGAGACTCAACTTCAACACTTTCAGGACTGTTGACTGCAAGTGAAACCAAGAGAGGCAACATCAGAAAAATGAGCACCTGAGCACTGGACTATGAGATCCATTTTTGCACAAAGGTCATAGATATGACAGTATTTAAAATACAGAGGAATGATGGATTAAATAGTAGAAATTAAATTGTATAAGAAAGGAAGGCTATTAGTAGTTTGAACTTCTTGAGATGAAATAGTAGATGGTGTGGCAGACTCTGCTGGTTGCCTATCCAATATCCATTTTCTTTCTCAATTTGTTTTTTAGCATGGCAATGTACATGGTTAAAAATGCTCATTGCCTGTGACTTTGTAACTGTTATATGTAGGCATGAGATCCAACTTAACTGCTGAGGATTCCAACAATATTTATTTAGAGATTTAAACATCTCTTTTTACCTAGAAAGGGTTCTTTAGATGGACCAAGATGATATACAAACCAATAGGCAAAATATTAGTCATCCACATAGATATTAAACTCATTCAGTATAAAAGCATGCCTTGGGTTGCAAGTTAAAAAGCCAGCTTAAAAAAGTAAAAGCTAGACACATGGGGCATAGGATGATGGTGGACTAGAAACATCCCCTTTGCAACCAGGCACAGTGAGATTGAGGAGAGAAGACTCCAGACACCTCTCACTTGTAGGCTTTACCCAGAAACATCTCTTTGAGGCACAGAGAGGTAGTGGGAGACTTCAGGACCCCAAGAGCAGTATGAAAGCAGTGGAGAAGCCATAAGTGTTTGCAGACAATCAGAAGCCAGCTGGCTGAGGTGACTGCAGTGGCAGCAGCTACAGCAGCAATGAGAGTTTCCAGACAGGGAAGGCTTTCCCTGTGTTTTGTTTTTTGTTTTTTTGTGGATTATTTTGCACTTGGGCACTTGGTTGAGTTACTTTAGAAGACCTTGGGTGAGTGAGCAAGTAACTTTGAACAGCACCCACAGGCCAGGACTGCGTGGCCAGGGCAGAACAGAGCTTTCATTGTTCGGCTACAAGCCAGATAACAGCCACTGTGGGATAGCTGCCCTATATGCTCCACCCTCAACTTTGTCAAAATGTCTATTCACCCCAAGCAATCTACAGATTCTATGCAATCCCCATTAAAATGTGTTGACGAAGTGGAAAAAAATGGTACTTCATTTATATGGAAGCAGAAAAACCCCATATAGCTAAGGCTATTCTTAGTAAAAAAAATAAAGTTGGAGGCATCACTCTACCAGATGTCAGGCTATATTATAAGTCCATAGTAATCAAAACAGCGTGGTATTGGGATAAAATTAGAGACATAGACATATGGAACCAAATAGAAAAACTAGAGATGAAACCCGTCTCTAATTGCCATCTGATATTTGACAATCCAAAAGAAAGCATACGGTAGGGAAAAGAATCCCTATTCAACAAATGATGATGGGAGAACTGGATAACAACCTGTAAAAGACTGAAACTTAAGCCAGGCTTTCACCACTTACAAAAATTGACTCTAGGTGGATGAGACTTAAATCCAAGACATGAAATGATAAAAATCATAGAGGAAATTGTGGTGAAAACTCTTGATGATGTTGGACTGGGGAAAGATTTTTATGGCAAAGACTTTAGCGACCATTGCCACAAAGACAAAAAATAACAAATGGAACTTAATTGAGCTGAAAAGCCTCTGCACAGCTAAGGACACAACATAATAAAGCAAAAGGATAGACAACTTCCACAATGGGAAAAGGTATTTGCAGAGTATCAATATGACAAAGAGTTGATTGCTGGAATCCACAGACAACTTAAATTAATCAAAGGAAAAAGAGCTGATTTTTTAACAATCCCATTTACCTCTGGGCAGAACCTTCTCTGATGAAGATATGAACAGAACCTTCTCTGATGAAGACAGACAAATGGCTAACAAACATTTGAAAAAAAAAGTGCTCATTGTCCCTGATCATCAGAGAAATGAAAGTCAAAACCATCCTGAGATATCACCTAACCCTGGTGAGAATACCCACATCACAAAGTCTCGAAACTGCAGATGCTGGTGTGGACATGGAGAGGAGGAACACTTTTACCTTGCTGGTGGGACTGCAAACTAATGCAACTTTTTTGGGAGGAAGTATGGAGAATCCTCAAAGAACTCGAATTAGACATCCCATTCGATCCTGCATTTCCATTACTGGGCATCTACCCAGAAAAAAAAAAAAAAAAAAAAAAAAACATTTTATCATAAGTACATTTGAACCAGACTGTTTAACACAGCTCACTTTACAATTGCCAAAATGTGGAAACAACCTAAATGCCCACCAATAGATGGCTTCACAAGCTGTGGTGTATGTTTACCATGGAATACTATTCAGCCACTAAAAAAGATGGAGATTTCACATCTTTTGCACTAATCTGATTGGGTTGGAACATAATCCTCTTAGTAAAAAAAAATAGAAATAATGGAGAAGCAGGAATCCAATGTACTCAATTCTAATATGAATGCAGTAGATGTTCTAATACAAGGGGTGGGTAGGGGAATGAGGGACTGGGAAGAGGGGAGGAGGGAGAA
This sequence comes from Otolemur garnettii, assembly GCF_000181295.1. NCBI lineage: Eukaryota > Metazoa > Chordata > Mammalia > Primates > Galagidae > Otolemur > Otolemur garnettii. Next base: position 15,764,624 of record NW_003852401.1, on the reverse strand, counting down.
AATGGGGAGGGTCACAGTATATGGCACACCTCTTGGGGTGGAACACAATTACAAGAGGGACTTTACCTAACACCTGTAATCAGTGTAACCTAATTCTTTGTACCCTCAATGAACCCCAAGCAATAAAAAAAAAAATAATCAAACCAATCAATCAATAACGGCAACAACCACAACAAAAGTAAAAGCTAGGTGTGAAAATATACATGAATAAAAACAGTCAAAATATTGACAAATTATTGCCAGTAGTGGGGAGTTTAGCATAGCCAAATGTGGATCAAAGGAGTGAGCATGACCATTAAAAAGAAATGCATTATTTTCAATACAATGTGAAGAATAACATACACTCACACTTGAATGTTGGTAGTGGCGCAGTTCCCAATGAGAAAGATGTGGAAACAACCTATATGCCCTTCAGAACATGAATGGATTCATAGATTGTAGTATATGTATACCATGGACTATTATCTATCCATTAAAAAGATGTAAATATAGTAAATTTTTTCACAACCTGAATGGGATTACAGACTCTTAATGAACTATTACAAGAATAGATAAACAAACATCACATATATTCAATACTAAATTGGAATTAATTGATCAACACTTATATACTCATATAAAGCAAAATTCAATGAAATTCAACCTGTGAGGAGGGAAATAGGATGGGTAAAGTCCCACCCAACTGGTACATTGTACTAGTACATGGCATGCTTTCTGGTTGAAAGACCTGCCTATAACTCTGAATTTAACCATACAAAAGCCAACTATGTAACCAAAGTATATGTACCCCTATAACAATTTGAAATAAAATGAAGGAGTAAAATAGAGTAAGGGTACCTATATTAACCCTGGTGTATGTGAGATGTTGTATAATAAAGGTTGTATAATAAAGGCAAATTAAGAGAATAGCTGCTTTACTCTTACGGCAGGAAGCATTATAGGACCGAAGAAAGTTTACTCTTTATGGGGTAAGACTTTCAAGAGGTACAGTAGGAGAATATTTTGGGTGGGAAGAGTTGGGCAGAGTTTTTTTCTTAAAAAAACTTTTAAGAGTTTTTTTAAAAAAACAAAGCATTGCATAAGTGGCGATGCATCAGGGGATAATCACAAACAAGTAGCCTTTTCACACATTTCTAATGTTTCAATAAAGGTAAGAAAAGTATAAAGTTGTAGAACTCTGGATGATGTTTCTTGCAGAGAACATTTATGCTCTTACCTTTCTCTCTTATCAGGCAGTGTGAATATTATAGAATAAATGAACAAAAACAAAATATTGAGTTTTTCTTATTTCGCCTTTCTGTTTCTGTTCATTTATATTTCATTAAAAACAATATACCATTACTTTGTGTTTTTTTTTAAATTTACTTTCCCTCTATGGTTTTTGATTTTATTTCATACTGATGTTTTACCTGTGGCCTTCATGTTTTCTTTTGTCAACATAAGTCCTCTGCCCCCTACTTGCAGTCTTCCACTTTGACCTTGCTACCAGTGTCTTTTCCTTCCAATCTCTCCACCATTAGTTTCACTTCAGGCTCTTTTGAACTCAATTTGTTAGAAATAAGTTGTATTCATCTCAATTCCTCAAGCTATTAATGTGAACTAGAATCTACTAAGGAAACATTGTTTTAGTTAGCACTGCCATTTTTCTATTTAGTTCTTTTGTTTGTAAATTTAAAGAATCAATTTAACTTATTTTCTTTAATAAATGCTAATTTTTAATTTAATGTGTCTCCCTTACCCCCAAGTATTCTCCATATTCAGTACGTTTCAACTTTATTAAGAAGTAGCCATATAAAAACTTCAGGTCAACTTACTAAGAAACATAGAAGTGAAGGAAATACAGGTAATTGATTTCACATCTTCATTATCTTAGCCAAGAAGCACATGTCACTACAAGTAAGCATACCACAAGGTCGACAGTGATTAGTAGTCTACAAAAAATAAAAACTTAGACATATTTGCACAGAACCATCCTGGATTATTTATGATGAAGTGAGACCTTAGCAAAGAAATAGTTATCTGAAAAAGCAAATATGATGAAGAATGAGAGGAGGATAAGGGGAGAAAAATAAAAGGAAGAAAGAAGAGTAGTAGAAATGGGGATAAGAAAGCAGAAGTGAGAATTCAGAAAAGAAAAAGAGACAGGAAAACCCAGGAAGAAGTAAAAAACATCACCAAATTCATATCATGAGAGAATGTAGCACTTTCAGACAATGAGAAGTAGCAGTGGCTGGGGAGAAAAGCCGGGGAATATCTTGAATATCCTCTTGCAGAAATTGAGCAAGCCATAGTTAAAAATACAAGTTATAAAGAGGGTTCGAAATATAATATACCATTCTTTACATATACTTTCTACATGTTTATTTAATCATTGGTAGCTATTTTACTTTTTGATTTTTTTGTTTGTAATCATTATGGGTCCATAAACATTGTATATATTAATACTTACAGGGGACATGCGATCTGGTGATACAGACATGCAGTGTGAATTAAGCAAATCAAAGTAATTGGAGTATCTGTCACCTCCGGCATTTATCATTTGTATTAGCAACATAACAGGTCCACTCTTTACTTATCTTCAAGTTTGATCTAACTCATTGTAAAGGTCATCTATGCTATAAAATAGTGTTAATTCTATTTAACTATCGAAATATATTTTGCACCCATTTATCATCTCCAATTTACCCCACCACCACTGCTACCTTTCTCAACATCCATTCAAGTATTGTCATCTTTGGGAACATCATTATCTTAGGCAATATGAGAAATTAAAAAGCAAATAATACGATTCATTTACATTTCTCTCATTCTCATTTTTTCTGTACAAAACTGAAAAGACATAAATAAATAATGGTTCTTGCATTTAATGTTTAGTATGTCATTGCTTTTATTAGTAGATGAACAGAGGCAAATTAAATGCATTTAGTTAGATAACACTCATTATTCACCTGCTTAGTGCTTTTGCCATCATATTAGGTATGCTAATTTATATAATTAACCTTACATAATTGGTTTAAAGACCTCGTTTAACAGGACAGCACATTAGTTCCTTGATGGAATAAATGAAGAAGTCTCCAATCTGAGGTAATTTTGTGAAAAGTCATTATTATCACAATGCACAATATTTATTTTCTTCTCTTGGCCAGCATTTAGAGTTATTATTTAAGTCAAATAAATCCTTACAGTATTGTTCAGAAGCCCTCAAAGAAATTTTATTTCTGTCTAGCTGGGTTTATAGTTATTATTCAGGAAGTGTAAGTAATGAAAAAATCATTATTCAAGGTAAAAACTCTTTAATTTTAATCTTCTCAATTAGAGCCAAAAATTCAATCAAGTAAGCTTTCAGGAAAAGAAAGACAATAAATACAATAGTAAAGTGATATATATTTGTGTATTAAAATTAAGGCACCATATGCAATTTTTGTGCTTCATTGCTCAACACATGCTGATAGAGAGAAAAGGGGCTAGTGAAAGGCATTAACTGAGTAATTGGTTCTAGAAAAACTGGCCGGGTGACAGACTACTAGATCAATCAAATCAGCACAGTAAAAGCGTTGTGTTCTAAAATAAAGCCAAGGCAATAAAATAGGCAAATTAAAATACAATTTATGATTTCAGTCCCACATTTTATCAAATCATCCCATGGGTACTTGTGATTCCACATTTGCAGAGTAGAGCTCATTATCTTTTTTCCAAAAGTTATCACATCTATTATATCTTTCCAGAAGAACTGCTGTCCAAAAAAAAAAAATTTAACCTTCAAACTTTGGAGTCAAAGTTACTGAGGAGCAGGAATCTGGTTGTGGTTTTGCGGGGTTCTCAAATATGGAGCCTTTCTTAAGATTGCAATCAAAGTATAATCTAGGGTGCACTTGTATAAATATTTGAAGTTGATAGGAGCTGGGATCTACTTTCAAACTCAGTTGGTGATTGTCGGCAGCATTCGATTCCTTGCAGCCTGTTGGACTGTGAGCGTTGGCTCTGTGCTGGTTATTTGCCAGATGTGTCCTCTATTCCTTGTACTAAGGGTTTCTCCATAAGCTAGCTTACAATATGACAGCTGGCTTTGTCAATTAATCAAGTAAGAGAGAACAAGAGATAGAAGTGAATGCAAAGGGGAAAAACAATGACCTACAATAACCTAACCTTGGAAGAACATTCCAATACATTGGAATATTCTATTTGTTAGAAACAAATCATCAGATCCAGCCTACCCAACAAGGGGAAATGGTTACAAAAAGGTTGAACTACAAAGTGGTAAGATCATTTCAGAAGTGAAATATTTTTAAATGCCTACTAAATATAAAGATTTATTTGCCACATCCCATAGATTTTGATTTGTTATAATTCTTGGTAGGCATAATGGCTCCCCCAAGTAATTATGCTGGAAAAGTAACACTATAATTTTAAATTAATAAAATATATTCAATAATTAATAAGTGAAATTAATAACTGATAAGTATGTATTTATTTTGACTTTCATAATGGATCACAACTGAGCAGAAATTATACACCTAACAGAAATCAGATTGCTGAAGGTTACTTTGACAGAATAAATACCTCAACACCAAATGATTATGATCTTCATTTATTCTGCTTTCATAAAAATTAAAGACAGAATTTTTATATAATGTTGGTTATTGAGCCTAAGGAGCATATATTTTGGATTCTAAATATGTATATTAGGGGAAACCTCTAACAAATTAAAAAAAAAAACACGCTAAATAACTTTCAAAATTTTATAAACATATTTTAGATCTTATTAACAAAAGAGTAACTCACAGAATTTTTCTGTTTTCCTATTCTTGTAGGTTCTATAATATAGATAGAAAAATAGATGAATTAATATATACATATAGATATGTGGAATATAGGTAATGATCCCAAGAAAACTCAAATGAAGGCTCTCTGCGTACATTCATAAATAGAAGCTTTTTATTTCTTAACAAATTTAAGGTTTTTCTGAAGGCTCCTTGATTTCTTTATTCCTTCACTTTTTTCTGCTTGCATTACCTTCTCTTTTCTGTTACTTCACACACATACCCCTGGCAACATTATCCACTTCACTATTGCAACTGCCATCTATATATTCATTACCTAACAATCTTCAACCTGAAGTTTATTAATGCTGCAAAACCTTATCTTCAGCTGCCTGCCTCGCTACTGAAGTTTGATTGATAAACTTCAGGTTGAAAATTGAAGTGTTAGATTCTAATTCTACTTTTCCTATTGATTCCATAAGTCACTTGTGTGATTTCCTTAAATATGATGTCCTGAATAAACTTTACAAGTGCCCTAAAAATCATTATCACTACAGTTTTGTTATCAACATATAAATATAACAGTTATTACCTTATCTTTAAAATAAAACAAAAGTCTCAATCCTCTCTTGATGCTACTACTCCTTGCAACTGTCCCTTTATTTTTCTTCCTCTACTTTACAGAAACCTCTCAAAAAAAGTTGCCCTATACTCTGTGTGCAGTTTCTCAGTTTAGAGAGATGAGTCCATGTTCCCCACTTCCGCGCCCTCTTTAACTCATTCCCATCTAGATCCCATTCACACTATATCACTGAAAATTCTCTTGAATGCATTAGAGATTCTTTTTTTTTTTTATTAAATCACAGCTGTGTACATTAATGCAGTCATGGGGTACAGTGTGCTGGTTTCATATACAATTTGAAATATTTTCATCAACTGGTTAACATAGCCCTCATGGCATTTTCTTAATTATTGTGTTAAGACATTTATATTCTACATTTGTACCCTTGTAAGATGTGTTTTTCCCAGAGTGCAGGTTTTGGATTACATGTGTTTTTATCTTTTGGCAGGATTCAACACTGCTGACTGTTGCTTTGTTCTGAATCTCTCTTTTCTGCACACTCTTGCTTTTCCTCCTAATTTCTCTTTGTGTACCATGCACATTCCCACGTGTTCTCACTTATTGTTGCACTTAAAGCTTCTGTTTATACCTCACTGGTGAGAGTAAGACCACCTAACTTCAAAGCGGGTGAAAAAGAGCAAGTGGACAGCATGCTCAGAGGGGGAAACCAGAAAAAAATAGTGTGTGAATTAATGATACCATCCTATCAATTATGTCCCCTGCCTCAATGGGCTTCCAAGCCTAAATCTAAATCTTGAAGTGGTTTTAAAAACCTTTAAATCTCTTACCATTTATCAACCTTATATCTCTGAGAGATTTTCAAACTGAAGTCTGTACCTTACTGGCCTATCGGATACTGATATCACTTGTACCCTTCCTCTCCCAACAAATATCTGAAAATCTTAATACCACCAAATAAGTTTTCTATAAAATATATAATATCAATTCTAATGTAAATTTTTTTATATACATAGGAAAAGATTACCATGATTCCCCATGTCACAGAAGAGCCTCAGGTTACCTCAACAAGATGGCAGATTCTGTCTGGCTTTATTATATATACATGACTTCACTCTCACCTACTCAATATTTCCAAAACTATATATTTCACTAAAGATATTATCCAAAAGAAAAAATATATATATTTTATACATGTGTGTTCATACATATACTTTGTGGCATTGTATGCTATACCTAAAATCTGATCAAACTAAGTATTTAAGGGTGTGGCTACATAAATATTTACATATTGACTCTATGGAATATTTTTCAGCTGTATAAATTCTCATTATGAAGCATTATATGAACGTAGATGATTACTTGTTATATGTTCAGTAAAAGAGTTGTATGCAATAATGCAGTTGACTACACCAATTAAATAAAAAGGTATATGAAAATTAAAAATAATATGGTGGGAAGTTATATCTCCTAGTTATGTATATTTTTGTAAATTAAATCTCCATTCTGATTTTAATATTGTACATGATGAATAACAATAGAAAGAAAATAAATATTGTATGTTAGGAATCCAGGTATTGAATAAGACGCTAAATTTTGGCCAGTGGGACCAAAACTTCATGACTGAGACTTCAACGAAGTGAAAAGTGATTTAAAAAAATTGTTGTATAAAGATGCTACTGAAAGAACAAAGGTAGAATGATGAGATTTTGCAGTCAGAAAAAGTAGAGATAAGGATATCATTATTATCTGTTAAAGTCTTCAGGTATAGAGCTACAGAAGGCAAAATTGGTTCGTAATCAATACCACTATCACCTTTTCTTCTTAGGCTGATTACTGATTTTATGCTTTTGATCACTGATAGCTAATCATCAATGAACAGAGTGAGAACATGAGTCCACAGTGACAAAAACTAATCTATGGGCTATGTAGTGGTATTAATCTTGTAGAAAGTGCTATGTAAGTTGATTATTTAAAAAATCATTTAAAGAATTATTAACTAGGTATGACAATGTTAAACAGGAGACTAGAAAGGCACAAAGAGAATAGTAAGATACCATGGAGATAACATTTGCATGAAACATCCAGTACATCTAGGGCTAATGGAACAAAAGAAGAAGCTTGGATTATTACACACATCAGGAGCTCTGGCCCTGTTCAAGCTCAGACACCTGTAGCCAGTATCCACCTCCTCAGAGGTCTCAGATTCCCTTGTGCAGGGACCTAACTCCTCTTTAATCATGATAAACACAATTCTTTTATTCCCAAAATTTTAATTTCTAAGAGTGTTATACATGATAATATCAACATACATCAGTATGAAGACCTCTAAAAATGTGCTTTTTCATATAAGGTACAGAAAAGAAACTAAAATTATCTGAATAAACTTTTCAGAAAAATGAGCCAAAGCCTTGAAGCAAGCTGGTGATTGTTTGCAAGAAAAATGGGTGAATTTTGGTAATGAGAACAGTTTGTTGTGTTTTAGTTTACCTAACATCAACTTCCACTCTTCCATTCAGTAGTAACTTTAAAAAGGACAGCCACATTACTGGTCCCACAGGGAGTAAAACACAGCAGGAACTTTTTGTAAGACTCATTCTAAAGCATAGTCATTATTTGACTTTTCTGTTGTTTCCCTAAAAGTCATCACCATAAACACATGTCTTGTTTGACCTGACTCAGAGCTAATCCAGGTCTAACAGGGTGAAAAGGAGGATATGTTTGTGAAAAGCACTTCTAATTAAGTGTTTTAATGTTGAACCTGCACAAAATGACATATAACAGTTTGGAAAAACTATACTTTAACTAAAAACCTTTAAATATGGAAAATAATTGAAGAACTATTTAAAATTATAGAGAATTTCAAAAGGTTTGATACATTCCTGGGAATCAAAAAACACCAAGTTTATATGTAGGGCTGTGCAAATGTACAGAAAGACACAAGAAACTCTAAACTCTAAGCTCTTGCTGACTTTGAGGCTCTGCTTGTGCAGAAGTTGAAAGCTAAGGAAAAACTTTAAACTTCTGGCTGAGTGTTAAAAGTAAACCTGAGTATATGCTCAGGATTCCTTACCAAAGTGTTGGAGATGTGTTGGTTCCAGGCATTTAAGGACATTTCTGAATTTTCATTAGCTAATTCTTAAACTTATAAGAACAAAAACAACAAAAATTCAACAGGCAGGACAAAGAAGAGGTTATCAATTAATTTGGAAAAGTTGCAAACAATAAACAGTGGCCACCATAACAAGTAGCAGCAACAAGAAACCACAGAGAGATGTGAAATCTAATTTCCAGAGTAGCCACATTATATTATTTAAAATGCATCGTTTTCAAACCAAAAATATGAAAAGAAACAAGAAAGTATGGTTCTGACAAAGGAAAAATAAATTCTCCTGAGAAAGTGGAGTCATTGTTCTTACTGTATAAAGACATTTAATCATCTACTATGATCAAATATAGTCAAGGAACCAAAGGAGGCATTCCTTGAGGAAATAAAGGTAAAGATGTAAAATTATATGTTATCAAATAGAAACTATTAACCAATAAATAGAAACAATGAAAACAAACCGATTACTAATTCTGGAATTTAAAGGATAGTAACTATAGTTAAAATTTTAGTAAGAGGGCTTAATAGGAGATTTGGGCAAGAGAAGAAAGAATCAATGAACATGAAGATAGATTCACTGAGATTTATCAGTCTGAAGAGCTGAAATGGAAGGAAGACTAAATAATGCCTAGAGTTCCTTGCTACACTATCCAGCATGCTACAATACTCACAATCTGAGTCTCGTAAGTAGAGAAGAGAGGTAAAGATACAGAAGGGATATTTGAAGAATACCCCCAAATTTCTTAATTTTGTGAAAAACATTAATCTACAGATCTAAGAAACTCATGTAATTATACATCCAATAAAATTAAAGTGGTCTACATGTAGTCATATCAAAATCAGATATTTAAAAGACAAACAGAAAATCTAAGTCGTGTGACAACATGATCAGGTGATTTTCATAAAGATTAGTAGCTGATTTCTCCATGGGGTTCCTAAGTACCACAATTCTCTCCTCTACACTGGAGGTAGATCATCCAGGTGAGGTCCCTAGGCTAGGGACAGTGTACCGGTGGCAGCTGCATTGTTCCAGAGAGTGGGTTTAGAAACATTCAGGAGAACGCCAGGCACAGCCAAACACCAGGCCCAACAGTAAGAGGTCCCAAAGCTGCAGATGCTGGCATGGATATGGAGAGACGGTAAAGCTTATGCACCATGAGTGGGACTGAAAACTAATATAGCCTTATGGAAAGAAGTATGGAGAATCCTCAAAAAGCTAAAATTAGACCTTCTGTTTCATCCTGCAATACCATTACAGGGTAAATATCCAGAGGAACAAAAAATCATTTTGTAATAAGGAATTTGCACTAGAATTCAAAATTGCAAAGATGTGTGAACCACCCAAGAGCCCATCCACACTTGAATGGATTAATAAACTATGATATATGCATACCATAGGATACCATTCAACTATAAAAATATGGATGCTTTGCATTTTTTGTATTACCTGAACATATTTGGAGAACATTTTCATAAGTAAAGTAGCTTAAGAATGGAAAAGCAAGCATCCCATGGACTCAATACTATGTTGAAACTAAATTCAAGAAGGAAGAAAAAGGAGGATGGAGGAGGTCTGGTAAGTTCCCACCTACCTGGGTGAAGAACTCAACTGCAACTCGAACTTTACCTTACAAACCCAAACAATGCAACCTAATTGTATATATCTTCATATTAATCTGAATTATTTTTAGAAAAGCTGATTTCACATCATCACTCATGAATGACAGAAGGCACTGGGATGGCTTAATCAAAATACTGAAAGATCAAAAAAGACAACACAAAGTTCCGTCTTTCAGACACATTCTTCCAAAATCAAGGATAAATTAAGACAATCCAAGGTGAAAAAAATAATTGTCAAATTTGCTAATAGAAGAACTACCCCATGAGAAATACTAAACTAAATTTGCTTAGGATAAAATGCAATACAAATAGAAAATAAGTTAAATGCACACTAAAAAAAAAATAACTAACAGTGCTAAGGGTATGTATATCACTGAGAAGGGCATCAGTGCTAAATATAAAAGATAGAGATCAGTTTAAGTCATGACAGTGTGAAGAATGCTGCTGACCCCCTCTCTAGTAAGACTGACAAAACTGTGTGCAAGTTCATACATTCATGTACATGCTCAAGGCTCGAGAAATGGTCTCAGGTGCAGCATCAAATAAAGAAATGTGTATTTAAAACAATAAATTAAAATGTGAAGGGACTGTTTCTTCCCTTTGTCCTTCATGCACAGTCAGATGCAGAATATACTCCAGACTACTACAGCGAAGATCCCTCCAATGCCTACTTGGTTAATGGGCTTTTATATTGAGAGAAGTGCCACAATTTCTCACCCTGCCTCAGCAATTTCTTGCAGGCACGGTTGAGAGATTGGATATCCCTTCTGCCACTCAATTCTCACTTGTGGAATGGATGCTTCTCTCTGGACATGGTGTACTGAGAAGACTGAGGTTCTGATTATGTTTGCCACAGGTTGTGAGTTGATGGTTTCATAACAGAAAATGGGGGGTCTCCATGTTGCTGCCCCTCCCACCCAACCACTTAGACTCAGAAAAAAAGCAGGCCGTTTTCTCCACCCCAAAATGCATGTTCCTGGCTGAGATGCTGTATATTTTATCTGAGAGATACAGAGGCCACAAAACAGAAAGCTATTAAACTCTTCCTGAAGAAACTGCCTTTATTTCCTTCAGATTTTGGAGAAGTTGAAGCCTGGATCTTCTCTATAGAACAGGGGAAATGTTGGTAAAAGGCAAAGGGGAGGAGATTCACGGAAGATGCTACACTATGGTGTAGTTCATTTGCAGGAAAGCACCCAGGAATAGACAGCTGGAGAAAGCCTTCCTAGCATCAGGACTGAAATCAAACCCTAGCTATAGAAACTACTTTGGGAAAGAAGCTAGAATATGATTGGGTTAAATTTAAGGTAACATATAACCCCAGGGTATTATTCAAAAAAACCTGGAAAGTCAGCTGGAAATTTTTGGAATTTAGCAGCCAGGTATATTTAGAAAAGAGTCCTTGCCAACACCACTGTCATCTCAGGGAGATTTTGTGAGCACTCATACCTGAACCCATTTGAGAAGAACAGCCGAGGTTAACATTGTAAAAGGAGAAATAGACCTCAAAAACCGTTCAGCCAATCATTACACAAAATCAAGCAAATAAAAATTAGCTGCAGAGGCAGAAAGAAAATAGCAGTACCCAGAATTGCTAAAGTGCATTATCTAAAATGTTCATTTAAAACAAAAAAAGGATAAAACATGTAAATAATAATAAAAGTATGACTTACATCCTAAAAAAAATTAAGGCAACAGGAATTTGCCTTTAAGAGTGACCAAATGACAAATTTATTGGAAAAAAAAAAAACAATCAAAATAAATATTATATATGGCTCGGGGCCTGTGGCTCAAGTGGCTAAGGCGCCAGCCACATACACCTAAGGTGGCGGGTTCGAATCCTCCGCCCGGGAACAATGATGGCTGCAACCAAAAAATGGCTGGGCATTGTGGCGGGCGCCTGTAGTCCCAGCTACTTGGGAGGCTGAGGCAGGAGACTCGCTTGAGCCCAGGAGTTGGAGGTTGCTGTGAGTGATGCCATGGCACTCTACCCAGGGGGATAGCTTGAGGCTCTGTCTCAAAATAAAATAAAATAAAATAAAATAAAATAAATATTATAAAATGTTCTCAAAGTGAATGAAAACACAATTAAAAAAATGTGATGACAATGTCAACACAAATAGAATTTAAAGAAAGAGATAAAAATTATTGAGAAAGAATAAACAGAAATTCTGGAGTTGACAATTATTATAACTGAAAAGTGAAAAATGCACTTGGAACTCATCAGTAGATCCTTACAAATGTAAAAAGGAATTAGTGAAATGAAGATGATCATTAGAGATCATGTGAGCCAACAGACATGAAGAAAAAAAAATTCAAGGAAAAAGAGACATGATTTGAACAGAGTATGCCTGTAAGGAGACCAGAAAAATAGCATAAAAGCAAAGAAGAAAATATACTGTATTTGAAGAAATAATGACTGAAGACTTCCCAAGTTACTGAACAACAAACAGGATTTATCCAAAATCCTGATAAACTCAAATATGATGAACACAATTAAATAGAAATAAAAGTAGACACATAAGGAAAGTGCATATGGTGAAACACAAAGGGAAAAATCTTAGAAGTCACAAGAGAAAAATTAGTAATTCCTTTTAGGGAACCCAAATGAATTAACAGCTGACTTCTGTGTACGGGCGATGGATGCTGGAGCACAGCACGATGATATAGTCACAAGTTTCAATGAAAAAAATAACAAAAACCTGTCGACCAAGACAACATATATCCCACAAAACTATCTTTCAAAAGTGAAAGCAAAATAAGAACTTTCCAGATAAAGAAAAATCTAAAGAATTTTTAGTGGAAGATCTACCTTGTAAGAATTACTATAAAAGCTCAGACTGAAAACACGGTGCCCCAGCAATATTTTGAAGCTAAAGAAGAAAAACAGAACTCACTGTAAAGGTAAATAGGTAATCGTAAAAGGCAATTTAAATGCATATTTTCCTTCTTTCTTCTCTTCATTGATTTCAAAATGAAAAGTATAAAAAACGATGTATGTGATATATTGTTGGGCCTTTAACATATAACAACACAACACTGGTAGTACTATTTGCTAATATCAACACAAAAGAGGTGGATGTGAGAAAATGGATATTGGACTAAGGAAAGGGCTGCCAGTAATAAAGTAAGAAGCATTACAATGTATTGTTGGGTTTGTGACTTTAATTAATGCAACATAAATAACAATAATGCCACAAATGAAGGAATGGAGCTATATTTCTGAGTGTCACTGGAATTAAACTAGTATAAATCCAGAGCTGACTATCTTAAATTAAAGCACAAGTGATAATCCTGGGGGAAACCCTAGGAAAAACAAAACTTCAAACTTACTACAATAAAAGCATTAAATATATTTAAAAAATTAAAATATATTGGGAAACGTTCACTTAATGCAAAGAGAGAGGAAGAAAGAGATAAAAATAGCATGAGATACATAAAACACAAAAGTAAAATGGCAGGAAAACATCTAAACACATCAATAATAAAATTTTACAAAAAAATTTATTAAATAAAATTATTTTTTATTTAATAAATTTTATTTAATCATATTTCAAAAACTTTATTACTGATATAGTTAGGAAAATTACCAAGAACTATATGAAAAAATGCTCATTGTCCCTAATCATCAGAGAAATGTAAATCAAAACCACCTTGAGAGAACGGCCAAGCCTTTGAGAAAAGAGGATATCACAGTCCAAATCTGCAGATACCGGCGTGATGTGAAGAGAAGGCAGCACTCTTACAGTGCTGGCGGACTGCAATCTAACACAGCCTCCATGGAAGAAGTATAGAGAATCCTCAAAGAGCTAAAAGTAAGATGATATTGACCTCATCCCACACATCATAATGAATTAACTCAAAATGGGTCAAAAAGCTAAATATAATCATTAAAAATTTAAAACTCATAGAAGAAAGCACAGGGATGAACTCTCATGAACTTGGATTTGAGAAGGATTATGACACCAAAAGCACAAAGAACATGAGAGAAAGTAGTTAAATTATATTTCAGCAAAATGAAACATTTTGTGCTTCAAATGACGTCAAGTAAGTAAAAATACAGATTTCTTCTGTAGGATGGGAAAAAAACACTGATAAATCATGTATATAAAAACAGACTTGAAGTCAGAATATATAACAAACACATCTCAACGATACAAAGACAAATAACCTAATAAAAAAATGTGCAAAATACATGAATAGTTACATGTTTCTCTAACAAAGACATACAAATGTAAATAAGCACAGGAAGTTCCTTACTATGAAAAACACAAATCAAAGTGAAAGGGAGATAACACTCAAATACTCCACTTAGACGGCTAGAATCTAAACTCAGAGGATAACAGGAATTGGCAAGAATATGGACTAACAGGAGCTTCTATAAACTGTTAGTACAAATGTAGACAGTAACGCGACTTTGGAAATCAGTTTGGAAAGTCTCGAAATCATGTTGGCCTAGCAGTTTTACACCTATGTATAAGAGAAATAAAACATACACCATTCCAAAATTTGTACACTGAATATTTTAGCAGCATTATTCAGAATTGCTATAAAGTAGAAACTATCATTAATTGATGAGTTAATAAAGAAATGATATATGCAAAAGTATTATTTAGGTGATAAAAGGGAACAAAATAATGATACATACTATAACAGGGGTGAAGGTTGAAAATGTTATGCTAAAAGTAAGAATCCAGGGACCAAAGACGACACATTATATTGTTGTTTAAAACTCCTCTTACTCCCCTCTCAATTTTGAAAGACAACTGCATAAAGCAATAAGAAAAATTCTTGGCTGATTTTAGGGACTAAGGCCCTTGGTTTCCTAAAACCAAGGGAGAATCGCTTGGTTTTAGGAAAGTCAATTGTTAAAAATCACTGACCTGAGGTAGATTGATTAATAGTAGAAAAGAATATAAATTTGTTTAATGTGTATATATGGGAGCCTTAAAATAAAAACCCAAAGATATTAGAAAAATTTTCTATTTTTATGTTTGTGTTTTCAAAATATGGACAGCTGTGTAGAAATGATTGGACATAAGAGTATGAGCTAATGTTAATAGACCGAGTAGGGGAACTGAGCAAGGCCTTCCCATTCAGATGTTCTAGCCTCTTTGGGCATGTGTATTTTTCTTCTGGGTGTGGGGAAGGGCCCTCACTGGAATGGGGGGAACCGTATTACCTATATTCAAACAAGGCTCAGATTGCTTATGGCCACAGAATAATTCTAGGTTTTGTGGCCTGGGGTAATCTCTGACTCTCTAGTGTTGAGTGGAAGTAAAGTCTAGGATCCCCAACTGGTGGAAACTGACAGCCCAAAGAGCTTCTCCTTTTTAACTGCTTGTCAGGGCCCGGGAGCAGGGTTCTTTAAGACCTGTGGATCTGCCAGTGACCAACTGAAGAAAAATGAAGTTAGAAACAATGAGAAAGAAAGAGATAAGACACCTAGAAGAGAATTTTCAAAGGTGGGAACTCAGGGGACCACCACCTATTTGTGGGATTCTGACAGTGGTCCTGAGTGTCAGTTCCACTCAGCTTTTAGTGAAGGCTATTTGCTCATTAGCCCAAAGGGGAAGCTGAGGAATGAAACAAGATGCCAGCAGTTTCTCTGAATGAACATATCAGCTCCTATTGTTTCTATAACCATTCACTTTAAGGGTCTGAGCAGGCTTGAGAAATCTGCAACCTGAGCTTTGTGTGAGGGCAGCCACCTGTCTGAGGTCACACGCACAGATTTCTAGGAAGATGTTAAACTCCAGTAATTCACCGTGGAGTAAAACACCACTGGCATCAATCTCCTCTGAAGAATTCATGGGAAAGAGGACTTTTCCTCTTACCACCACAGAAGGTCGTTCCTCTGCCATAAGAGATATAAGCCCTCCTGCTCATATTTCAGGTTCCAGCTATTCCCTTGATCTCTGCTCCAGCCAAATACAAATCTCCACTATGGATATTTGCTTTGTCTATTTACCGGGCAGGAAACAGCCTAGTTAATGTATCTTTCCAGGCCTTGTTACAGCATCTTCTGTGGCCACTATTCCTCAGAGGGTTTACAGACCCAGCAGGGGTGCTAGTAAGCTGAATCTCCAACAGGTCAGAGTTGAAGGAAAAGCAGGTAACTTGCTCAGATAAGAAATTTAGCAGCAGTTGGTTTAAAGGTAAACTAGCCGACTTTCCTTTGTTCTGCCTCACTTAGCTTGCTTTTTTATTTTTCCCTTTTTCTGGGGGTGTTTTCCCTTGCCAAGAATTGGGTCTTTGGTTCCCATTCTGCCTGCAACTGCTTGGGAGCTGTTTGGAGTTCTGGTTACTCAAAATTGCTTCCTGGCTTAAAAGAGTAACAGCGCTCTTGACTTTCTCCACCTTTTCTCCCCTCACTCCTTATGGGAAGGGGAAATGTTTTGCCTCATTACTTTAGTCCTGACTCTCCACTACACCTCCTCCACTACTACTCTAATGAAAAGGAGTGACAGCAACTCATTACTACCTGCCAAAGAGGGAGTCTCTGTTGTTCAATCAAACCATGCCCATTTGGAGTGGATCCCTAGTTTGTGTGCTTGTGTGTATGTGGGTACCTGAATGTGTTGGGGGGCAGAAGTGTTTGGCTGGAGTAGACACGTTATTTTTATTAGAAAATCTATTTGTTTTAAGCTCTTTTTCTGGTTCTTTGGCTAGAAAGAGGAGGCATTTAGTGCTTTCTTTTAAATTAGAACTTACGACTGATTGCACATTAGTACAAATGATGCTTGGAGCTCTAGGAAATTGCCATAGACTTCTCTTCAATGAGAAATGGATTAAAATGAGAAAATTATTATCAAATTATTGCACCTGACCAAAGAGTACTATACAACTTCTGAAATATATTCACTCTAAGGAAGTTTGGAATATATATATATACACACATATTGTTTATATACACATATATATCATTTAAACACACATACACACACACACATATATATATATGCATTCTGTACACTGGAATCATCAAAATTGAACTCTATATACATATAAAATTAACAAAATATAAAATTCAAACCAGAATAAGAAACTAATAACCGTAATGATGGGTCAATTGATTATATATAATGTTGTTTCTTATTGGTTTTTAATGTTTGTGAACTATCTCAAACTAAGCACTATTCAACCAGAAAAGTTATGTTTTTGTTACCCCAAGTTACATAAAATTATTTCACCTGATTGTCAGCCAAAAAAATTAAAATTGATTTCAATATTAATGGAAGAAATGGTTTTAGTTAGATCTGTGAAGAGCAAGAATGTAGTTCTCCATTGTGATCAATTTTTGAGTTAATTTCACAAGAAATTTTGATTATAAATGTTTTATATTTGGTTTTCTGACTTTGAAGCCTAACCATTACTTCTCTGATTCATTATTTAAATGGTTTTGTAATGTTTTCATGACTCATCTCAAATTAATGTACTTCATATTTATGGAAGAATGAATTATCTGGCATACATTTTTTAAGAGCCAGAAGGTAGTAAGTTTATTTTAAAAGCCACTAAGCTGCAGTAGATTTCTAAAAGCATTTTCATTTTTTTTTCACATTTGCAAAGAAGATTCATCCTTAAAGAGTCCCTTGTTAATTATAAGCCCCCCCCCCACATGCACTCACACACAAACCAAGAAATAGTATAGGTTATAACAGAAGGAGAACAAAAGATATTTGTAGTAAAAAATTGATCAGAATAGTATCATGTATCCCCAAGTCAAATAATTTTAAAGGCTTCAGAGCTCCTTTAAAGGATGTGACTGCACAAAACTATAGTAATGTTGTTACTGTTAACATTATAACTCTCCATAATAATGACATATTTAAATAATGTGCAGTATAACATTGGTAAGAAATGAGAATAATGTAAGTTAAAGGGGGCAGTTAATTATATGTCAAGTAGTTATTTTGCACATGATTATTGTACTTTGCCTTAGGAAATGATTTCAAGTAACTAATAATGGCACATAAAATTCAAGACACTACAGGGTGGAGGAAGAAAAATTATTTTTAAAAGAAAATCATTGACAATGAACCACCTTGAAATTAACCTTAAGTGTCACATATAATGGCCTCTGCTCGTAATTTATACTCCTGATTATTTACTTTGTGTTTATTTATTTATATATATTTTGTTTGTAGTTTTGTCCTTTGACAAGATCAAAATTCATAAAAAAAAGAAACTGAAAAATTATTTAAATAAAATATACTAGTTTTTTAAATTATACTAAAGGTAATACTTATTAGTGCAATTAGATTTGAAGTTTTTCAGAGCTTGAAAAAAATTCTGTCAATGTTACCTAATGATGTGCATATAATTGTTGAAATTTTATATTTACTAATGCACAAATATTATTTTCTAAGAAAAGCCTTTTTCAGATAACTGAATTACAAATATATTAGAATTGTATCCAAATTTTACCAGTGTACCCAAATTTCTATAATTCAGTGAACATATCTAAATGAACAGATACTACAACTTATTTTAAAGTTGAATCTAAGTTTTTCTTATGATTTAATGATACTTAAACTTTCTTATCTATACTCAAAGGATTAGGTTTCTTTTTTGAATTCTGATGGATTATTTATTTCTCTAATTTCTTTATATAAATTATAGTATAGGTATACATAAAATAAAAATAATATCTGCACTTATCTATGCTAACCTTTGAAAAATAAGGTTCAATACTTGACACTTGACTGAAGCAGTGGCATAATTTTTGAGAGAAAGGCTAGTAGTTGATATTTTCTGTTTGTTCTCTAGAAGTATGAAGTAAGTGGTAAGATAATATACAACACTCCCGAGAGTTTAGAGAACGCTTAATCCATTCCTATAGTATGATAAATCTCTTCCTTGAATGGGTTTATTTATTTTATGAAAGAGGGCATCACACAATGGATAGTATTGCTATAAAATGATGACAATGGTGACGGTTGTTGCAGGATGCAGGTGTCATTCGAGTGATGGAGTGGAGAGACATAGAATAATACAGGTGCACAAGACAGACAGACTTTAAGGACATTATTTCTGCTCAACTTGGAGAATGATTTGAGTCTTTATACAAAGACAATTTCTCTCAGAAATATAAGTTGTAGGATGGGTAAATCAATGTTAAGAAACCATCCTTCAATCTATCAGCGTGAGTTTTGTTTGCATCACAACTTACTATGCCTTTTCTCCAGGTCTCTGTTCATTGTTTTCTCCTATAAAAAGCTTAGTTATGCTGCTGTGTGCATGTGAGTTCTGTGATGTGGGAGAAAAAATAAAAAGAATTCAGATAGGGATACATGTAGCCTGATTCAGCAGTGTGATTTAACTTTATCTTTGATTTCAATCTCTGGTTTTAAGCTTCATTTATGGTAACTTTTATGGTAAGTTCTAAGCATTTAATAGTTCAATTCTTTTAAAAAAATGAAAGAAAACAAAAAGAAAAAAGAAAAGAAAGGTAAGAAAAAGAATGGAATGGGAAGGGAGGGGAGAGAAAGGAAAGGAAGGGAAGGGAAGAAGAGAGGAGAGAAGAGAAGGGAAGGGAAGGGAAGAGAAGGGAAGAGAAGATCTGGGTGTGATCATCAGTGATTTGGGGCAATAATGAATTCCCAGATATAAAATATCAACGTCATTCTCATAAGAGTTTATTTCTTTCCACTTTGTTCAGGTCAGTATTACCAGGAAAAAAGGATCTTTTTAATGACAAATTTAGTGTAGCATATCTGTTCCCTGTGCAAGCTCAAATGTGAGAAAAGGGGGCACTGTCCCTCTTCCTATAGATTCATCAGCTTCTCTCTAAAGCCAGAGAAACTTGTCAAGATTATCCAAGGCC
Source organism: Otolemur garnettii (assembly GCF_000181295.1). Lineage (NCBI taxonomy): Eukaryota > Metazoa > Chordata > Mammalia > Primates > Galagidae > Otolemur > Otolemur garnettii. The sequence goes on along the minus strand of NW_003852401.1, from coordinate 15,744,729 downwards.
CATACTTGCTTCACTTCTAAGGTATTAGAAACAAGAAAATTACTCTCTTATCAGAGGCAGGTAACAACATACATGAATGTCAAGTCAAGCCCACAAAATATTAACAGAAAACTAATGTCCTAGGTCTGATGTATTATTTTTCTGGATTTAGGCATGATAAACATGGCATTGGAGAATAACCTAAAAAAGAGCAAGGACTCAAACATTCTCTGAACAAAAATAACAATCAATATCTACATGATATTGAAATACCTTTCATTAATAGTGACACTTCTCCCTTACTGACATTATCGTTATGAAATCCCTACACATTAAAGACAAGAAAAAAGGAATAGCGTAAAGAGCTATCAAATTTTCTTGAGGCGTCTGAAAAATATATCAGCTTAAAAATACTGCAAATCTATTGCATTGTGAAATTAAGTGGAATAAAACGTTAGATCCAAATTTTTCTAAAAATAAAATACATTCAATTTTTTTTTTCAAATGGCAATATAACAGAAAAACGATAGAAAATGTGCATACTTTGCTAGGACAGAGGCAATCTCAATTACGTATATTTAATCAAAAAGAAAGTAAATATATAAATAAGAATAACATTTCTCATTTTCTTTACCATGAAATGTTATATGTTTGCTAATTGCAAAATTTAACATATACACATATCTGCATACATATGTATTTATAATGTATGTCTAGATTAAAAATATACAATTATCTCTTATGAAGTTCCTAACCAAATGCGCAATCTTCTTCCTACTCTTTCCCTTCTTTGCCATTCTGGATTGATCATTTTTGAAGCAACATGGAGAAATAGCATGCTTAAGCTTCAAGTCAAATTTTAAAGTTCATGGAAAAAAATTTATCTTCAAGGTCAGTAAAAAACAGGCTATTGATGTTCCTTCTGAGATAACAAGGTTGATATAGATTTATAATTTTGCTTTTTCATTTGATAGTTTAAAAAAATTGTAGAAACTTTTGCCTGAAAATCAATCAGGTAAACTGGCTTTCTATTTCAAAACATTATCAGATTTATCAGAAAGTGAAAAGAGGATCACATATTCAGGAAAAAATAAATGCAAATATCAGGTTTCATTTATCACTTAATAATCATTCTTACTATGCGCCTAAGATTTTACTTGTCCATGTGTAATGTCTGGCTATGTTAACAATAATGAAAATTACTTTTTCTAAGATTTTTCCAGAGGTATATAAATATTAGCAAATTTATTAAATACTTTCTTGAACCTATCACTAATTTTAAAAGTATGCTGGTAATTCAATTTAACTTTTAGACATGTGAATTTGTAATGAATGAAATAAGTATAATGGCATTTGTGAAAGGAAGTTAGAAAATACTTTAATGTCATAGTTACAAAAACATACAATGTAATCTTTTAGTTGTGCTGGGTATTTTCACTAATAGCCTGGTTTTTCATTGGAATTGATACAGAGTGACCCCATTTAGGGCAGCACAAGGACACACATTTTCTAGGCCTAAGTAGGCTCAGAAATCAGTCTCATCATAGATCCCATCTGTAGGCCAAAACAGGCCCTTTGTAAGCCACATTCTCTGAACCCAAAAAAGGTCATAGAAAAGCAGCCTGACGGGCATCTCATAAGCACCCTTCTGACTCTTGGAGCATAGAAGAGCTACCTGGAACAAAGACAGCAAAGACCACATTCCTCTGCACTTTGGCAATTTTTAAATTAATTTTTGCCCACAGGCCCCAGGCTGATTTCTTCCAGACATACATTCCATCTCCCGCAAATTCTCTGCCTGCGGGATAGGAAAAACAATATATAAACCACTAGACAGAGAGAGTAGCTGGGCTCCTCACTCAGGTCCCCAGTTTACTACTGTGGAAGCTTCTTTATCTACCTATCTCTTATCTTTCATTGAAATCTGTCCTTTTGCTTACTCAGTGGTCTGTGAATTCATTCTTCACATCTCTAAGATCAAGAATCTGGCAGAGAGAAATTCTGACTACAGAGTGACTAGAAAACTGGGAGCTGACTTGTTACCTTTCTCTCTTTTCACAAGACCTCTCAATAGAGCTACTTTTGGCTTACCTGAAAACATTCCCGTCTTGTGTTGGGCTTCCTATGTGGTAGCTGTCATCTCTCAGGGATCTTGGAAGAAGCTGGAAGGGGATTATGACCTAGACTTAGAAGTCTCAGAATACCAATTCCTTTGCATTCTTTTGGTCATGTAAGTTACTAACTACATGCTAAATCCAAGGGATGGATAATAGAATTTATGTATGTATGTATGTATTTCAGAAACAGCATGCACACATAATATTAAGTAGCAGTAATAACTCATGTAACTGTCCATGATAATGATTAGCAAGTAATATTTTTTCTCCAACTCTAAGATAGAAAAATTAAAGAAACAACGATAAATAAAGGCAATCAATCAGTGAAAGTAAATTAAAAAAAAGACATTTGGAATAGAAAGGATATCAAATGTTGTTAAGATATTATGTAAGAATAAGGAAATGAAAGTCATATTAGTTTAAATAATAGAAACTATGAATTAGCAATTATACCCTAAGTTCTCTTGAAAATTCTCATGTAATAATACAATGTTATGAAGATAATTTAAGAACATCTTAACTGTTACAATATACTATGTCAAATGACCACCAAAAAGCTCATGTTTAGTTATTATAAAATATTTTGCAAATTTTAGCAAATTTACAAAAATGTGCCAAGAATTATTAAGTAATATCAAACATATTACATCTAATGAAATTTTACTATTATAAGTTTTTTTTTTAATTGTTTGGAAGTCATTGAGGGTACAAAGTAGTAGGTTACACTGATTGTGTTTGTTAGGTAAAGCCCCCTCTTATAATGGTGTCCTGCCCCCAAGAGGTACCATACCCAATAACCCCCTACCTCCCATCCTACTCTCCTCTCCCTTCATTCACCTACTCCCCACCTTGAATTAGATCATCTATTGCCTTCATATTAGAATTAAGTACATTGGAATCTTGCTTCTCCATTCTTATGATGCTTTACTAAGAAGACTGTGTTGCAACTCAATCCAGGTTAACAAAAGATGTAAAGTCTCCATCTTTTTTAGTGGTTGAATAGTGTTCCGTGGTATACACATACCACAGATTGTTAATTCATTCCTGAGTTGGTGTTTTGTTTCAACATTTTGGCAACTGTAAATAGAACTGTGATAAACAGTCTAGAGCAACTATCCTTCTGATAAAATGATTTTTTTTTTCTGGACAAATGCCTAATAAAAGGATTGTAGGATCAAATAGGAGGTCTAATCTGAGTTATTTGATATTCTCCATACTTTCTTCCAAAAAGATTTTATTAGTCTTCTGTCCCACGAGCAGTGTAAAAGTGTTTCTGTCTCTTCACATCCATGTCAGTGTGTGCAGCTCTGAGAATTTGTGATACAGCCTTTTCTTAGGTGACATCTTGGGGTAATTTTGATTTGCATTTCTCTGATGATCAGAAATGATAGATATTTTTTTAAAGTTTGTTAACCATTTGTCTGTCTTCATCACACAAGGTTCTGTTCATATCTCTTGCCCAGAGATAGATGGGGTTTTTTATTCTTTTTCTGTTGATTAATTTGAGTTCCTAATATCATTCATTTCCCATTATGAGGATTGTCTTTTTGCTTTCTTTGTTGTGTACTTAGTAGTGGAGAAGTTTTTCAGCTTAATTAAGTCCCATTTCTTAATTTTTGTTGCTGTTGCAATGGCCACTGAAGTCTTTGTCATAAAATTGTTTCCAAGTCCAACATCATCAAGGGTTTTTACCACACTTTCTTTTAAGAATCTATCATTTTGTGTCTTATATTTAAGGCTTTTATACCATCTTGAGTCAATTTTTGTAAATGGTAAAAGGTGTGAGTCAAGTTTCAGCCTTTTACACATGGTTATCCAGTTCTCCCAGCACCATATGTTGAATAGGGACTTTATTCCCCACTGTATACTTTTGTTTGCTTTGTGTAGGGTGAGATGGCAAGTAGAAACTGGTTTCATCTCTTTTCTATTCTATTCCATATGGCTAGCTCTCTATTTCTGTGCCAATACCATGCTATTTTGATTACCGTGGACTTGTAATATAGCCTGAAGACTGGTAGGGTGATGCCTCCGACTTTTTTATTACTAAGAATAGTCTTACCTATACTTGTTTCTAGTTATTCAAAATATCATGTTATTATTTTAGTTGGGATTGTATTGAATCTGTTAATTGCTTTGGGAAATATATACATTTTCACAATGTTGATTCTTCCCAACCAAGAGCATGGGATGTTCTATTTTTCAGTTTTCTTCTGCAATTTCTTTTCTTGGGGTTTCATAATGCTCTTTGAAAAGATCTTTTACCGCTTTTGATAGGTACATTCCCAAGTATTTCATTCTCTCTGAAGTTACTGTGAAAGAAATTGTGTCCTTGATTTGCTTCTCAACTTGGCTGTTAAAGGCTTATGCAAAGGCTACTGATTTGTGCACAGTGATTTTATTCCCTGAGACATACTGTATTTCTTCATCCCTTCCAGGAGTTTTGTGGTTGAATTTCTGGAGTTTTTGAAGCCTAAGATTGTATCGTCAGCAAAGAGTGAGAGTTTGACCTTCTATGCCCCCATTTGGGTGCCCTTTATAAATTTCTCTGACCAGATTGCATTGCCAGAACTTCCACAACTATGTTCAATAATAGTGGCAATAGTGGACATCCTTGTCTGGTTCCAGGTCTAAGTGGAAAAGCTTTCAGTTTTACACCATTCAGTATAATGTTAGATGTGGTTTTGTCATAGATGGCTTCAATCAGCTTCATAAATGTGTCACCTATGCCTATTTTCCTAAGTGTTCTTGTCAGAAAAGGATGCTAAATTTTGTCAAATGCTTTTACTGCATCTATGGAGAGGAACATACGGTCTTTGCTTTTGTTTCTATTAATAAGCTGTATTACATTTATGGATTTCTGTATGATAAACCAACCTCAACCTTCATGATGAAGCCTACTTGATCTTGATGTAGAATTTTTTTAATGAGTAGCTGCAATCTATTAACTAAGATATTGTTGAGTATTTTTCCATCTATATTCATTAGCAAAATTGGCCTTTAGTTCTCCTTTTAGTGGGGTCCTTTCATGGTTTTGGAATCAATATGATGTTTACTTCATAGAACATGTTGGGGAAGGTTCCTTCCTTCTAAATGTTTTGGAAGAGATTTTGCGGTATAGAGGTATGAGCTCATTTTCGAAGGCATGATAGAATTCTGATGTGAAGCCATCTGGTTCTGGGCTTTGTTGTTGTTGGAAGCTTTTTTATTGTTTTTACCATCTCAATGCTGGATATTGGTCTGTTCAAGGTATCTATTTCTTCCTGGTTAAGTCTAGGGAGATGGTATGATTTCAGGTATTGGTCCCTTTCCTCCACATTGTCAAATTTCTGGGCATAAAGTTTTGGGGGATAGTCAGAAATAATCTACTTCTCTGTTGTATCAGTTATATTTTCCTCTTTTCTTTTCAGATTGCATTTATGAAAGATTTTACTTTTCTATTTCTTGTTTTTGTTTCATTAATTTTCTGAAGGATTATTTTATTTTCAATTTCATTTATTTCTGATTTAACTTTGGTTATTTATTTTATTCTACTAGCTTTGGGATTTGATTGTTCTTACTTTCCCATTTCTTTAAGATGATTCATTAATTCATTAATGTGATTTCTTTCCTTTTTTCAGATGTAGGCATCTACTGCAATAAATTTTCCTCTTAGGACTGCTTGTGCAGTGTCCCACAGGTTTTAGTAGCTTGTGCTTTCATTGTTGTTATGCTCAAGGAAGTTAATGATTTTCTCTGTTATCTCTTTGTTGACCCAACTTTCATTTGGCATAATGTTGTTTAATTTCCATTGCTTAGGATGGGGATGACAATTTTTGTTGGCATGGAATTCCATCTTTATTGCCTTGTGATTTTAGAAAATACAGGTAAAATTTCAACTCTTAATTTTGTTGAGTTTTGGTTTGTGTCCTAGGATATCATCAGTTTTCAAAAATGTTCCATGGGCCGATGAGAAGAATGCATGTTCTTTAGCTTTATGATGAACATTTCTGTGTATGTCTATCAAACACAGTTGTTCTAGGGTCACGTTTAAGTCCCTTGCATCTTTGTTTAGTCTCCATTTAGAGGATCTGTCCAGCTCTGTGGGAGGAGTGTTAAGGTCCCCTGCTATTATGGTGTTATGGGATATCTATCATATGGCTCAGACTAATTAAGGTCTGTTTCAGGAAGCTGGGAGCATTTAAGTTGGGTGCATACATATTTAGAACTGAAATGTCTTCTTGTTGTAATCTTCCCTTGACCAATATGAAGTGTCCTTCTTTGGTTGTTTGTTTTGTTTTTTATTTTACTTTATTTACTTTAAATACACTTGAGTTATCTCAAGAGTGTTATCCTCTAACTCTGAGATGCTTTCTTTTGTATAGTTTAGTCTTTTATAGATACTAATTTAAGTTCACTGAAGCTCTGCTATATCATTTCCTTAAGCTCTGCTATATCTTTTCTCTATTCTTCAATAAGTCACCACTTATTTGATTCTTGTTATAATAAATTTTAACATAGATTTTGAATATCTTGCTTATTTATAATAAAGAAAGATATGACAATATTAAAAATACATTTTCTCTACATTCTATGTATAGAAGGCTGACCAAGTGATGTAGAAGTTGGTGTTTGTAGTGTAAAATTATTGAAATTATTTTGTATTTCAAGAATTTATTATGCAATATTAATTTTAATGTGATCTGACGGATTTACCCAAATATTAAAGATTATAAAATTTTATTTTTCTAAAACTTTGCATGGCAAAACAATTTGTAAGGAATAGGAAACACAGAATCACAAAATGAAATGTAACTAAATTCAAAGTTTTGATTATAATAAAGGATAAATCTACATATTGTGGTATACTTTCAAAAGTAACCACTTACCTTTTACTATATTAAAACTATTAAATAAAAACATCACTTTGTTAGGTAAAATGAATAATCTGATGAGAACTAGAGAAGTTTTTGTTTAAAATTACCTGTGTTATGGGCAGCACCTTTGGCTAAAAAGGGTAGGGCACTGGTCCCATATGCCAGAGCTGGCAGGTTCAAACCCAGTCCTGGCCAAAAAAAAAAAAAAAAAAAAAAAAATTACCTGTGTTAGAGTATTAAATGGTAGCTATTAATGTAAATAGAGTTTACACATTATAGTACATTTGCAGATATTTAAACATTTGGAAATCTATAGAGCAAAAACATTTCTATGTCTTATCACAATCAGCCAAATATTGCACATAAATCTGTTTCCAATATGTAAAATGTGTTAGAATGTATTACACAAATCAAATTGCATTTCACTAGCATTTTCATGCAATACAATTGATGTGAATCACTCAAATGAAATAATGAAATGTTTAGCACACACACACATATATATACTCAATCACAAACTTTAAATTTTTTAATCAAATTTTATGAAATTAACTTGCAAAAGATTTAGTCCTTAATGAGAATTATATCTTATAACATTTGGACTCAGTTAATTGAACTATTGAAAGAGATAGTTATAAACCTGATAGAAATCTAACTCTTTGTGATTTACTGCACTTATGTCAGTACAGGAAAATCATTTTGCCAAAGCAAATTAAATTTTAAGAACCATAGTATTAAATCAGAAAATGCACATTTTGCAGTATTTTAAAGTATATATATATTTTCTATTTGTATCTTAAGTACCCTGTGTCACATAATTTTTGCCCTTTGAGTTGAGAAACCTCCTCTACACCTTGTCTCTTGTCCTTTTGGGGGGGGGAAAGGTAGCACTGAAACCCATAGACAACCTTTCTGATCTCGAGGGAAAAGCTGACTCACCATCATCTCATACACATGAGGTTAGCAAAGCAGTATCATGTGATTTGGAACCATTTCTAAAATACTTTTACTCTGAATATTACTTTCATGAAAAACTCCAAAGATCCTTCTAGAATTCACTAAAATAACGACAGACAGTGACTGTATTTGAACAATAAAAGTAATACTACATAGAGATGTGAATCAACACACACAGTATTTCAAGCTTGTGTTGTATTTAAAAAGAGTACTTAAAAAATGACTGAAATAATCATGTGAATGTAAGTGCTTTGAAAGTTTGTGCTTTGTGCTTATAAAGTTTGATTTAGTGAGATTAAAAGTATATGATTTTCTCTTATGGTGTAAGTTTAGTAGAAAGAAATAACAAGCAAAGTGACTGATTATATGTGCCTACTGTGGCCTCTGACATAAACCAAGAACAGACCTGATCTCAGCTAGGAAGACTGGAAATCTTGACCAAAATGGAGCTTCATGATATGGTTCCTAGTTTCTATAATTAGTATGGGTCCCACTCTTTCTATTAGTGTAATGTCATAATGGAGAAGTCCATGTTGAGATAAAATAAATCATCCTAATTTACTTAACATCACACAGTCCTCATAAAACTACCTTATAAAAAAGATGAGCAAGATGTTTGGGAGGCATTTTTGAAGTAGACAAATCATGGGATCCATGATCAGAAGAAACTGATTTGATTTTCACACAGGGAATACACTTAAATCTGTGTACTCTGTGTTCTATCTCTCCCCTATGGTCAGAGTGAATATAAATAAAGGCAGTACTTTACAAATCCATATTGCTTCATCCAGTTTGCCTCCATCAGATATGCATCCTCTTTTAAAGAGGGAGTTCTCAGGAGATGTAATCCATCATAGAAGCTTACCATTCAGATAGCTCATTAATCCCTAAATACTGCCTAAGGAATATTGAGTTTATTCCAAGACATTTTGAGTAAAATCAGAAAGTCAAAACCTTGAACAAAGAGAGGCTATGAAGTTATATGTACATTTACACTTCTACTGAATAAAAAAAATTACCAAAATTGCAACAAAATGTTCTGCTATCTTCCTCACACCAGAAAAAAGGTAGAATTATAACAATATAAAAAGTTTATTGATGTTAGGTGTTTTTCTATTGCAACGCAAAATAAAACACTGAAATCATTTTACTCCTCAGGGTGAGCTAAGTATAATCTTTATGGTCTTTTCTGACTACCAATATATATTAATTTTTGTTTCATCCATATACTCACAATATTGTGTAGGCCCTTGATATAAAAGTTTGATAAACCTCAGAGGCCAGCTCTGACCTACAAAATTAAAAATTACATTTCAACAAGATTTCTATTTTCACCTTATAGTTTAAGAAACACCAAATAGATAACTTAAAATCATTTCATTTAACTTTCTGTAGGTTATCAGTAATATTTTTCCTTTTCAGTCCCTATTATAAATTGTTGAGACAAGTTACTTGTTATTTTAGTCTCAGTATCAAGCTCTATAAAATTGAATTGTTCAACTAATACATATAGCACTGAATAAAATTGAATTGAATTTGTCATACTAATTGCATTAAATATTTATTTGTTCATTTTTATTGTCCTGTAAAATAGTATCCATGTTTAATCAAAATTAGATATATTGACCCAACATAAATAGTAGACTATAATAGACTTCAAATGAAACAAATAGAAAGTTCTCAAATAACTCCAAAATAATTTTTAGAAGAATATATTGGACAATAATAACACCTACCACCTTTTGGAAAGGATAATCATTCATCTATGGGGTCTTTGCTCATGCTTCATTAATTAGTAAATTTTATACTTCTGAACTTCTGTCTTTTTTCCAGATGGGCATAGTTGCTTTTTAATGGTATTTTCCACTAATAGCTGACCTTCAAAACAGACATAAACCTTAATTATTTTCATAATCACTAGAGAGTTAGCCCAAATGAGGTGGGTGAAAAGTCAAATATAGAATAAAAGCCATCCTGTAGATCATATGTATGCTTTTCTTTTCATTCATAGACGGTCTGTTTTTGCCAGTAATTTTGGTTGAAATTACTGCTTGTCATAATAAATAATTAGGTAAAATGAGAACTTAAAAGTTTAACAATTCAAATATTTACAATATTACTCTTTTTGCCAAGTTTTTATCATCTTTGCCAGTAAAATTAAAACATTTTCCTTACGCTCAGGGTAAATTACAGCTCAGAGTGTCATCAGAGTTTAGTGAGATGGAAGGAAATGCTGAACAATGACGGACACTCCTAACATGCAGTGAATGACCCAAATATTGATGGTAACAATTTTAACTGTAGATATATATGTTACTCTAGTAAATACTTTAGAATTCAAATGAGTTTAGCCTGACTATATAAACTTTATAATAAATGGGTATTTGAGGTTCATAACTAAAATAGTATTGTTATTTACTCAAAACTTGTCTGGAAATGCTCTTGTATTATTTTAGTTATTAATCTCGTAGGTTTTTATCGAGTCACCACAAAATACCAGTCACCATACAGATTATAAGTATGAATTTAGCCCATAGCTAAATGCCACTTCTGCTACAAAAGAGATTGAAATGTAATTATTTAAGGCTTCTAAAGGAGTTGAGCATTAGAGAAAAATTTCCCCTTAAGTACAGTGGAAATATTTCAGTGAAAGAGAGTGAAATAAATGGTATAGAGAGTAAACCTTTGTCCTCTTGAAAGTTACAAAGAAAGTTTTCAAGTTTAAAAAAACTGAGAGAGGCTCAGCACTCATAGCACAGTGGTTACGGCGCCAGCCACCTACACGGGAGCTGGCAACTTCGAACCCAGCCCAGGCTTGCCAAACAACAATGACAACTACAACCAAAAAATAGCTGGGCGTTGTGGCAAGAGCCTGTAGTCTCAGCTAATTGGGAGGCTGAGGCAGGAGAATTGCTTAAGTCCAAGAGTTGGAGGTTGCTGTGAGCTGTGACGCTACAGCACTCTACCCAGGGCGACACAGTAAGGCTCTGTCTCAAATAAATAAATAAATAAATATTAACGATTTTACAAATAATTTAGTTTAAATTTTAGAGAGAAATGCCGACTGGTATTTCAAAAAGAGTAATTAGTAATAACCGTTAATAGATTATTTTAATTTATCATTTGTTTTAGAAGTAACATTTTTCGTGTTGCCCAGGCTTTATTCAAACTCCTGAACTCATGTGATCCTCCTGCTTCAGCCTCCCACTGTAGATGGGACTATATGTACATACTACCACGCCTGGAAATGAACCTTAACCTACTTGGAAACTAAAGCCATTTCACAGAAGGAACAGGAGGGTAACAAAAAACAAATTACAAGCCACAGAAGAGATTATAAAGGAGCTATAGTTGGGTCCCATTTAAAAGTAACAGTAATAAATATCTACTGTAATGGAGCTGACATTTTCTTAAATTATGTAAAACATTAGTAAAAGTATCTTTATATAGCAAAATGCAAATTTAAAAAATTTAACAAGAGTTTTGGAAACATTTCCTACCAACGACTCCAGTGTAGTGGCTACACTGAACTCTTAACATATAGAGATGTTAAAACTGTCACTGGAAAATACCTTGTAATTCTGCCACACTTGAGGGAAGTGTTTAGATTTTTAGCTTTGTTCTAGAGATACAAGTTAATGGGCTAGTAAGGTAATGGGGGGTTTTATGTGATGATATAAAATAAAATTTATTTCTCATAAAAGCACAAAAATTCAAAGTTTATCAAGTAGTATTTCGTTGAGCTAAGAAGAACAGTGCTTCAGGGTGCCATTTTTTGCATTTATTCGTATATCCTCTCCACTGCAGCCTTTGCTTTTCATTCTTCCATTTCTCATCTTGTCCTCTACACAGAACTCTGACAACACTCAGAATTGACAACATTGCCAGTGTGTGTATTTCACATTGGCTTATCCCAATTCCAAAGCACACAAGAGTACTTATATGTAAGCTACTATGTAAATGAGCTGATAAATGATGAACTATTTGTTTTTGTTATATCATTCACACTACATTACAGAGCTATTGGAAAATTAAGAGTTGAATAACTTTATGTGCATTGATGCAAGGCAATATTTCCTAGGAGTAACTAAAGAAGGACAAAGAATGGAGAATTTCTGAATGCCACTCTTTAACCAGTTCTGAAAATCCATAATTAATCCAAATTATTAGCAATTTATATTCAAGTATGGCTTTGTGTGAATTTACTAAAAAATTAGCATCCCCCTTCAATGTGTTTGTATTGTATCAGTGTGCCAAAAAAAGAAAGAAAGGAAGGAAGGAAGGAAGGAAGGAAGGAAGGAAGAAAGAAAAAGGAAAGAAAACACTGTGGGAGGGCTGCCTAAATCTAAGTCTTAGCTCTAGTCCCAGAAGAGAAATACTGTTGAAAAACTTCAAGGAAACCAAATGTAGTTATTATTAGTTATAATGAATATTCCCTGAGCCTTTATTAGTCAGAGTACATGATGGGTTAGTTTCCTATAGAGGAAATAACTAGTTGCCTGCAAAGCAAAAATGTACGTCCTATTCACCTCATTTCTTCTCCTTTTAACAGAAAAATTGTTCAATAATTACATGTGCCAAAATAAAGTTGAGATTGTTCTATAATAGTATATAACATTAGTGGCAAATAATACCCTTATAATTAGAAATAATTCACAGGGCCAGGAAGATATTTGGATGATTAGTCTTAAAACATGCCTTTAAAATAACATTTAAAATAGTAAAATGAGAATTCATTGTACCCTTTATATACTGCAGAATAACACTGAAAACAAGTTAGAATTTGTTTTCTCTAATTGCTTTAGTTTTATTGCAGCTATAGTATCTACTGATATCTCTCCCTGAATAAATCTGTACATAACATAAAGAATATAGCAACAAAATAGCTTTGCTTAGTGATCTTCCTGGCAAAAACTATTAGTAGTAGTAGTAATAAAGAAGTAATAAATGATAACTTTTAAAACATTAAATTTAATGTATATTATTTAATAGTATATTATGCAAGTTATTTTTTATTGAACTTAATGCACTTGTTTATAATGTACACTATTGTTTTATGAACCACTAAGTGAAATAATATTGCCACACGGTGCATTTACTTTACCACTTATACTTCTAATATCTTTCGTATAGTAAAAGCTCTTATAAAACAATTTAGCTACAAGATTTGTACTATGCATCAATGTTACGTATGCCCAAGAAGGAATATAGGATCAAATTAAGTTCAATCATTCTTTATGGTGTATTACCTTAACACTCAGAATCCAACTTGTCTGAATCAATTTTAAATTGTCAGTGTCTTATTTTCTACACAATATTCTCTCTGTATCATCAAAAATGTTGTGGATTTAGCATTTCATAAAAAGAGTGCTCCACTGGGGTTTTGGAGACATTTCTTTAAGATATTAACATTCACCAAGGTTTGTAGAGCTTTTTAAAAAAAGCAACCATTTTACAATTGGTGCTTGGCCAACAGTCATTGCAAGACTGATACTTTACAATGTAAAATGTAAAATAAATGCACTTTAAAATTGATGAAATATGTTAGCATAGGTTTGATTACTTGCATGATTTTGTTCAATTTAACATAAGCCACAAATTATTTATACGAATCATATGACTGATTTATTACATTTGGTAATTTCAAAAATTATTTTAACATTTAATATTTTAAAATGTTTCAAAATCATGTGTTCAACATGACATTGCAGATGATAGATTATTAGTCTTGTTTATGATCTTAAAATAATGGATATATGTCAGCAAAAATGCTATATAAATTTTTTTCTTCTCTTTTCTTTTTTTTTTTTAAGACAGAGTCTCGCTATGTCACCCTCAGTAGAGTGCTGTGGCATCACAGCTCACAGCAACCTCAGACTCCTGGGCTTAAGCCATTCTCTTGCCTCAGCTTCCAACTAGCTGGGACTACAGGCACCCACCACAACATTCAGCCATTTTTTTGTTGCAGCTGTCATTGTTGTTCAGCTGGCCCAGGCTGGGTTCAAACCTGCCAATGTCAGTGTATGTGGCTGGCACCATAACCATTGTGCTATGGGCACCGAGCCAGCACTAAAATACTTTCTAACATACACAATATAAGACTCCCTGCTAGCCAAAGAAATGGTAGTTGCTTAGATTCCTTTCTACCATAAGTTACTCCAAAAACAAAACAATGCAAATTAAAAGATAGGACTATACAAAAACCCCACCAGTAGCATAGTTTGTAAACAGGAATGTTCAAGCATGGAAACTGTTATAACCCAGCTCTCTTTCCCCCACCCTCTCCTGTTCCCTTACCCTCTCCAGCCCATTCCCCAGCCCATTCCTAGGCCCCCCAGAGTCAAAGCACAGAAAGTCTCAAGTTTCACAAAACCCCTAAATTCTCAGTAGATAAACATGGTGGAAAACTCACTGAGGCTTGCTCAGTAGATGAACAATGGTGAAAAACTCACCAAGGCTTGATTAATTACTGTTGTATAACCATAACCATTGTGATTTAAGATGTATCCATTGATCAATTATTGTTATATAATCATAACCACTGAGATTTGAAATGTATCCATTAACAACCAAGCTGTAACCCTGCCAATGGCAAAATTCTTCACCCCCCCACCCCCACCCCCCACTCCCCCCACCCCCGCTTGCTTAAGCTATGCATAGAAAAAAAGGATATAAAAGACAAAAAACCCTGCACTTCAGGGTGGGCTTGTCTTAGAACAACGCCCCCGCGCAGGTGCAAATAAATCACCAATTAATAGAATCTGAGTGGGTCCAAGATTATTTTTTCATAACCCCAAGGTCATTTCAAAATGACTGTTAGTAATGAAAGAATCAGCAGTAAACTGTAGAAAAAATGATGCAGGTGTACATTTTATGGCAAGTTTGAGGTGGGGGCAGGAAGGACCATGTGAAGAAAACATAGCAAGAGAAGACAAGAAAGAACTTAAGAGGACTTCAAAGTAGAAAATAAGATCACTGCCACAAATAAAATGTATATCTTAAGTCTAAAAATACTGAAATAAAAGGCTTTTTTTAAATTAAATCATAGCTGTGTACATTAATACTGTCATAGGGTATAGTGTGCTGTTTTTATATACAATTTGAAATATTTTCATCAGACTGGTTAACATAGCCTTCATGTCATTTTCTTAGTTATTGTGTGAAGACATTTATATTCTTCATTTAGAAAGATTCACATGTACCCTTATAAGATGAACCATAGACATGATCCCACCAATCACCCTCCCTCGAGAATTTTTAATAGTGATCAGCATCGTTTGTGGATTTTAAAGGGACTTTGAAGTACATAGGTGTGGCAGTTGGACTATGTAGCTACAGGAAAGCACAGTAGAAAAGAAAGGAGGGGTACATGCAATTGGTAGTGAAGAGAAAAGAAGCAATAGAGAAAAATTAAGGTTCTTGTAAATGAAAGATAAAATATTTAGAGGATAAACAGTCTTCAAATCAGTATAAAATAAATAAATGGCAAATTGTAAAATCCACTAAAAAATCTGCACTTTGCTCTTCTAAGAGTGGTTAATGACCAAGAAATGATATAAATTGCCCCAGTACTTCCACACTGCCAAATTAATAGGAGGGAAAGAACAGAATTTATATGTAATATTGAAATCAAATATAAAATGAAATTTAAATCACCTAGATTATTTTAAATGCTTTTTTGATAAAATAAAACCTAAATAAAATAAATGTTATCCTAGACTATTTTTAAGTGTTTTTTCAATAAAATACAACCTAGATTTAAAAGGAAACCATAAAAACAAACATGCAATCTAGAAAACAATGTTCCAATCTCAAATAAATAAAGTCAAATTAAATAATCAGATAAAAGTAATATAAATGAGAATTAGAAAATAACACATTTATAATTGAGGTAATTTAAGTCACATTTAAAAATCAAAATCCAAATAAAGAAATAAATAAATGAATGAGAAATGTAAATATACCCCAAACTAGGTCTATACCTTGAAAGGTCCTGCTAGATGCCTGGGATAATTAGTGCAAAAATATAAACCTCTAGTTTAAAAAAAAATCAAAGTAATAATAAAGAAAAAAAATCTCTGAGTCTCACTTCACAAAAAAAAACCTTAAAATAAACAACAACAAATTTAATAATAACCACAGCCAGCACCACCAAATTTGTTATAAAGATAAAAGCATTAGCTTGCATCAGACTTTTTCAAAAACAATGTGGAAATTAAGACAAAAGTGAAAAAATATTTTTAAAAAAAACCTTAAATATCCAATTAAATTCTCCTTTAAGTATCAAACTATACAAAAATATTTCACTGTACAAGAACTTAGGGAATTTGGCATCCATGAGCTCTTTGAAAAGTCTGCTAGAAGATAAACAGTCTCTACCCAATAAATTATAGTTGAGAGTCATCAGCAAAAGAGAGATGGTTACTATTTTAATGTAAAAATATGGAGTGCTAATATACAAAAATAGGGATAAGGATTTTTATAAGATAAAAGTGATACAATTGAAAGAGGAGGTGAAAGTGGAAATATTATGTATTTAATTTTGGTTAATAAGTAATAGTTGGAAGTGAAAAGATACATTTAAAAACTGATAATAAAGGGAAGAAATATAAATAAAAATAGGGGGAGATAAAGGATTTATGAATGTTATTAGAACACAAACCTTCTTGAATATACCATTTTTATAAATCACATATCAAAGTCTGTCTCATATGGAAATAATAAATGGTGAAAGGGAATAAGTATTAGTAGTTGAGGAGAAGAAAGATTATATTTTTGAATAGTTCTGATTATTTTTCTGTTCACATGTTTGGATAGTTCTGACTTTTCTAATCATGACAATATTTTACATACTGTAAATATTAAAGTCATGTTAAATATGTGGTGAATCCCAAATTAATTTTGATAGCCATAAATGTACCTGCATGTTTTACAAATGAATAACCTAATCACAATAGAGGGTATAAAAAAGAAAAAAATCAGTAACTTTTGGCAAAATTATATATTTTTTTATAATTTAAGGTAAAGACAAAATATATTATGCAAAAATATTGGACTCTATTAATTTTATTTTTCACAAGACTATTGGTTGGCAATTTATGTGTGTTCTGTAATTGAGAAGAGAGGTGAATATATTATGGATTTGGGAGTCAGGTTAATAACTGTCTGAGAATAAGAACTGAAAATAAGAAATTATGGAAGGATAAAATAACCCATCTGAATTACCAGTAGAAAATAACAGTTTTCAACATACATATGCACACATAGACTAATGGTGTAAGGATTATTTTGAGCTCTAGGCACTTGAAACTTCCCCTTTTCATCCTGAAACCATGAGAGAAAACTCCCATGTGAAAGATGCCCTTTCTATATCAGAAGGAAAGACCATTCGGATCAGTAGAGATAAAAAGATGAGGCTAAGAGAATTTTGTACAACCAGAATGCATGATTTCATAGCAATGTTATTAACAATTAGCAAATTTATACATTGTGTAAATGAGATGACTTTTCAGTACAGTTGAATTCCAATAAAGAAAGTAGAAAAAATAGAGATTCATCTTTGGCAATAACTAAAGTAATAAAATCCATGGGCAGGAAGCATAGTAGATGCTATGACTACATATCAATAAGATAAAGTTTTGCAAGATATTACATTTGCAGTCTTCAGATATCTTCATACAAAATATTTGTTAAATCCAATGGCAAAAGTAGTAAATTTACAGTGGAATGACCTGGTAATGTAGCAGGAAACTGCTTCATGGAAAGAAATAATCACCGGAACATCAGAGGTAGAAGAGGTAGTGGCTTTATTCCAATTGGCACAGCTGTTGCACACAAGAATCCAGAATGGCCACATTCACTAATCTACCCTGTTCCTGTCCTGTTATTGGATTTACAAGTAGACAGACAAAGGAATTACCATATGGCGTCTCATGGAAAGTGACAAAGCATGTGCAAGGTTTAGAGAAGCAGAAGCAAGCCACAAGCATTAGTTTCAAGGACCCAGGAAGCTAAGTTTTACAAGTTCTTATGGGCTGTGCTGTCCCACCCTGGGGGTAGGGTCTGCTAAGACCTGTGGACCTGATGCTGTGATGGACTAAAGAAATATTAAGTTAGGAATGATGATAAAGAAAGACACAAGAGACACATAATAGAATTTTCAAAGGTGGGAACACAGGGTACCACTGCCCATTTGTGGGGCTCCAATGGCCCCGAGCTTCTGTTCCACTAACCTTTTATTCAAATTTATTTGCCTAGATGGTAAGCCAAGGGAGAAAATAAAGATGGCAGCAGTTTCTCTGAGTGAGCATATCAGCTCCTATTATTATTATTATTATTATTAACTTTAAGGATCAGAGCAGTCTTCAGAAATCTGAAACTTGAACCTTGTGTGGGGGCAGCCTCCTGTCTGGAGTCACACACACAGATTCCCAGGGAGGTGTTAAATTCCTCTAGTTCCCTGTGGAGTAAAATGCCACTGGCATCAATCTCCTCTGAGGAATCAGTGGGAGAGAGGCATTTTCCTCTCATCACCACCACAGAGGATTTTCCTCTGCTATAAGGGATATAAGCCTCCCTACCTATATCTCAGGGCTCCAGCTGTTCCCTTGGTTTATTCCCCTGCAAAATGCAAATCTCCACAATGGATATCTGCTTTGTCTGTTTAATGGACAAGAAATGACCTCCATAATGTGTCTTTTCTAAATCTTTCCATAGCCACTTCTATGGTCATTGTTCTTTCCTGAGTGCCACAGACTCAGCAGGGGTGTTTGTAAACTGTATTCCCAACAAGCTGGAGTTTCAGGAAAGACCAGAAACTGGTTCAGATAAGAAATTTAGCAATGACTGGCTTAAAGGTAAGCTAGCTGACTTTTCTTTGTTCCCACTCCCTCAGCTTACTTTTTAATTTTCCCTTTTTCTGGGGGTGTTTTCCTCTGCCAAGAATAGGGTCTTTGGTCCCCATTCTGCCTGCAGTGATCAAAGTTAACGTCACAAATAATGGGACCAATAGGTGCCATGTACCTATACAGAGAAGGCATAAGATTATATCTGAGGTAATCGATATTACCAAAGTGTATAATGTGAATCTAATTATGAAAAGAAAATCAGGCAACTCAAAATTAAAATAAACTTTATGAAGCAATTATCTAGTCCTGAATCTTTTAATATGTCTGTCATTAAGACAAAGGTACAGCTTTCCCATATTGAGTAAAATTAGAAAAAATATGCCAATTAAGTGTGACCAGGGATCTTGGATTAGACTTAGAGCAGAGAATGAGCTTTGGTGAGAATATAAGGATAATTAGTGAAATTTGAATAAAGATTATAGATTAGGTAGTAGTATCATAGCAAAATTACTTTCCTTGTTTTGCTAATTATGTAAGAGTTAATATCTGAAAAATTTGGGTAAAGAAAATACAGAAACATTTTTACTGTTTATGGAGCTGTTTTGTAAGTATAAAATTATTTTTCTTCATAAAATTAAGAAAGAAAAACAGAAAAGTTAAAAAAATCATGCTATAGATCATAGTGTTCTAATATTTCATAACAATGAAGAAATAAAATTGAAGGGAAATAATAGGGTAAATGGAGCCAGATTTATAGAACATATAAATTCTAAATTCTGACTTATTGCTAGGCCTTTTACTTCTTCTTCTTCTTCTTTTTTTTTTTTTAAAGCCACCCGATGTGTAGCATTGTGCTGTGGCAGCCCAAGGAAACTAAAATAAATGCATTTCTAGAACTCAATTATTACATCAAAGTTCAGAAACTTAGTACTCTGGATTCACACTGACATTTTTCTTTCCAGAAAAATCATGAAAGTTCTTGTTTTATTATACAGATCAGCCTTTTACTTCTTTATCTAATTTTTAATTCCATAAAATACATTGAGAAAATATTATTTATATTATCTTTAAGATGAGAAAATTTTTTTTTTAAGATAAGAAAATTTTATATAGTTTTTATTGGATATGACCAGATTACTCCATGTTAAGCAAAACAAATCAGGACTAGCACATTTTTGGCTATAATTATATCCACAGTGCTGGAAGTTTTAGCCAATACAATTAGACAAGACAAGAAAATAAAGAGCAACTAAATGGGAGCAGAGGAGGTTAAACTCTCCCTTTTTGCTGATGATATGATCTTATACCTGAAGAACCCCAAAGACTCAACCACAAGACTCTTGGAAGTCATCAAAAAATAGAGTAATGTCTCAGGATATAAAATCAATGTCCACAAGTCAGTTTTTTTTTTTTTTTTAGAGAGAGACAGAGTCTCACTTTATCACCCTTGGTAGAGTGCCATGGCATCACACTGCTCACAGAAAACTCCAATTCCTGGGCTTAAGTGATTCTCTTGTCTCAGCCTCCCAAGTAGCTGGAACTATAGGCACCTGCCACAATGCCCAGCTATTTTTTTGTTGCAGTTTGGCCAGGGCTGTGTTTGAATCTGCCACCCTTGGTATATGGGTCCAGCACCCACCCCATTGAGCCACAGGTGCTGCCCATCAGTTACTTTTGTATACACCAACAATAACTAGGATTAGAGGTTAATTAAGGACACAATTCCCTTCACCATAGCCCCAAAGAAATGAAATTCTTAGGAATATACCTAACAAAAGCAGTGAAGGACCTCTATAAAGAAAATTATAAAATCCTAAGAAAGGAAATAGCAGAGGACATCAATAAATGGAAGAACATAACATGCTCATGGCTGGGAAGAATCAATATTGTTAGAATGTCTATACTTCCCAGAGTAATTTACTGATACAATGCCATCCCTATTAAAATACCAATATCCTACTTTCAAGACTTGGAAAAAATGATTCTGCAATTTGTATGGAACCAGGAAAAAAACCATATAGCTAAGGCTGTTCTTAGTAACAAAGATGGGGATATCACTATACCAGATTTTAGGCTGTACTACAAGGCCATAGTGGTCAAGATAACATGGTACTGGCACCAAAATAGAGACATAGAAATTTGGAATTGAATAGAAAACCTGGAAATGAAACCAACAACTTACAGCCACCTAACCTTTGATAAACCAAACAAGAGCATCCACTTGGGGAAAGATTCCCTATTTAATAAATGGTGCTGGGAGAACTGGATATTCACATGTAAAAGACTGAAATTGGACCCACACCTTTCTCCACTCACAAAAATTAATTCAAGATGGATGAAGGACTTAAATTTAAGGCATGAAATGATAAAAATTCTCAAAGAAAGAATAGGAAAAACATTGGAAGATATTCACCTGGGGAAAGACTTTATGAGGAAGACTGCATGGCCATAGCAACACCAATAATAAACAAATGGGATTTAATTAAACTGAAAAGTTTCTGTATAGCCAAGGAGACAATTACCAAAGCAAATAGACAACCTACTCAATGGGAAGGGATATTTGCATATTTTGAATCAGACAAAAGTCTAATAACCAGGATCTATACAGAACTTCAATTAATTTACAAGGAAAAAACCCACAATCCCACACATCAATGGGGAAGAGACATGAATAGAATCTTCTCTAAAGCCCATAGACAATGGCTACTAAACATATGAAAAAGGGCTCATCATCCCTAATTATCAGAGAAATGCAAATTAAAACCACCCTGAGATATAACTGCCAGTGAGAATGGCCTATATCACAAAATCTCAAAAGTGCAGATGCTAGGATGGATGTGGAGAGAAAGGACCGCTTTTTCACTGCTGGTGGGACTGCAAACTAATACAACCTTTTTGGAAGGAAGTATGGAGAAACCTTAAAGAAATCAACCCAGACCTCCCTTTTGATCCTGCAATACCATTACTGGTCATCTACCCAGAACGAAAAAAAAAAAGCCTTTTATTATAAAGACAATTGTATTAGGCTGTTTATTGCAACCCAATTTACAATTGCTAAAATGTGGAAATAGCCTAAATGTCCTTCAACCCAGCAATGGATTGGTAAGCTGTGGTATATGTATACCATGGAATATTATTCAGTCATCAAAAATAATGAAGATTTTACAGTATTTGTACTAACCTGGATGGAGGTGGAACACATTATTTTTAGTGAGGCATCACAGGAATGGAGAAGTAAGAATCCTATGTATCCAACTTTGATATGAAGACAATTAATGACAGTTAATGACATGATGAGGCATAGAGAAAGGGGAGACCAGACAGACAAGGAGGGATGGAGTGTGGGCAAGAAAAAAGAAAAAAAAAAAAAGAAAATAGTGACTAACTCATATAAATTGTATTTAATTTTGACCAAAGTACATTACTTAAACATTAATTTTTAATTTAACATGTTAATGTTATCATATTGCATCCTCATTTATAAGTGAAATATGTTTGTAATTTCTCCTTTATGATAATATATTTTCTTTTTCTATTGTCTATAAGATTTGGCATGATCTGTTTTTTTGAAATTATCTGTTACTTTTATTTATAAATATTAGTTATCTATCTTTTTGAGACTTTGAAAAAAACAAAATAAGAAGTTAACTGATCAAAGTATTTTATAATAGACATACTTCTATCTGACAATGTGAATGTTACTTTCTTTGCATTATTATTATCATTATTGCTTAATATTTCATTGCAACAACTGTCTGATTTCTTTTCTGAATGTATTTATCTTCATTCATTCTTTAGGAGGTTTTTGTTTTCAATCCTTATGTTAAATATTGTTATTGTCATTAAATTTAGCCTTTTTAATTTTGTGAAGGCAAAAGTGGAAACCTAATATACACACATATAAGTAAGAAAAATAAATTTTAAAAAAAGAAAAAAAAGAAAGTCCACTAAAAATATTAAAAATAGGGGTGGCACCTATGGCTCAAAGGAGTAGGGTGTGGCCCCATATGCTAGAGGTGGCAGGTTCAAACCCAGCCCAGGCCAAAAACTGAAAGAAAAAAAAATTAAAAATAAGTCAATGGAAAAAAAAAAAAAAAAACTAGAAAGCCATCAATGTTTTCTGTATCTCATAATTTTCCAAACTTGCAGAATTTTTAATCTTGATTTCTCCATCTTTTCAAACTTACTTTCTGTACTTCTTGGTCCATGTAATAGATTACAGAAACCCCTAAATCTTAAAATTATGTATTCTAGACATACAGAGGTAACTAGATCACCCAAATTTCAATTTGAAGTTTTGAAGCAGTACAGACAGAGTTGATTCACGTTAAATCCTTTATTCTCCTTCTATGGAGGGATACAAAGAGAGAGAGAGAGATAAGACATATCCAACAATGTTTCTAGAACCATTAAATACATGAGTGCTATTTTTTCCTCCTCCACTTACCTCTGGCTCTATTATGTATCTTCTTCCTTGTTTAAACCAGCTCTCTGTAATTTTTTCACTTACATCATGACTAACTTTACCTACACACACAGTCTCTATTAACTAGCAAAGCAAATCAGCTTGATCTGACATACACACAGGTTTGATCAATTGTGACTGGATCTCTTGCACTTAGAAACTGCAATCACATGTGCCTAGAGCCTGGAAAATTCTGGAATAAAAGGAAGGTGCTGGATATAAGAGCAGACATTCGAAAGCTGCCACACTGACTGGATTTGAATTCTAGACCCATTAACTGTAGATAAATGACCTTGAAAGCAAGGTCCTCTCAGAAACATTTTTCTAATTTGTTTTAAGAAACATTCAGATTTATTTTTTAAAGTATTGTTTTAATACATTTAAGATCATTTAGAAAAATCCCTGACACATGTTTACCACCAGGTAAATATTATTTGTATATACTTTTATCAGAAGAAAATAGATATGCTTGGCAAAAGTGCAAGAGTAGAGGAGAAAAATAGTGCAGACATTATCAATGAAAATATGAGTTTGGATGTAAAGGAAATAAAATACTATTTGATTAAAGGAAAATAGAGTGAGGGCAAAAATATGAGTATGGACAATTATAAAAATTAGGGAGAATCTCTGAGGTTAAGAAGCCCACTCATCCTACCTTTAGCCTCAAATATTACTTTGGATATAAAGTACATGAATAAGCCTCACTAAAAATGCTGTTCCAATATAATCTATATAAAGAGTCTATATATTTGCCAAGAATTACTGGTTGTGAAAGAAAAGTGAGTGTCAGATTCAGCCTTTCAGAAGAAGAGACCTATTTATTTATTTTTTATTGGTATTGTAGCTACTAGATCATCATACTGTTCGTCTTATTTGCAATGTCCTTTTTGGCCTTGCATTTCAGGCAAATATAAATCAAAAGCCTTTAAAGTTATGGATCTTGATGATTCACAAGGTAATCTTGCAAACACAGCAGGGAAATATACGATTTGCAAATTGCTTAACTGACATCTCCACTATTATCCTAAAATATCATTGCAGTAGAACTCATTTTATAATATTTCAGCTTGATTATATTTTAAAACTTTACCTTTCTCAAGATAAATATATTGCCTCTCATTTGCATACTTTTATTTTTTAAATTGCATATGTATTGAAGGGCAGGATTCTTTATTTCAGAATGACTAAAAGTTCTCTTTTTACATGAGCTATTCTTAAATTTGTTAAACTTCTCATATGAATTATTTAAAAATTTCTTTGCACTTGAATTCTTTATAATTACAAGTTATGATTGGATTTGGCTATAAATTAATATTACTACATTGCTACAGATTTTCAATTTTGGATTATGCTTACTCCATGAAAAATGCCTATTGAATGTAGAATTCATCTCTGGTTCTTCGGTGCTTTCAAATGATGATAATATCTTTAGTGCATTTTTTTCATCAATCTAATATACTTTTCCTACAATGAGCATTAAATGTACTTAATAATGGAACACATAATTCTTTTCACTCAAGAAGGTCGTACAGCAAAATATAACTGTAGAGCTATATTCCCATAGACTTTTATTAATTAAATCTAGATTTCATAATAACATTGTCACTATGATTTCAATACAGGCATATGCTTTTACATACATTTAAAGAATAAAATAGAAATTATTTTCAGATCTTAAAAAATATCTTTACCATTCTATACCTTGTCAAGTAGATATTGCAAGGTTTAATTAGAGAGGTAGTGTTCAGTTCAAGAAGTAATAGACTACAAGATATTTTAATGGCAAAGCAAATAACATTTTATAGATAAGAATAAGAACTAATGCAAATTATGATTAAGAACCTTGCTAGTTTTAATGATTAATGATAATATTTTATGGGTGAATAAGCAAGAATTTTAGATATACACATATACATATAAACATATTTATATGTATACAGGTGTACATACATACACATATGCATTTATATATTCTATTATTAAAATGAACTTATGTTTCATCTTAAGGTATACATCTTAGTCCTTCAGAATTAACATTAAGTGAAGAGAAATAAGAATATATTTGGTATGAAGAGAAATGTTGCTTTTGATGTGAAAATATATTTTCACAAAGAAAAAGGTTGACTTAAAATAGAAATGTTTCTTATCTTCAGGTATTCAACCTAATTTAATTCATATTATGGCAATGTCTTTAAAGATAGCCACTTTGATCCAGTCGTCATTTAGAATTGACATCAATGGGAATAAGCATTGAAAAAGAAGAAAATGAAAGACCTGAAGTATATGTACAGCAATGTGATACTTAGAACTCCTATTGTCAATCTAGGGATTTTATATGGAAATTTATAGAGAACATTTAGCAATGACAACAAAGCAGCATTTTCTTGAACATTTGACCTGCAAAAGTTATGTGCCAATCCTGGTAAAATATTTCAGTGATTCAGATTTCTGGCACAAACAGATCAAATATATGGCCTTCCCATGTATTTCATTTGGCTTCAGCTATAGAATATTTTCTGATCTAGCCACTAAACTGAGAGAGGGAAGGGAAGCCAAAAGCCTAACAAATAATGTGATATTGAAAAATATCTAGTAAGGGTAGTCAGACTTTTTAATATCTCATTTAGGTGTGCAATCCAGGAAATCAAAATATAAAATATATTATAGATAATTTGTTAGTGATCATTCATAAAAGGAAAGGATGCAAGATACAGGAAAAAAGTATCCATGAAAATGTTAAATTCTCTGCATCAGGCTTGCAAAGATTCCCCATATTTACTGAGAGAATAAATTCAGTTACTCATAGTTATTGAAGTCTGAGGACTCTGACTCTTCAAGCTGTGCTATTAGTTTTTCATTGGTAACATAATCATCTCAAAAATAATTTACTAGCATTCCAACCTATTTTCAACCAGTTAGGCCCAACTGGTATTAGCACCATGGTAATTCAGTCTTTCTTACTGTATCCCTCAAATTCTTTTCTTTCTATCTTTGATTTCTCCTCCCCACCTCTTATTTCTTTTTCCTCTCATCTCTTCTCTTTATCCTTCAAGTTAATGATGGCTTTCTTGAAGGTCATAGTTTTTTCTTCTTTCTTTATTTATTTTTTTAAAGCTGAGTCATAATGCACCTTTTGGACCAAAGGACAAAAAAAAAAAAAAAAAAAAAAGACTAAATAGAAACAAGAAAGTAAAATCTCTGATAACGTCAATCAGAAACAAAAATGGGGAATAACAATAAACACCACAGAGATACAAGAGATTAGATCTCTGACTACTACAAGAAACTCTATGCCCAGAAATTTGACAGTATGGAGGAACTGGACCAATACCTGGAATCACACCCTTCCCCTAGACTTAACCAAGACAAATAGATATCTTGAACAGACCAGATCTTCTATGAGATCAAAGAAACCATAAAAATCTGACAACAACAACAAAAATAAAAAACTAGGATCACATGGCTTCATACCTGAACTCTGTCTGTGAAACCTTCTAAGAAGAGCTGGTACCTATATGGCAGAATCTAATTCAAAACATGGAGAAAGAAGGAACCTTCCCCAATATATTCTATGGAGCAAACATCTCCCTAATACCAAAACCAGAAAAAGACCCAACGAAAAAGGAGAACTACCGGTCCATTTCACTAATGAATATACATTCAAAATTACTCAATAAAATTTAGCCAATAGAGTGCAGATACACATTAAAAATTATATATCATGATTAAGTAGGTTTTATACTAGGAATGCAAGCCTGGTTTAACATATGCAAATCCATAAATATAATTCATCATATCCATATAAGCAAAAAAATAAAAATTCTATATGATCTCAATAGATGCAGAAAAAACATTTGGTATAATTTAGCATGCTTTCCTAACAAGAACACGTAAGAATGCAGGCATAGGTCTTGCTTTTCTAGTCAGACTGAGGCCATCTATGACAAACTTTCAGCTAATATCATATTGAACAGAGTAAATGTGAAAGCTTTTCCTCTTAGAACTGGAACTAGACAAAGATGTCCTCTATTGCCACTGCTATTCAACATAGTGCTGGAAGTTCTAGCTAATGCAATCAAGCAAGAGAAGAATATAAAAGGCATCCAAATGGGGGCAGAGAAGGTCAAACTCTCACTCTTTGGAAATGATAGGATATTTTACTTATAGAACCCCAGAGACTTGACCACAAGATTCTTGGAAGTGATCAAGAAGTACAGTATCATCTCAGGGTATTCAATCAATGTCCATAAATCAGTAGCCTTTGTATATGCCAATAACCACCAAAGACATAATTACCTTCATACTAGCTTCAAAGAAAATTAAATATCTAGGAATATCCCTAACAAAAGAAGCATAAGATCTCTGTAAAGAGAAGTATGAAACACTGAAAAAAGAAATAACACAAAATATGAACAAATGGAAGAAAATATCATGCTATTGGCTGGGAATAAACAACATTATTAAAGTGTCTATTCTACCTATAGCAATCTACAAATTCAATGCAATCCCCATTGAAATACCAACATCATATTTTGAAGAACTGGAAAATCATTCTTTGGAGCCACAGAAAATCAGTATAACCAAGGCAAATTTTGATAATAAAAACAAAGCTAGATGCATCACTCTACCATATTTTTTACTATACTACAAGTCCACAGCAAGCAAAACATGGTATTGGCACAAATATAGAGACATAGACATATGAAACTGAATATAAAATGCAGAGATGAAACCAATCTCTTATAGCCATCTGATCTTTGATAAACCAAACAAAAACATACACTGGGGAAAGGTTTTCTATTCAATAAATAGTGCTGGAGAAGTGGGTAACACATGTAAAACACTGAAACAGGATGATGCACACCTTTCACCACTTTTGGGGGTGGGACACAAATACAAGACAGATTCTACCTAACAAATTCAAATATTGTGACCGGGCTGTTTGTACTCTCATAGTAACCTGAACTAAGCAATAAATAATACTAATAATATTTTATCAATTTAAACTTAAAAGTTTAAGCAGTCTGTAATTTTTTGATACAAATATTTATTATGTTTGTAATATTGGTTTTTTCTTCACTGTGTTGTGTTCAATGATACTGTTTAGTTCAAGTTTGCTTTTGAGTACATTCATCATCTGTAGGATTACTGATAAACATAGCTCTCATCTAGTCTATATCATTCAATTGACTTAGTTTAAATAATTTTCCCAAATATGAAGGTAACATATAATGTGTTTATTTGAATATGTTACACATAGAAAATTAGTTACAGTGATGTCTATTTAGATCATAATCAGCAATTAAATTGAAATACTTGTAATTTCAAGAGAGTTAAATTGTTTTCAGTAAAATAGTAAAAAACTGTTGTGTAAGAAAAGGATTTAAATATAAGAAAGCAATCAATATTAAGATACCTTTTTTTCCAAATAGAGAATGAACTTGATAAATGTTCCCTAAATAGTCAAATGACAATATCTAAAATTCATCACTTAAATTCAAAGTTAGATATCTACCAAAAATTTTTAAACAATTTTAACAAAATCTTAGCTTGAAAATCTGGCAAGCTGGGGCAGTGCATATGGCTCAAAGGAGTAGGGTGCTGGTCCCAACTGGAGGTGGCAGGTTCAAACCTGGCCCTGGTCAAAAAAAAAAATAAGAAGGAAATCTGGCAAGCTATAAACTAACTTGTACTCTTAAAAATATAATGGGCAAAGAATGTATGAGTAATGATTATTTCCATTATAAATTTTTGTTTGAAAATTATTCAGAAAAATTTAAAATACTATTTTACATTCAGTGAAAGATATTCATTTAAATCTTCAAATAATGTTCACAGAACAGAGGCTCTTTTGACCAATATTGAGACCTTTCTAATCATATCAAAAATTAATTTATTCAAATTTTGAAAAACTGTGGTGAATATTACAATATCAAACACCCCAAAATTGCAACTTTTGGTATATTTTGTCCCATGGGACTTTTAAATTTCCGAGTAAGTGTTTTATTGAGTTCAAAGACTATAATATTGAACTCTTCACAGACATGTTTTAATATCTTTACATTTATGAGAGAATATCAGCTAGGTGTGCAAAGACATTAGTTGAGATAACAATTGACTGGGCTCTAGCTGTATTAGGTAATAGTCTGGACTGATTTAAACCTTAAAACAATAGACAGATTTTTCCCTATTGATCTATTTCACTCTTCAATATCAAAAATATTTGTGCTCAGTTTTCTTAAACAGATTCTGTGGGAAGTGCAATGAATACAGTCATTTTAAGTAATTATGTATAAAAGAATCATGACGTCAGATTTAAGAATTAGATAACAATTAATTTAATAAACTTAGTTCTGTGTCATTGCTTTTTTGTGTGTAGTGGAAGTGTTTTAAGAAGTTTTACACTACTATTAATTAAAATACAAAATCACTTTAAAATAAAAGTAATGCTTGCTTAAAAAATTATTTTGCCAATGCCAAAAATGGCCTTTGATTTCAATTTTCTCATAGATAATGTACTGAAAATGAGGGAGCTCAGTTTAGAGCTAATAGAGAAGAAAAAGCATGTTTGAACTAGTAAGATAGGTACCTACAAGCATTGAACTAGTAAGATAGGTACCTACAAGCACTGAACTAGTAAGATAGGTACCTACAAGCATTTGTGCTGATACAATACAGATCAAAAATGGTGATCGTAGATATTTTTCATACATTAATTAATATTGAGAAGATATTAATTCGCAACTTATAATGTTATGTATATTGGCGAAAAAAGCTTAGAGAAAATTTTAAGAAAAGTTTCCAATACTGGTAAATGTAGAGCCACTTTTATGCATGTTGCATTTTCTCTGAAGAAACGAATCACAGGGTTGGTTAGTACAAGCTGCAAGGAGAGAGGGTCAGCCAGCAGAGAACAAGCCCCTCAGCTCCACAGGGTTTTTATTAGAATATATTACAATTTCAACAAGTATCAGTTCTCACAATAAGTAATAGTTCTCACAGCTCAAAGTTTCTTTGCTCAACAACCTTTTCTTAACAAGAGAAACCTAAACATTTCCTTGAAAGCTTCCTGATCCTCCCAGTGAGAACACAGAGCTGCTTGGTGGCATGCCCAGCCAGGCTTCAGATGCTCCTGTGCTTGCATCAGGAACTCTCTAAACAGTCTCAGGACCTGTAAGGTCGAAGTCAGGTCACGGACAGAGGAAAAGTCCATCTGCAATGCATCACACCTTTGAATTTGACATTAAGAATCCCGTATTTACACAATGGTCAATATACTGAACTGAGACAAATGTAATGTTTAAAGCTGATACATTTTTACTTAAAAGTAAAATAAGTTATTCTCAAGTAGATAAACTAGTGTTAATGTGTTGTCAAATATTGAATAAAATATTCTTTTGATCTTTGTTTGGTCCAATAATTGGAATAGTTTAGGTTGTTTGGAAAAACTTTGGTATATGTAAGCCTATATTTCCCACTGTAACTTTTTTGAAAACTAAAGACAGATATATTCCTTTGGAATGAAGTTTAGCTATCAAATTGAGATGAACTATAAGTTTATCATATTCAGCCTTTAGAAAATTTAATATGAAAGTAATGAAAATACTTTATTGTTAATTTATATCAGTTAGGTATTAAAATAATAGCTTGATATGTTGTGCCACACATAATACATTATTAAAATTAATTTCCCCTTTTACATTTTTTAGCATGTCTAATACAAATTTCAAATTTCATAATGTATCTCATGGTACATTTCTATTGGAAAATACTTATCCAGGGAATCTAATCATCCTTGTTTCAAATAAAATATCTTAAAAGATGACTTACATCATTCGAGTTTTTTTTTTTTCTAACTTGTACCCTCTATAATATAAAGGGTCTAAGAATGTATTGCGTAACCATTCTAACTCATGCATAAGTTCACTGAAGATCTGTTACCCAGTATTTCACTTACACTTATGTTTAAAAAACATTTGTTTTCAATTATATCTTTCTGGCTTCTCTCTCTATATTCACTATCCATTTGACAAAATACTTGATGTATTGAAATATTTCTATTTTCAAATTTTAGAGGAATACCGTGCTTCTTTATTACATCAGTATCCATTAATCAAAAAAAAGTTGTCTCAATTAAACACATCGTTCATGATTTATAGTCCTCAATATTATACATCATTTTCATATTTAGACCTGTTCTCACTAAACAATTCTAAGTACTTAATGTATTGAAAACATGGTGTTATTTTTGCTAAATGTTAAAATACCTTCATGTAAAAATCCAGCCTCTTGGTTAAACATAGAAGTAAATTACAAATCAAAACGTAGAAAAAATTAAAATGCCCTCTATAGGGTTAGATGACATTAATGTTCATTATTGCTTGCACTCTGCTATTGATATTTTCTTTTTTTTTAATTTCAGAGTAATATAAGGGCACATGCAATTAGATTACATTGTGTTCATTAGGTAAAATCCAAGTTCTAACTGAGCCCTTTACCTAGGAAGTGTCCTGTATTACCTCTACATTGTACCCTTTAGATGAGATCTTACCTCTACCATTACCCCTCCTTCCAATCTTGAATTTAATTGTGTTTTTCTTTTCCTTGTAGTTGTACATCTACTAGCTTCATATTAGTCTTGAGTACACTGAATGCTTGCTTTTGAATGCTTGTGATACTTTACTTAGGAAGATGTTCTCCAAATCCTTCTGGGTAAATACAGAAGAAGTAAAGTCTCCATCTTTACTTATGGTTAAATAGTGTTCATGGGATATATATATATATATATATATATCCATGGGATACATTTTATACACACACACACACACACACACACACACACATATATGTATATGTAGTTTATTTATCCATTCATGGGTTGATGGGCACTTGGGTTGTTTCCACACTTCAGTAATTCTGAAATGAGATGCAATAAACTTCATATACATAGAAAACACCATGGTCTCAGCCACAAGACTCTTAGAGGTGATCAAGAAATACAGTAACATCTCAGGATATAGAATCAATGTCCACAAATCGGTGGTCTTCATATATTCCAAGAACACTCAAGTTGAGAATCAAATCAAAGGCACAATTCCCTTCATAAGAGCTTCAGAGAAAATGAAATATCTTAGAGAGAGAGAGAAAAAAAAAACAGTGAAATCCCAAGGGAAAACAAAATGGCAGAAGATGTTAACAAATGGTAGAACGTACCTTGCTCAGGGCTGGGAAGAATCAACATTGCTAAAATGTCTATACTACATTAAGTGAGCTACAGATTTGTGCAATTCCCACTAAAACACCAAGAACATACTTTGAATAACTGGCAAAAGTAATTTTTTCATTTCAGAATGAACCAGAAAACAGCACAGTCAATGCAATTCTAAGAAATAAAAACAAATCTTGAGGCATCATGTTATCAGACTTGAGGTTTTATTACAAGTCTGTAGTGATCAGAACAGCATGGGATTCACATAAAAATGGTGACACAGGTCTATGGAACAGAATAGGAAACCAGCCTCATAATGCCATCTAATCTTTGATCTTTTTCCTTCTAAAAAACATAATCTCAAAAAAAAAGTTTGAGGAGTTTTATAATTGCCATCTACTCGAGGAGAAGTTCCTGAAATGGAAAGAAGAATTTATCTTAACAAATGGAGACTCCACAAGTGACTTAGTGCATTGTCCTTCCTTGATTTGAATTCATCTATAATGAGCTGAATTTTTCCTTTCACTAAAAGGAGATGAAAGATATGTTCAGCTGCTATAAATGGTTCCAATTATATAAGGAGAGAGAAAGTTATATCCCAACTGCAATATTAACTTTAACTTATAATGGTTAACAACTGAAAATGAGATGCTAAGCTAATAATTATAGAAAGATTATTGTATGGACTGTGACATTGACCATCAGCTATAGTTGACTATCAGAATGATGACAGAAAATCATAGCATTCTGTCAAGGAATTGAAGACTGGAAGTTTGCTAGATGCAGTCAGTAACTTTCAGTTTCTGACAGGGATATCTTCATATTCTAAAATAGTCGTTCTCAACCTTCCTAGTGCTCCAGCCCTTTTTCCAGTTCCTGTGGGTCAAGAACCACAGTTTGAGAACTGCTATTCTAAAAGAATTCAAGTTAATTCATGTAGAAAATTATATTTCTGTTTCAGTGATTAAGATTTCAGAAGACTCCCCCAAAGTAAGGAGCAGACTTACTAAAGTATTTAATATTGGTTGGTCATGATGGTTCATACCTGTAATCCTAGCATGCTTGGAGGCCAAGGCAGTTAGATCACTTCAACTCAGGAGTTCAAGACCAGCCAGAGCAGGAGTGATACCCTGTCTCTACCAAAAATATAGAAAAACTAGCTGGGCATTGTGGACACCTTTAGTCCCAGCTACTTGGGAGGCTGAGACAAGAAGGATCACCTGAGCTCAAGAGTTTGAGCTATGATGTCACAGCACTCTATCCAAGGCAACAGAGTAAGACCCTATTTCAATGAATAAAAAAATAAAATAAAATAAATAGATAAATCATAAATATTACTTAATATTATTTTATTTTAATATAATAATTTTCTTATGATTTCTTTTCACTGAGAATTATATGACCACTTGCATCAATCTAATAGTTATTGCTTATATAGTCTATAAAGTAAAAAATAGCTTATTTTGCCATTTGTCCACTCTTGTCCTTTCTGTTCTCCAAGTTGTCACTGTCAGAAGACAAGTACTATACACACAACTGACAGAATACAAAGGAAATTCATTTTGTAGGTCTCTTAAAGCATGGACATTTTCTGAAAAGTTGGGTTAATATTTGCAAATTTAGGCTATGATGTAATCTACAAGCTACAAACACAGAGGTTATGACATCTATCAATTAAACATTCAATACTCTGTCTGCTGTGAAAATTTATTAATATTTTTGGAAATTAATAAAGCAAAATCAAAGAAAACCTAATTGAAGCTCTTTATGACTGAGCTGTAACAAATTGAGGAATCTACCAGTTAGGTTAAAACAAGGCTCCTGAGTATAGACAATAGAATTTAATATATGTTGTAAGAATGAACAAAGCAAAATCCAAAACTGATACAGTGAATTTAAAATTGTACTGGTAGTCTGGAGGCAGATGAAGGAAAAGTGAAATCTGCTCAATTTTTTTCTAGCGCTGTTGGGTTTGAGGGCTCTGAGAGATTCTCCAAACCAATTCAAACATGGCCTAATAAGTGCTAAAAATATGAAAGAGGGAGAAATACAGAATATAAAATGACATTAATATATCAGCTCTTCTTTTAGAAAAATTAAAAATATTCATTTATGGCTTCTATGGATTCTGTTGGCATAGTAATGTCTTCATTAACGATGCAAACATAGTGAACACATGGAGTTCCCAATTCAAATTAGAAATGAGAGTCTTAATTCGTTATAGGAACTTGTTGTACAGATTTAGACTAGATATTTTCCTCCTTAGTTTCTTCTCACAAAATCTTCAAGTAAGTATTGTATAAAATACCAAGTCCAGGGTGCCTGTGTTTAAAAAGAGTAGGATGTAGGGTACTGGCCCAATATACTGAAGTTGGCAGGTTCAAACCTAGCCCTGCCCCCCCAAAAAATTAAAAAACAACAAAAAAAAAATGCCCCCCAAACAAAACAAACCACCAATTCCATGAAGTGAAAACATGTCAAGGTGGTATTTATGATGCTAATTAAGCTGGAAGATAAAGATGGTCTTCTTCATAAGACTAACAATAAAGCACCAGGACATCCACATGTGTGGGGTTGGGAAATGGTGCTGTCTTAGTGTAGCTGACCAAAATTTCCAATACATTCATCAAGACAATTCTTTGTGCTCACATCTATTAAACCAAACAATAACTATTAAACTCTTATGTACCCTAATAAAGAACTCTAGGAAAAAGCATTGAGAGGAATACAAGGGCAAGCATACCTAGAATTGCATCACTTCTCTGTCTTCCAGACTGGAAGATTTCCAGTCTTCCTATTTCAATGCAGTATAAATCAGATAATTCATATTAATAAATAAAGAAATAAAAAGAAGATTAATCATTCCATGTTTTGCTTTATACTAAATTACAAATTAGTATGTATTTAAACACATTTTTTAAAAATCTCAGATTAACAGGAGGGTATTTTTTTTAGAATTATACTATTATACTTGGAAAGATTAGATCAGATAATGTAACCTAAGTTTGTATTTTGGGAAAAATACATTCATTCAACAATATTTAATTGAACACATATTCCCTTTCAGGCATTGTTCTAGCTGTAGAATATATCAATGAATAAAATGAACAAACAATACTATCCTTGTAGAGCAGTGGTTCTCAACCTTCCTAATACCACCACCCTTTAATACAGTTCCTCATGTTGTGGTGACCCTCAACCATAAAATTATTTTCATTGCTACTTCAAGAAACAACAGAAATAATTTGTTGTGGAGGTCACCACAACGTGAGGCACTGTATTAAATGCTCGAAGGATTAGGAAGGTTGAGAACCAGTGGTGTAGAGTACATTTTAGTGGGGAACAGGAAACCAATAACAACATAATACAGTCATGTGAAACTTGAAGATAAGGACACAGTCTGAGAAATACATTGTTAGACAACTTCATTTACTCATAAATATCATAGAGTGTTCTTACACAAACACAGATGGTATTGCCCACTACACACCTAAGCTGTATAGCATAGCCTATTTCTCCTGGGCTATAAACCTGTTCACCATGTTACTTTACTAAATAGTATAGGCAGTTTTATCACCATACTAAGTGTGTGGTATGTTTATCCAAACATATCTGGACAAGGCACAGTAGAAGTATAGTATAAAATATAAAAAACAAAAAGTACAACTGTGTAGGGCACTTATGATGAATAAAGTTCCAAGCACTGAAACTTCTCTGGGTGAGTCAGTGGGTGAGAGGAAGTAAATGTGAAGCCCTTGGACATTACTGCACACAGTGGCAGTCTTTATGAACACTGTATACTTAAGCTGCACCAAATATAATAATTTCCTCATTAGTAATGAATTAATTGTAGCTTATTGTAATTTTTTTGTTTTATGAACTTTTAATTTTTTTTTTTTGAGACAGATTCTCACTATGTCACCCTCAGTAGAGTGCCACAGCATCACAGCTCACTGCAACCTCTAACTCTTGGGCCCAAGCAATTCTCTTGCCTCAGCCTCCCAAGTAGCTGGGACTACAGATGCCTGCCACAACATCTGGCTATTTTTTGTGCAGTTGTCATTGTTGTTTAGCAGGCCTTAGCCCAGTTTGAACCTGCCAGCCTTGGTGTATGTGGCTGGCGCCCTAAACACTGAGCTATAGTGGCCAAGCCAACTTTTTAATTTTTTAACCTTTTTAACTTTTTATAAAAATACTGCTTAAAACACAAGTGCATTGTATATCTGCACAAAAAATTTATTTCCTGGTATGATTACTGAAGCTTTTTCTCCATGTTTATAATGTTTGTTTTTCTTTTTCTTTTTTTTACTTTTCAAATTTTTTTTTAAAAATGAGGATGCAAACACACACTAGCCCAGGCTTACATAGGGTGAGACATGGGAATCATCAGTATCACTGTCTTACACTTCCTATTCTTATCACACTAAAGAGACTTTTAGGCAGTAACAAGCATAGAATAGTTATTACCTATAGTAACAATGCCTTCTTCTGGAATTCTCCTAAGGCTGGGTTACTGATAACATTTTTTTAAAAAGTAGAATTAGTACACACTAAAGAAATGATAAAAGGTATAGTACAATAAATGCATAAAATAATAGCATACTTATGAACTATCAAGTATTATGTACTATACATAATTGTATAAATATGTACTATACTTTTGGATGACTGGCAGTACAGTAAGTTTGTTTAAAGCAGCATCAGTACAAACATATGACTAATGTGTTTTACTGTGACATTATGACAGTAGCTACATCATTAGGCATTGGGAATTTTTCAGCTCCATTATCTTATAGGCCAACTATCTTATACATAACCTATTGTTTATGAAAATCTTGTCATGCAGCTCATGATTATAAAGGTGATTAGAAATACAGCATGGTTTGAAATGAAAACTGATAAGTAATTAAAGAAAATGTATAGCAGGATAAGAAAGATGAGGAATGCTAGTGTGGTGGGAAGATAGAAGATGGAGCTAAATTATGTAAGGTAGTTAAGTCAGATTCACTTAAAAGCTGAGCTTTGGGCAATATTTCAAGAAAGTAAGACCCTTAGGAAAATAAATTAGAAAAGAAGAAAATTCAAGACAAAGGAGTAGTTAAAGGTGTGTAATCCAATGTGGTAGTCATTAAATTGCAAGTAGGAATTTAGCACTTGAAGTGTGGTTGGTGAGCTAAATATCTAAATTTTCAAACTTATTTACTCATGATTTATTATGATTTGATTATAAAATGAATAATTTAAACATTTTTGGAATAAGTTGGGTATGTAAATCATTTTCAACTTTAAATAGATCGAGTGTTAGCAATAAAAATTTTCATGCACATTAAGATGTGTTATAAAAGTAAATAAAATATGTACAAATTTGGAAACTTTATATAAGTAACAATATAAAATATCTCATTAATACTTGTATATTAATTAAAATCAAAGTGATAATATTTTGGATGTGTATTAATATAAATTAAACTAACTATATTATTGGATTTAGTTCTGTATGGCTGGCTAGAGACATTGGCTTCCAATTTGATTCAGAAAGAAGTTTTAGATGGAGAAAAAACACTTGAGTATAATTCTGAAGGATTAGTGCCCAAACCTATCATAGATTCCACACAAAGAAGTTAAGGAGCAGAACAAAAAGAAGCTAAATATCAATAGAAATCAACATCTGTGAGGCTTGGAGCATAGGAAGAAGGTGGAATTTTTCTTTCTCTTTCCGTCATACCTCTGGCAGTCAACAGTGTCCCAAACTGCTGGAGAGCCTTTCTATCTTCACAAGACCAGAGGTAGCAGCCACCAGTAAACTGGGAGCTTCTTGAGGACAAAGCACTAAGCCTCAGCCCTAATTAGTCTCAGCATTGATTCCAATACCACACATTCAAGCTGAGAAAGCATACACCATATTGCTTCTCTAACTTCTGTGTGCCCTAGTCTATGTCGGGGAGTTTCATCTCACTTGTTCCCACACAAACATTTCCCAACTCTGGCCCAGACTGCAGAAGCCATAGGGACCAGTGGGTTCCAGGGACATGTTGGGTAGGCTGCCATCTGGAGTGGGACAGTGATGACCAGAGTGGTCTTCTCAATCCATCCTCTGCCCCTCCTCCTCCAGCTGCTCCAAAGGATGGTGATAAAGCTTAGACTCTAAGAAGCTGTTTCCCCTACTGCAGTGCCAACCACACTGAGGTTTCTACAGAGAGTGGAAACACTGTTCCTCTTAAAGACCTGCAGTGAATCAGTGTGTGTCTGGGATCTCCTTGTACAGCATCCCTTCTTTGGGCTGCTTGTCCAGATGATCCACTGAAGCAGAGAGACATTAATCATGCTAGAGCCTTCCATGGACAACCTGAACCAGCATGCTTCCCCCTGGCATAGTCAGGGATTAAAATTGGAGGATCCAGGGTTAAGTTTATAAGCCAGATCCCATACCACTAAGACTAGATTATTTTGCTTATGGGCACAGAGGGAACATTCGTAAATTAATCTCAAGAGGCAAAGGAGCTTATTTGAGCAGAACTGGGGGGAGAATGCAATGTGGGGCCCAGACACAGCACACTTGTAGAGCACCCCTCCCCTAACAGGAAAGCTATTCTTTTAGGGGTGAGATCCTGGGCAGGGAAGGTCCCAGTCCACACCATCATTGCTGGTGAGCTCAGCTACTTTGAGTCCTTGCCTGTGGCCAGACACCAGAAAAAGTACACAGGGAAGTCGAAGGGGGAGAAAAGCAAAGTCCTTACAGTGAGATTGTAACTCTTAGATGGCTCCAGTCCCACAAGCAAACTTTCTGACTTAGTAGAGTCACTTCAGTTCCTACTATGGCCTGACAGTGGCCCTCAACTCCTGCTGAGGTGGTTCCCTTTCTGGGCATTGTGGAGCCTGAAGGCAGGTTCACTTGACTCAGTCTCCTCCAAGCCTCACCCTTCCACTCATCTCTTCTGTGGTGAAGAACAAGGACCACATAGAAGATCCAGGGCCATGTCCACCTCCTGGGACATTTGAGTGCTACTCTTGAGGGGCTATTGCAGGTCACAGATTCTGAAAACAAAACAACAACAGCAACAAAAATAACATTGCCACTAGACATCTATATGCAAAAAGGTCAATGGACGACTGGTTGATTCCTTGAAAAGAGACAATGACCAAGACACATAGTCATCTCACTGGCCAAAGTGAACATGAAGGAAGAACTCCTGCAGGCTGTGAGGTGAAAACATCAGATAACTCACAATGGAATGCTCTTCAGTCTAATCACAAACTTCTAAGTTGAGATCTTACAAGTTGGAGGGGATTGTTCTTAAACAGAACAACTGAAGCTGACAATTATGTATTACAGCCAAAGCAAACTTTAGCTAAAAGAACAAATCAGGAGGCATGATATTGCCAGAATTTAAATTATACAACAAGCCTATATTAATCAAAACAGTATGGTATTGCCACAAACTCTGGATTCAGAGTCTGCTAGACTGGACCAAAACCAAGGGTCTCCTGGAGCAGGCCTGGATCCTAGGTTCTGTCCCACATATCCATATGTTTTAAGAAAGAAAAGTTGACTTATGTATTTAAGAATCCTTCATGAAATTTTTCTTATAAATTGTTGTGTCTTTCATCTTCAGTGTAATCACTGAATTATTTATTGCATATTCAACTTATTTGTGTAACATTTTACTACAATTATAGCAATAATTAAAGAAAAAATTACTTTGTTTTGCCACTTTAATTTTGTATAAACAGAATGCATTATATGTGTGTATGTACAAATATATCTATAATTAACCTTATCCCATTCACTTTGTGATTTTTAAATTTCATCCTCATTGGTACATTCCCCTTTACTTCATTCCTGCATAGATTTTCTTTATATAACTATACAGCAAATGACGATCCTATTGTTAATAAAAATTTGAATTGTTGTTACTGTTTTTATATGATAAAGAATGCTACAATATTCATGAAGAATGCTGAGAAAGAAAAACTTTTTCACTGCATGACTGTAACATAACTCTGTTTCTGTTATCCCTTCCACTATTGATGTACATTGGTTTTGTTTTTCCAGTAGATGATTGTCATATTATAAATTTAGACTTCTAGTATTCTGGTGGAAGCCTTTTGGGGCTTATATGTCTTTTATTTCTCCTTAAAGAATGTCAAGGAATGGAATGGTTGGGTCATGGCTATAAGTAATTACCAAACTATTTTTTTCAAAAAAGCTACAAAGTTTGTATTCCCATTGGCAATACATCAAGATTCTGATTGCTGTACCTCCTGGGCAACATTTGCTACTAAATTTTTTTTTATTATAGCTTTTCTGATGTGTTTGTGGTAGTATCATACCATAGATATAGGTAGTACTTTTTAAATAATTTACAATGTTATTATGAAACACTTTTCATGTTTTTTTGACTATTCTTTGACATTCTTTATAAAGTTGTCTACCTAAACATTTTGCATACTTAATAGGATTGTCTTCTTAATATTGAGTTACAGGAGTTTTTATAGGATGAGTAGAAGTATTTCTCTCATATGCATATTACAAATATTTCTCTCATGTGTTTGATATTGATTGGAGTTGCACTAAATTCTTAGACCAATTTTGGGATGCTTAACATGGAATTTGACCAGGCAGCCTACATTTATCCAGTATGCTATCCAGAAGCAGCTTTCCCAAGAAAATCTTGCCATGGCTGCTGAAAGCCAAGCTGATTTTCTAACTTGGAGGCAGCTGGCAAGAACAAGGTGTCATCCTCTTGGATACAGGATAGGCCAGGAATCGAGATGTCTGCATGTACTCTTTCTCCAGCAGAAAAATTGTATGGATCCAGGAAGTGAGAAGTAGAAAGTGGAGTGACCCACTTACCATCACTTTTGTTGATTCACCAGAGAAATTGTGTTTAATTGATACTATTATATGTTTCAGAGTTTTCTTAACCTAGGCATAATTATAGCAAATTTGGGAATGGCTTAAATGCTTTAGTAACACTGATGAGTAAAGTTCTAACTCAGAGAAGATATAACTTCCAAGAGGAGCAAATCTTAGTTTTATTTAGCTACTGAGATTTTGGGTATTGTTTTATTTTATAATCACAGTACAATCAGTATTATACTGCCTTACGTATTTGCACTTAATAGATGTTTACAAATGAATGAATAAATAAATTCAATAAATAATTGGCTCAATAAATTATTGGCTCAATAAATAATAATAATTAAAATAGTTTGGAAAGTCTCCCTGGGACTTGTATAAATTTTGTTTATATGAGCCTATAAAAAGCTTTCTTTGTAAAAATTCTGACTTTTATTACTTGTAAATTTTCATTTTTTTTCCTTAAGATTACTAGCTTAAGATAAAAAAATGTATTCTAAAGTTGTTTTTTCACATACGTATACTTTGTCCTTTTCCTATATATATCATTTAATACTTAGAAGTGTGATGTGATATTATACTTGAACTAGCTATTCAGTCTTAAAATGTAGGTTTATCTTATTTAGAAAAGTTCATTCAAATTCATTTTATTCTAACAAGGTAATAAAAAGCCAAAAGATTCAACATGACTATTTTTGAAACTCTTTGATCTTTTATTCCTTATCCACAATCTGTTCAGGTCATGACTATCACTGTTTACTAAGTAACACTTGTTTTAACACAGTTTTAATACAGTTCTCTCATATCACTTCCTATATATTATCCAAAATCTTTTTAACACAAATAAGTGTCTCTAGGGTCATGCTCAGTATATTTTTAGGACATATGGGGAATGGGTTTCTCAGCATAATTTTATTAAATGTGTATAGCTAGAATTTCCTGTTGACTTGTAGGCAAGGAAATATTTTATAATCTTGAGTATTCCATTTAACAATTTATATTACTATATTTCTTTTTTAAAATAGATATAGCTGTGAACCTGTTGGAATTGGTTGAAGACTGTCCTTTTCAATCACCAATTATATGAATATTGAAACAAAGCTAGTGGAACAAAACGGTGAGTTCCATGTACTAAAAAAATCAGAGGATAAAATACACCTTTTATTAAAATGCTCAAATTCAAAGTGAAAAAGTTACATGTATTTGTGTATAATAACAAAAACTCGCATTTTATATTGTGAATAAATTTTATGTGTTTTCAGAGAGAAGAGAAGAAAAACATTAATTCTCTTAACTTAAAAAATGATAATCAAGATAGATCTATTTCTGACCAATAGAGAGAAAAGAGG
The DNA here is from genome assembly GCF_000181295.1 of Otolemur garnettii. Classification (NCBI taxonomy): domain Eukaryota; kingdom Metazoa; phylum Chordata; class Mammalia; order Primates; family Galagidae; genus Otolemur; species Otolemur garnettii. Next base: position 15,702,094 of record NW_003852401.1, on the reverse strand, counting down.
GGTTTCAGATTTTTGTGCAAATACAAAGTGATTGAGGAAATACAATTGATAGAGAAAAATATAAGGTTAGAGTAATATTTTCTTCTATTTCCGTGGGAATGTATTGAGAAAATAGCAGGTTTTGCATTTTCTTACACTCTTGTAAAATGATATGGGAGCTTAATACTTCTGTCAAGACCAAAGGATATATTAAATTATTTGATTTCTGTTTAATCAGCTTAAAAAGTATGTTTATATACAAATCCGTATGGTATAACTTCTGGTTTCACCCCATATATCCTGTCCTCTACCTAATGCATTCTAAGTTCTTCACATCTGACTCATACCCTAAGAAAAATATATTCCTATTGTAACATAAAAACAGTTATTGCACATCTTTCCCATATCCAGTTATTTTCACTGTCACAATTATCTAACTAGCTTTAGGATGCATTATTTTTACAGTGAATTACAAAGATGACATGTCTGAGCAACTTGGAACCTATTGGACAACAAATACATGATACATAAAGAACAGAAAAAACATTATACATATGTATATATATATATGCATATATATATATTTTTTTTTTTTTTTTGACAGAGTTGCCCTCTGTCACCCCAAGGAGAGTAATGTGGCATCAGAGCTCACAGAAACCTCAAACTCTTCGGGTCAAGTGATCTTCCTGCCTCAGGCTCCTGAATAGCTGGGACTACAGGCACCTGCCGCTACACCCACTAATTTTTCTATTTTTCTTGCTTTCTCAGGCAGTCTCAAACTCCTGAGCTCCAGAAATCCACCCATCTAGGCTCCCAGATTGCTAGCATTCCAGGTGTGATGGCCCAGCCTCATAAAGGTGTTTTTAATCTGTAATGCCCATGGGAAAAACACAGACTGAAAGCTCAGGTGTAAGGTAAAAACTGAAACATAGAAGCATGGTCATTAACATGACAGACAGCTACTCTCTCTTGGCCTGGGTTTCATCATCTCTAAAACAGAAGGGGTGAAGATAATGACTAGTTTTTATGAACAAAAGTAACACACCAAAAGATTCAGTGAGATACACAGATACATTATAACAAAGACCATTAGCTAGGGAATAGTGATTTGATGAAAAATAATCATGTAAAGAAGAAAATGAGGTTTCAGATCAAAATAAAGCTCCCGCAATCAAACAACTGCATATTCAGACGCGTTTCTGAACATTACTGGTTATGCAGTCTTCTAACACCCAGCTCCCTTTTATAGAAATTCTAATATGCTATCATAAATAAACATGAGGGCAAGAAACAAAGAACTAGACAATAAAAGTGATTGGATAATCACACATCCTAATATTAGTCAGAATTGACTCACGCAGCTAGAAAGATTTACTAGTCTAGAATCCTGTCATCCTGCTTTGACTGCAATGGAGTTTGTTGTAAGTTGACTATGAAGCACCCTTAAAATAAATACCTGCACAAGGAAAGGGGAGGGAGCAGGAAGGAGAAAGACAAGTCAACTATAAGGCAGACTAACAACAGTCCCTGCTCACTCCCACTGGAAAGTCAACTACAAGGCAGACTAACAACAGTCCCTGCTCACTCCACTGGAAAGTCAACTACAAGGCAGACTAACAA
>NW_003852401.1:15688255-15700466 GCF_000181295.1 Otolemur garnettii | reverse complement strand
AGTCCCTGCTCACTCCACTGGAAAGTCAACTACAAGGCAGACTAACAACAGTCCCTGCTCACTCCACTGGAAAGTCAACTTCACTCCACTGGAATGCCAGAGCTGAAGAGGTCCCTCAGGCTAGTCCTAAAATTGGGTCAGATCACCCAAATTTTATATTCCAACTTCAATCAATTACTAAATTTGGGCCACTAAAAAGTGGCACACAGTCATGGGTCAGGTAGCACTCTCAGCATCAGGGCAGTAAGTCCTTATTTGAAGGTGAAACTGTGAAACCCATCAGAGTGTACACCACAGTTTGTCCTTTACATCATTTTGATCAACTTCATGTATTCTCTGGGGAAAGTTTCACCAGGATTATGGTTGATCTCATGTTTTTTTGAAATTTAAAGGGAAAGATTTAGGACTGCCCAGCACTCCCCAGGGCAGCAGCTGGTCTAGGAGGGAACTGATTCTCATTGTTTCTCACCATTATCAAAATTTTAGATTCCCATCACTCTCCCTAGCATCTCTAGTCGTCTTGGTGGTTTATCTGGTCATTGGACCCATGGGCTCTAAACCCTGGCAGTGATGCCTCTTGTTGCCTACAGTGGCTTCTCTTGCCTTCAATCTTTAATGTCACAATTGGGCAAAGCAGTCACAATAGATGCCATCTGAAATTAGCAAAGTTTTATGTACCCCATTAAGTAATAAATTAATGACCAATGCCACTTTTAGCCCCATGTTATCTTAATCCAACACCACTGAGAGAATTAGCAATTAGTTTGCTACCTTACACCAGGGGCTATGTGTGCTCACCTGCCATAAATGATGGGGTTGCCAGTGACAGCCAAGAACCAAGATCAAGGTTCTAAACACAATCTTAGTGTATGCTTTATCAAACAAGTGTTGTAGGCTGTGTTCTCCAAGAAGGTGACTCTAAAACAGAGTTGTATATGCAGGTTACTTATGAATGAGGACACGATATCTATGGAAGTATAAGGAAGGAAACAGAATAAGACAGAAGCTGAGCTCTACTAATCTTGCTGGGATCATTTGAGTAAGAATGTTCATTGGAGTTGCGCTGAGTTTGGTTTGTTTCAGTCAGGATTTTACACTTCCAATTAGAGGTTATTAAAAGTGGGTCAGGGAGGCATCTGTAGCTCAAAGGAGTAGGGTGCCGGCCCCATATGCCAGAGGTGGTGGGTTCAAACCCAGCCCTGGCCAAAAACTGCAAAAAAAAAAAAAAAAAAAAAAGGATCCGCCAGGAAACACCATGACCTTGAGCCAGGCTGAGGATATCTCTGAAAATACCTGAGATCTGAAAGTTTTATGTCATCATCACATTTAAGATTGTCACAAATATTTCATCGGGGGGGAGTATCTTTGTGGTGCATTGCACAATCCACCACTTATCTTCAATAATAATACTATCACATTGTAACATAGTTGTTTGTAATTTTAAATTAATCTGAAAATTTAAAAAACGAGGAAGTTGAAAAAATAATTATGGTATCATATTTGGATAAATCATTGGTTATTTATTGGTATTAAAGTTTTACATTCATAGCTTACTTTTTAAGAAGTTGTATTTTCAGTAAGTTGATTATGAATTTGACAACAAACCATACTTTGGATGTTTAAAAACTTTCAAGATGGGCAGTGCCTGTGGCTCAAGGAGTAGGGCCCTGCCCCCATAAGCTGGAGGTGGTGGGTTCAAACCCAGCCCTGGCCAAAAATTGCAAAAAAAAAAAAAAAAAAAAAAACCTTTCAAGATTAGCAAACTTGAGAAAAATGATTTAAGTTCACCAATCACATACAGGTGAAATTAATCTGATGCATTCTTCTGATTAGTGGTTTAAATATAGGTAATTTAATAAGATGATTAGTTAGTTAAAACTCTTAATAAGTTTTAATTGCCTACCAGAGGACATAGAAATGGATAAAACAAAGATAATTACCTATCCTAGAGGAATGTGCTTAGAGACTGAACAGAAAGATGGAAAATAATACAAATAATTACATGGATGTGCTCTAAGTTCTATAGCAAAAAGGATTACATGGGCAATAAATAGCAGGAATGAATATTTGATACACTTCTCATAAATATCTTCTAAATTTACATAAGTATAGGGGTTTCAATAGTTTTTACTTACTGGTGAGATATTAAAATCAAAGAATAAAATAAATTGGAGTGGCACCTGTGGCTCAAAGGAGTAGGGCACCGGCCCCAGCCCTGGCCAAAAAAAAAAAAAAAAAAAAAAAAAAAAAAAAAAAAAGAAAAGAAAAAGAATAAAATAAATTGCTTAAAATTACACAGTTACGTGGCAACACCACAATTCAAAAGTGAGCACTTTTGGCTCCCTTCTATCTGCACTTCTATGTTTATTTCAGCCTTATTCACGGTATCCCTAATCCATAGGGGATCAATTTAAGCATTCATCACTGATGGTTGACCAAAGAAAAAGTGTGATTTATACATAATGCATCAATACTCAGACCTAAAATTGAAGGAAATTCTGTCATTAACAGCCACATGGACAGAGAAGGAGAATATTAAGTTAAATCAGACAGGTACAGAAAGAAAAACACCACAAGATCTCATTTATACATCAAGAAAAGTTGAACTCGTAAAAGTAGAGAGTATAATTTTTTTTCAATAGCTGGAGAGGGGAAAGAATGGAGAAATGTTCACCACAGGGCATAAATTTTCAGTTAGTCAGGAGACATAAGTTTCTGAGAACTATTTCACAGGCAGGGTAACCATAGTTAACAATAATGTATTGTCTATTTCAAAAATTTTAAGAGTAAATTTCCTGTGTCAAACATGAAATAGGGGTAAATGGATATGTTAATTATTTTGATTTAATCATTCCTTATGGCACATCATCCTTATTAAAGTATCATAACATTGTGCCCCAGAAATATATATAATTATGATTTGTCAATTAAAATAATATTAATAAAAAACCTTTTACCACTACTACAAATATTGAACAGCATAAGTGTGGAATAAATATAAAGGTTATAAATCCTATTGCAAGGATAATGAGAATTAACTTTTTTATATTTTGGTGCTATAGAGGTTAATCAGAAGCTGCAGATTGATACTAGTAAGTCAACAATTCTATTATTTTGTTATGTAAAAAGATGTCTGTTTTCATTGTTACCGGATGGAATATATCCCTACAAGTTTTCTAAGATGTGTATATACACACATATATATACACATACACACGGGGAAAAACATTATGATATTGTCTATGTGTAGCATATGTATGTATGCATGTGTGTAAATGTGTTGTTTGTGTCTGTGTATACATGTGTATATGTGACTAGGTTCGAAGGAGAGAAATCCTGGAATATAGCAGAAGGGAATATCATCAGTATTATTTTGGTACAATAAAAGGGAGCACTAGTAACATATTAAAATGCATACAAATAAATTTGTATTATATAATATACATAACATATTAATGTATTGGAGGCAAAGAAGTAGACTATTTATAATTACTGTAATTCTTCATATCACATGATTTTTTTCAAATAAGCTAGTAAAATTGGTTTCTTAACTTCCTTTGCTATTTACAGGGGATCAGAATTTGTACCTGTTAGAGTGAGCTCTTGTGTGTGGGAGAAGAGCAAGTAAAAGTCAGATTATTCACCAAAAAAACTCAAAATTGTCTCATAAGAAAATTTTTTTAAAGTAATATAATTTGCAGAATTTTTTCTTCTTTTTAGTATTGACTAAAGAGAAAGCTGTTACTAAGCAACGTCTCCACTCCCCCACCCAACTTCCTTATTTAGTTTCATGCGCAAATTCAGTGAATAAGTGTCTTAGCCAGATATCTTTGACCAAAAATGTGCCCAAATCATAATGAAGACTACCATCCATCCAAACAGGAAGCTCAGGAAAACATATTACTATTTTCTGTCATACTACCTAAAAATTCAACTTGCAAATGTGTGGTTATGAAGACATAGAATTGCATTGATTATCTCTTTCGGGCAGTCTTCCAGAACATGGATTTCAATCAATGATTTAACCTTCTCCAGTTCCAGGCACTCTACTCTTTTGTTACTGCATAAAACATGAGAAAAACATTTTTAGTGCCTCTTCTTTGAATAAAGTGTCATCTCGATTTGAACTAGAATCAGTAAAACCATATAGCCTGCCCCAAATGTTTAATTGCATTGTATTTAATTTGTTCAACATATTTGATATTACTAAAAATACAATGACAGTATAGCAAAAATTAATGTATAATGAAATGTTGGTATTGAGACCAAAATTTTGAAATCTTATTAAAATTAGCTAAAATGTAGAGAATGTGAGGCCAGGAGTTTGAAGCCAGACTGGGTATTTTCCCAATATTTATCATATAAGTATTAATATTCAAAATAGCCATACAGTTAGGGTAAACTTTCAGGAAATGCAGAAAAAAAGTTATGTTATTGATAGTTCTGTTAGTTTGTGTTATTAAGTGAAAATCAGATCACAAAATTTAATTATATTTTGATTATCATTTAGTTAATTTTTCTAAATTCTTCCTTGATAACTGAATTTGCCTAGGGATTATTGAGAATCTATTGTGTAATTTTCATATTCTTAAGAATTTTGTAACCAAGTGGGATGGCTCACTCTTGTAATCCTGTCATTATGGGAGGCCGAGGTGGGAAAATTGCTTGAGCTCAAGAGTTCAAGACCAGCCTGAGCAGGAAGGTGACCCATCTCTACCAAAAGTAGAGAAAAGATTAGGTGGGTGTGGTGTTGCCAGCCTGTAGTCTTAGCTACTCTGGAGGCTAACGCAGGAGAATCATTTGAACCAGGGCCTCTGTCATTGCAGTGAGCTCTTATGAGGCCACTGCACACCGCCCAGGGCAACAGAGCAAGATTGTTTTACATTTGCTTATTGATTTAAACGTCAAATGTATTAAGACCAGAAAGTATTTTTTTCCTTAAGATTTTAACTCAGTGGAGTTAATTTGCATTGTGATGCAACGTATTATTCATTTTGTTTTTTTGCTCATGTGCTCTTGAAAAGAATGTACAATTTGCACTTCCTGAATGTAAACTAATAAATATCAATAAGTTAAACTTTATTAATATTTTTTCTTTTAAAACCAATATACTTCCAATATATGTTTCTTTTTTCTATCAATTAATGGGTAAGTTGTGAGAACATTTGCTTCTTGTTTACAAATTCTGTAAAATCTTGTTGTATATGTTGTTGTTCAGTGCACAATAATATTATAGAATTATTATTTTCTAAAGGATATATAAGCCAATCGAAATAACTTTCTTCACATTGTCAAATACATTCATTCTGGGTGGTATTCTTGGCTTACCTTATCACATACACACTAATTATATCTGTACATATATTCCCCTTTTTGATAACATAATCTTTCCTTTTATTTTTACTTTTATGCATACATGTATTTAAAGTGTCTTTTAAGAATGATATAATTTTTCTTTAATCTACTTGTATAACATACTTTATATAAACACTTTATAACTGAACGGTTTATTTGTCTCACATTTAATGTAATTATTCACATATAGAGATTCCATTTTGCCATTTTATGGCCTGATTTCCATCATACCATCTTGTTTTTCCCCCCTTTTTTCTTATTTTTTACTCTTTTAAATTAACAAAGTAATTTTAACCTTTATTTCCTCACTATCATTTTACATATTTTCCTTATCTTTTTATAATTTTTAATGTGTTTTTGACCTATACAACTATCCAGAATATGTAGTTTAATAAACTCAGAAAATGCAAATATTTCTGACCAATTTAACCCCACTCATATACAGTAATGACCCATTTTTCAATCTCATTAAATGTCTTAATTTTTTTCTATTTTGTCCATGTCCTTGGTAATAAATAACTCATTTTCAAAATTAAAATCCACTGCAATTGCAAAAATTTCTACCCTGAGAAGGTGCCACAACATCAATGAATAGATCAATGATGGCTTTGTTGAAATGACGTGAAGTGATGTGAAATGATGTTGAAATGATGTGAAATTTAAGTTATGTATGTGTTTTTCCAAAAAGAATTAATAGTGAGTAAAATACATTATAATAATATCAGTAAATGAGGCTGAGGGAGGATTTTTAATGTAGAGAATAGCAAGTATTGGAAGAATGAGAAATGTTACCAAAAATTTGGTCCATAAAAAACTGTTACAGGATAAATAATTGTTAAAATTTCAATTTGTACAGTTTTAGCAGGGGTTCATCAAATAATCTTCAAGGAGAAAAAGGCATACACTTTTTATAATACACCATAATGTAGTAATTTATCGCTACAGTTCATAAGTTTAGTAATGCAGGATTCTACTAGAGAAGTGAAATGAAAAGCAACACATGTTTGATAATCGATGGATGAAAATTTTGTTATTGGTAGGAGAAGAGGTAGCCCAATAGAGTAGTCCATTGTGATTTAGAAGTTTTAGATTCAAATAAATTATACTAGATAAAAATCCTAAAAGAAAAAAAAATCAATGTGGGGGGAAAAAGAACAATTTTAATATGCACATGTGGAATTTTAAGTGTCAATCATTGATGCAAGTGGTGATTTCAAGCAAGTATTGGAATAATAGGTTTGAAGAGTTTATAAAATGAACCAGTGGTGATCAACTTGCCGAAGCTGTGGATGGTTATGTGGAGTTTCCCTGGATGATAAACTAGATATTCATTTTCTAGAACATAGAAAGAAGTACCAGAAATGATTATTCACAACTTTTAAAAAAGAACCACTATAGCAATGGTGGCTTCCAAAAAAACTGTATTTTTGATAATTTTATTAACCTTGTGCATCTGATAATGTTGATTTTGTTTTATCAATTATTATGGCACATGTGCTTAGTAATAATTTGAAAAAAATCTGTGAAACTACTCAAAAGCATCATAAATGCATCATTCTAACAGATTTTTAAAAGCCATTTTAAAAATAAAACCAGTAATTTGATTGAGGTTGAGAAATAATATTATCATAGCATAAGATTTCCATTCTTTTGCCCAGTTATCCATTGCCTGTTAAGACAAATTATTATATAAAATTATACACAGCATGCAAAGATGTACCTCGAACATAAATTTTTTACATGCCCATTTTATTCTTTCCATATGTAGATATACCTAATCAAAGGATGATAATGTTATCATAAGATGTATCATTTTTTAAATATATATCATTCTTTGTTTTATGTCATCTTTAATTTATCAAATTTTCAGTTAGTTTTCATGATTTCTTTTAAATTCAAGCCATAATTTCTTCAAGATTTAGTACATTAAACTTGGAATTTTGTTAGTTTTGAATTCTGCATCATGGGCTGTATATTTGATGTTGCTACTCTTAGCAATTCTGTAAGACTTATATTCTTATCTGCCATATTTTTTCCCAAAACTGGAACTCAAAGACTTTTATCCATCACATCCACTTGTTTCATGGGATGGTTTAAAGACGATATATCTGGCCAAAATTTTGCATTCTTTAAGTTTAAAATAATCTGAATTTGAAAGTACAATTCAATTTTCTTCAAATACATTGAAAGTACAAAATCCCATTTAAAAACCATTCCTGGAGTATTTTAAAGTCCATTGAGACTGACTTGTGTGTGTGTCACATGGCAAGTAGTAATTTATTTGTGATATTAAAAGTTTTATAATATGTGACTTTTCTATAATCAAACCCTGGGAATTAGAAAGTCCCACCCTCTTTGTTGTAGGCACTGACTATGATTCTTGGATGAACATAATTCTTTCTTAGTTGTTTCTTATAAGGAATGTACAAACCGATTTTGAACTGCATCGCTTTTTTCTGAATCTACTTTCACATATTACATGGCCTTAACTTTTAGAAAAAAAAAAATGTTAAACAGTATTGCTGAAGAAAAATTTATTCTCATGTGTTCATTAAGTTGGAGGCTTTCCTCCTAATATCTACCATATCCAAGATATTCAATAAATTCTATAAAATAATCCTTTATTATATGAATATCACACTGCTATGCCTAAGGTTTAACCAAACGATGAAATTAAGTAATATATTACACATAGTTTAGAATACAAACTCAACAAACTGTTGGTAAGTAAAAAAGTACAGATGTAGTACGCTAATCTACTAGTGAATGGCTTAGTCAATGAGTTTTACAAATAGAATCAAAGCCATTAATTTATCTATAAAATCAATTTGGTGGAGGTCACTTAAGAGTGCTTGTACCTTATTTCTAATTATATCAATGGTAATTACAATTTGTAGCTTCAAATTCCTTCAGAGAAATCAAATAAAAACCACCAGATAGGTAACACATAAAGAAAAGGTGTACAAGGAAAAGACCTAGGATGAAAGAGAAGAATTAGGTGTGTCATAGACAGCCCTAGTGGTAGTAGCCAAATTAATGATTATTAGAATTCTAAGTAGGGGGATACCAGTTTCCTGTGGAGTGATAAGTAAAGGTTGCAAGGAACAAGACAAAATGAAAAGGAGATGGTAATGAAGGGGCATCTGCTTCTTTGACAACCTGGCTGAGATGGGGTTTAGTGCAGCCTCACTAGGGAATAAACCAACGCTGGAATGACAAATGTCTGCATGTATACTTGGAAAAAGGCAGGTGTGTCATTGTTCAGCAATTCCGTTGGCTATACCACTGAATGTGGGAGGAGTGTATGAATAAAATCATTTAATTTTTGCATTGTTGATTATACCCTGTCAATCATCTTCTGGGAACAACAGATGCAAGCTCATTATTTCTTGCATACTAAATGGAGAGAGAGAGAAAGAGAGGTTTCCTAAGTTTTTTTTTTTTTTTTCATCCTCATTTTTGCTTTGTTTCTAGGGCCAATCGCTGATTAGATAATGCACACTCTTAAACAGTACCTTATATTGCACCTTGAGATAGATGCTTTCTATAAGTGTTCTGGTTTTGAAAGAACACAACTTCTTTCCTCTTGTTTTCATTCTCAGGGAATTGACTGTTTGTTTATTTCACTCTCTCAGCAGAGGTATAATTTAACCTTTGAAATAATGGAAGCTCCCCTACTGTCTGAGCACAGAAATACACCCACTCTTTCAAGGAAGACAAATTCTTTCTTTAAAAAAATGTACTTTTAAGCTATTTTCATTTCAATTTTATTAACAAACTGTGTGATATTCCTGAATAAAAATACCTCAATCTTTGTTTCCGAAGACTCTGGTTCAGAGCACAGAAGAGCTTGAAATCAAAACCATTTTCTTCATTCAAATCTTACTATTTTTTAAAATAGGCCTATGCACAAATTATCATATAAAGAGTAAGGTTCTAATTCTTAAGTTATTTATCTATGTGTACCTAGTGAGGCAAGCATTGATTAATTCATAGTGTGAACATATCTTTTGAAACAAATATAAATATTTTAAATTCATATTTTGAATTATTTATGAAAGCCATTATTTGTCACAGAGAAGAACTAATTGTTAACTTTTAACAATAATATTCTTAGATTAAAAGACATAGCATTGAAGAAAGCAGCTGACATTGTCTGAACTATAGCTCAACTATAGTCAATTGTATAGTACACAGCATTATTTTAAATATTTATATCAGGCCTCTGTTTGTACATTAACCCTACCCTCATAAGATTGAAATGAAACTAAAAGAATATTGAGGGTGCTTGATTTATGGAGATTAATACTCTAGAGCCGGCGTCCGGCAGGGTGTTTTTGCCACCGCTGCCTGTCCTGCTTAGCAGCCGATTTGTCCCGGGGCCTGCAGTCCAGCCCTCCAGTGGGCTGAGGGACAGTGAACTGGCCCCCTGTTTAAAAAGTTTGAGGACCCCCTGTGAAGATAAGGCTTCCCTAGGGCTTTTGAGAATCCTTATATGGTTAAGGTGACCAGATTTTAACACTGGTAAAGTGGGACACCATGGGGGAAATGGGGGACGGGGCCTGAGAACAATGTAAATTTTGATAAGCAGTTCTCCATAATCAGTTCTGGAAAATTATTTGTTATTATTAAAGTTTAACATTAAAAAATTAACAAAAATAATAGAAACACATATCCTGGCGAAATAGCCATATGGCAGCCGAAAACCGTATATTCCCTTCCTGTTCTCCCACATTCCCTAGCTCATTGTGCATTCTTTCCAAAAATCAAGGCTTTTTTAAAATGCTGTAGGATGCAAGACAAATTGTTAAAAGTCAGGACTGTCCTGCCAAAAGCCGGATGTCTGGTCACCTTACTCTGGTGGGGGGGGCAACTTGTTTGTTCCAGACAGTTTGGCTTTTCATTTCCAAATAAAGTTACATTAACCTCTTCATTCCCAAATGGAGTTACATTAACCTCTTCATTCCCAAATGGAATTACATTAACCTTTTCAGCAGCCGATATATTCCCTTCCCATTCTCCCGCTGTTCCCTAGCTTGTCATGCATTCTTTCCAAAAATTGGGACTTTTTAAAAACACCATGGGACACAGGACGAATTGTTAAAAATTGGGACTGTCCCGCCAAAAGCGGGACATCTGGTCACTTTATATGTGGTGCATATCTGCCATGGACACTGATTACACATCCTAGACTTGAAGCCTATGTATTTGGGTTAATGGCATTGACTCTACAACCCAAGTCAGCACATTTTTCCTTTAAAGCAATGTGAGCAACAATTATGACTGTAAGTATTTTAGGGAGATTTGATCCAGACACATAGTTTGTCACACAGTCTTCTTTCATGTGTAACACTTAAAAAATGTAAAAACCACTAATAGATTCTGAATGATTAAAAAAGAATTTTTAAAACAGATGATGGGCCAAATTTGGCCAAATGTACAATGGTTTGATCACCCATGCGTTGTAGGAACACTGTTGAGAAGAAAAAAATGTATTATGAAACAGCATTAAGGAATATAACATGGAGTATGGAACAACTTCAAACCCCAGTGCAGTAATTGCCAAGAAGAGAGACAAAATGATTCCTTGTTGGGAAATGTTAAAAAGATCAAGAATCCCAGGAGAGTATCTAGAAAGGCATGGGTAGGGATGTTAGGGGTAGAACATCAAAAATAATTTTAATGCCTTTATTTTTGACTTGGTGTTATCAATACAATTACACTTCTTCAAGAGGAAAAATAAGCCTTACTTGATAACATCAGTTCAGGCATCAGGTGAACTGGATGTAAATTAACTCATCTAAAATCCATGACTCATACATTATAGGCTTTTAGAAACTAAAAGTTGGGGTAATTTTACTGAAAAGTTATATGAGACTGAATTTTTAAAAAACAAATTCTTCACCAAAATTGGAGTAGTGATGAACATTGAAAGATAAGTCTGCTTAAAACTACAATTCTAAAATAAAGTCTATTAACAATCAGAATTTTTAAATAGCCTGTATATGTATTGATTGATGCTTATGAATAGAATGTAGCCACAAGCAGTGGCAAGGCAGAGTCTGAGAATAGAGAGTTGGAAACAAATTGTAGTTAGAAAACAAACTGTGGCTAAGAAGTGTTCCCTTGTGAGAACATACATAGTGAGGAGTCCCCAGTGACCTTTCACTGACCTAGAACTCATTACCATCTAATTAGCATAGCATGGGCAGAGCTTTGTGAAGGATTCTGGGAAAGACACAGGAGTAGAAAGGGAAACTGTTATATAACCAATCTGTTATCTAATCTGTTCATAAACTCATCTTTTCAATCACCCCAAAAGGTGGGAAATGGCAATCAATCCTGCCAGGAGAAAGATGAGACAAACGAGTGATCATAGAAAAGCCAGCATGCTCTCAAACTTTGGGGTCCATCCACTCCTGGAGCCTGATCCATTCTTGTCTCTGGAATGAATTTTCTCTTTGTGTGGCTACCTTCTTCACTTTCACTGCATATAGTTTCTTCCTTTTTCCTGTAATAAACTGTGTAGGACTGCTCTGTGTCTGTGATCACTCCGTCATCAGCTCAGCTTGGTACCAGTACTCATCTTGACACTGTGAACCAGGGGGCCAGGGACATCTGGACAGACTTACCGTGTTGGGTGTCTTTTCATACATCTGGGGTCATTAGTATGTTTTCTTTAGGAAAGTGTCCATTCATGTTCTTGGCCCACTTTTTTTTTTATTGAATGATAACTATGTACATTAATGCAATTCTGGGGTACAGTGTGGCGTTTTCATATACAATTTGAAATATGTTCATCAAACTGGTTAACATAGCCTTCATGTCATTTTCTTAGTTATTGTGTTAAAACATT
>NW_003852401.1:15606080-15687868 GCF_000181295.1 Otolemur garnettii | reverse complement strand
CAATTATGAATTGGGCTGCAATAAACATTCTGATACAAATACCTTTGTTGTAATGTGATTTTTGGTCTTCTGGATATATACTTAATAAAGGAATTGCAGGGTCAAATGGCAGGTCTACTTTTAGTTCTCTAAGTGTTCTCCAGATATCTTTCCAAAAGGATATCACCTCACTCCAGTAAGATTAGCCCATATCACAAAATCCCAAAACTGGAGATGCTGATGTGGATGTGGAGAAAAGGGAACACTTCTGCACTGCTGGTGGAAATGTAAGTTAATATGGCCCATTTCTTAATATGGTTATTTGGGAGTTTTCTGTTTGTTTGCATTTGTTCTTGAGTTGAAGAGGTTCAATATGTTTTGGATATTTACCTCCAATCAAGTGTATTGTTTAAAAATATTCTCTCCTATTTTGTAGATTATCTCTTTGTTGATTTTTTTTTTCTCTTTGTTGTGAAGAAGCTCTCCGATGGGGTAGACCCACTTGTCTATTTTTGTTTCCTTTCATTGCTTGTGCTCTTAGTATCCTGTCCAAGAAATTATTGTCAAGATCAATATCATGCAACTTTTTGTCTATGTTTCCTTCTAGGAATTTGCTCCATTTTAGAATGATTTTAGTGTATGGTATATTATGAGGGGCCAACTGTTTTTTTGTTTGTTTGTTTGTTTGTTTGTTTGTTTTTTAGTGTCGATATTCAGTTTTTCTAATATAGTTTCTTGAACTATCTTTTCCCCATTGTAAGTTGTTGGCATTTCTGTTAAAGACTAGTTGACCATAAATGAGTGGGTATGTTTCTGTTTCTCTAGTCTGTTTCATAGGTCTGTACCTGCTTATTGTCTGTCAGTACAATAGTGTTTTAGCTACTGTACTTTTGTAATATACATTGAAATCAGGAAATGTGATGCCTCTAAATTTGTTCTGCTTTCTTAAGATTTTTGGACTATTTTGTGGTCCATATGAATTCATATGGTTTAATATGAATTTTAGAATATTCTTCCTATTTGAGTAAAAATGCCACTGGGAATTTGGTAAGATTGTGTTGAATCTGTAGACAACTCTGGGTTATATGGACATTTAAAAAAAATTAATTCTTCCAATAAATGAACATGGAGTGTCTTCACATTTATTTTTAAAAATAAAGATTTTGTAATGGTATCTATATAAAAGAAATTCTCTTTTAAACTGATTCTAGTTTTAGGAAGTGTGTCATGCTTGAATCTGGGCAAGGCTGAAATTAGGAGGACAGCTTTTTGCTGGAGTTTTTAAAAAAAATAACCTATTGCACATTGTTTGTGTCACATATGAGTTCTTCATCAGTGTATGATTGAAATTTCCCTAAAGTTATCCTCATATTCACTTGACTGTTACCCTACCTTTTGTATAAAATTATTTATTGTTTGGTCTAATACCCCACAATTATAAGTATAGTTTTTACAACCTATTGTGTGACATTTTAGTGAATTATTAAGGAAAATAATTATAAAGTACTATGCTTCATTTATCAAGATAAATTAATTTTTTTCATTTTATACTTATAATGTTTTTATTCATAGGTCTTTCATTTTCTAAGATTTAGTATTTTGTTTCTTTTACATTTATATATTTCTTAAGATTCCCTATATAGAATAGATGCTCAATAAATCTTATGATTGTCTCTTATAAGACACATTCACTTGTATTTTGGGTGACTTATTTCTTCAACTACATGTAACTTCAAGAGGAAAATATACCTGAATGTTTAAACTATTTATTTAGAAATTAATGTTAATAAAACTATTTCATAAAAATGTTTGTAAGAGTTTTCTAAGGAAAAAAGATAATAAAATTTGAATATTTTTTCTTAATTTAAACCAAAGAAATAAAACACTTTAATTTTTTCTATTAAATATTTTCTAAATTGATATTTTTTAAATATGCCACTGGCTATGGAATTTATTAATGTTGGTATTATGAAAGGTACCTAGGAATATGTTTAACTAAAAAGCTAAAATAACTGTATGGGGAAAGCTATAAAACTCTGAGGAAGGAAATTGCGGATGATGTAAATAAATGGAAAAATATATCTTACACACAAATTGGATGAATCAACATTGTAAAAATGTTGATATTACCCAAGTGATTTACAGATTCAATACAATTCCAATGATAATACCAACATCATTTTTTGCATATCTAGGAAAATAATTCTATGCTTCATATGGAACCAGAAAAGACCTTGTATGGCCAAAAAGATCTTAGCAAAAAGAACAAATTGGAAGGCATCACTAAACCAGACTTCAAGTTTTACTACAAGTCTATAGGAACTAAAACAGCACGGTACTGGCAGAAGAACAGAGACATAGACCAACGGGTTAGAAAAATAAAACCCAGACATAAAACCATCCTTGTATTGCCATCTGATCTTTGACAAAGCAGACAATAACATAAACTGGGCAAAGCAACCCTATTCAATAAATGGTGCTGGGAAAATTGGATGGCCACATTAGAAGACTGAAACAGGATCTGCACTTCTTATCACTTACACAAATTAATTCATGCTAGATAACAGATTTGAACAGACTTAACAGGCATGAAACTAAAATAGTTCTAAATGAAAATGTTGAAGAACTCTTATAGACATCAGCCACAGTAAAGAATTTATGAATACTATCCCAAAGCATTTACAGAAGCAACAAAAGTAAACAAATGGGACCTGATCAATTTAAATTGTTTCTGTATAGTCAAGGAAATAATCAATAGAGCAAATAGACAACCTATATAATGGAAGAAGATATCTGAATTTTGTATATCTGATAAATGACTGATATCCAGAATTTATAAGGAATTTAATCAAATCAGCAAAAAAATAAAATAAAATAAAACAAGCTGTTTAAAAAGTGAACAAAAGACATCAACAGAAACTTTATATATGAAAAGAGACTAATAGCCAACAAACTTGTGAAAAAATTGTTCAGTGTAGCTAATCATCAAGAAAATCAAAATCAGAACTATAATGAGAGATCATTTAACTTCATTGAGAATGACTTTTATCAAAATGTCCCAAAACAACAAATGCTGAGAAGGACGTTCAGGGAAAGGAATACTTATACACTATTAGTGGGACTGCAAACTGGTACAACATGTATGGAATGTAGTATGGAGATATCTCAAAAAACTAAAAGTAGACCTACTATTTCATCTAGCAATCCCACCATTAGGTATTTACCCAAAAGGGCAGGAAGATATTTTATATAAAATTCACCTGTAGTCAAATGTTTTTAGCAGCATAATTCAAAATTGCAAAGATGTGGAAACAATCCAAATATCCATCAATACAAGAGTGGGTGAATGTGGAGACAATTTTTCTGAATGAGGTATCACAAAAATGGAGGAAAAAAAACAACACAGGTACTGGCTATTAAATTGGAACTAACCAATCAACACTTATGTGTACATTTAGAAATAATGCTCATCAAAAATCAAACAGGTGGGAGGCAGGAAGAGGGGATGGGAAAAATCACACCTAACTGGTATAATGCACACTATCTGGGTAATGGGCACACTTATAACTTGGACTCAAATGGTATAAAAACAACTTACGTAACCAAAACATTTTTACCCTTGTATTCTGATATTAGAAAAACAAATTAAAAAGAAAGAAATCATCAATGTACAACCTCACATATTTTCTGGACATTATGTTTGCAAAAATAATGGTTCAATGTTTAGCCTCATAAATATAGAAAGATGTAAGAAAATTCCTTAGTTTTCAAGATATGAAATTAAAATTTTAATTTATAAGTACGTGTGGTAACAGGATATTGCCTCAAATTGAGAGATTCATAGATTGCAAAAAAACACATTCTGAAGTATAAACTCTGGAAGTTTTTCATCCTAAATTGAAAAGTAAAAGTAAAATGATCATCTTAATTGAGTCATCACTGTGTTATAAATGTGCCAGAATTTACCATGAAATTTACTTTTAAATATACTATTTATAACTAAGCATTCTCAAGGGATTATCCATTGTGCCAAATATATGTGAAGTTCTCACAATTAAGTTCACCGACTTGCCACCATGCACTTATATCAGCAGCACTGTACAAACAACTTGGTGATGTTTTATAACCTTGGCATATCAGTGTCTCGAAGTTGTATTCATGTTGGTATGTGATGGTGTCTTGCTGAATAATGTTCTTTATTGCTGTTGCGTGCTTTGTGTGCTTTTATGGAAATGTCAGAGCTTGAATTAGAGCAACCAACATTCTTAAATTTCTTGTTTAACTTGGCAAGAGGTAAATCAGAGACATGTTAGTCCAGGTTTATGGGGATAATGTCATGAAGAAAATGGCAGTACACAAGTGAATTAGGTGTTTTTCTGAGAAAAGACAAAGTGCCATTAATGAAGAGAGGTCTAAGCAGTCAATAACCAGCAGAAATGATAAAAAAAACTTTGCAAGAATTTGCCAAATTGTCCATCAATATTACTGGCCGAGGTGAAAAACATAACAGACAAAGTAAAGATTGATAGAGAAACAGGAAAATCTTAACTAAAATCTTGGCCAACAACTCATAGTTCTTGTGAAAAATCAAGGCACCAGCTCACATGTTACTTATCTGAGAGGGAGTTTTTAGCCAGTAAACAAATAACTATATTGGAACACCCTCCCTACTCATCTGAACTGGCTCCTGATGACTTTTTCCTTTACCTGAAGATAAAGAAAATATTGAAAGGAAGACATATTGATGACAACGACAGCAGTGATGATCTTTCTAGAAAAAGAGTCCCAAAATTGCTTTGAAGGGTAGACTAGATGCAGGCATCAGGGCATAACTTCCCAAAGAGAAGGTGAAGGTGAAGTAGTGATATTAACAAATTAGCTGTGTAAATAACTTTTCCTAGGATGTGATCACAAACTCAATTCCCAGACTTCATAGTCTGTATGAGCTATATATGGAGACAAAAAGGAACATCGTGTTTTATATATATTTCAAAAATATGATATATGGTATGATTTTGTTCAAATATTTAAAAAAATACTGAAAGAGAACAGAATGGGTTGCAGCTATTAAGCAAATATGCTCTCTCACTTACTAACTTATGAAGGCTTACCTTGTGTAAGATTCATATGTCATCATTTTTAATCTTCTTGGTTATTTCCACTACTGAATTTTATGGCCAAAAAAAGGTTCCATTTTTATTTAGATAGTACAGAATCATATATATCTTGTCCTCATGGCTCAGAACCAGAGTCTGCTGATTTGGACTGGAATTTTTATTACTTATTACAGCACATATCCATCCATGGTGTGTACCAAACTGCAGTCAAATAAATATCAGTACATAAACCATATGTACAACAACATATAATGGTAGGCATAGAAATTATTGTGGGAAGGCAGTGTCCTTTAATATACATTTTAGTGCTCCTAATAGATCTAGATGACAGGTTCAATTTAAAAGCAATGTTCTTTCTGAACTTTTATGACCATTTCATGGACCAGCCATTTTAAATGATTGTCAGTAAGTTTTCAAAATGGTCAGAGCCCTGATTTTAGTGAAAACTATTATGTAATGAGATAGTGAGGATATCTCCAACTCCAATTTTTCTTTAGAGCAATTTCTACTTTTCTCAAGACACATTATGCATTTTCCCTATAAAAAATCCAAGGTCCAATAATATGTAGTAAGTTTTGATATACTTCACTAAATCATGATTCTACCCCCAAAATACAGGGTCAGAGAAAGAGAGAAAGAAAATTTATGATAACAGCGAATGCTTGAGAAACACAGTTCTCCAAACTATTTAGAACACTAATGTGCTAATTGTCAGACTCCATTTGCTAGAACCTCATTGAGTAGCACATGTGCTGGTAGGGAGGGCTTATATGAGAACAGATGCTATAGTCCTATTGATGGAAAATAAAACAAACAACCCCCTGTTAGTGATGTAAAAGAACAAGCATTTATTATGTGCACAGACATGATGGCTCTGGAATTTAGACATGGCAAAATGGCATTGCTTACCTCTGCTACAAATGTTTGGGGCCTCGGCTGAGATAATTTAATTATCTAGGGATGATGTGCACATTTGGGAGTTGAAATGATCTGGACACATTTTTTTTTTCATGTGTGTAGTACAGGGGTGGTTATGACAGGAAGGTCAGTGTCAGCTAGGTCTTTCCACCAGCATGCCTACACATGGCTTCTGTGTGTGTCATGGGCTTTTCATATTGTGGCATCTGGCATCTGGAAGGGATCATCCCCAGAACACATGCTACAAGTGAAGCAGGAGGATTGCCTAGCATTTTAGGACCTGGCATTGAAAGACAAATAACATCATCCCCACCATTAAACTGGTCAAAGCAGCATTTAACTCTTTTAGATTCAAAGGAGAAAATATAAGACCTATTTATTATAAGTGGTGTCAAATGCGTAATTTTCTTTTTTAACTAACACAGAGAGGTTCAAGATGATTGAGTAAAAAAAATATTTAGGTAGTAGTTAAAATTGAGTAAAACCCAGTGTCTAGATTTAAAGAGTTAGGATAAAGCAAATACTCAGCAGATGGTAAAAATTGAGTATCAGTGTATAGGAACATATGACTAGATAGATTATTGACAAGGGCATAGTACAAGATAAATATCAACAAGTAAAGTGGGTTAAAACTAGGATGTATAAATTTATACTTAGAGATAAAACATGCAAATATTGAATAAATAAACATAAGGGAAGTAGAGAAATGTACAGATGGTTAGGATAGGTATATTAACGACTACACCAAATAAATTATTCTAGAATGAATATATGTTGGTCTTTTATATATACTTAGCATTCTCACCCATACAGCAGAAAGGGCATTTGCAATTGATGACACTGGTGACACTTCTGTGGAGACCTACATATTTATTAAATATTTGTGGCAGATAGCCGGGCGTGGTGGCAGGCACCTGTAGTCCCAGCTACTCAAGAGGCTGAGGCAAAAGAATCACCTAAGCCCCAGAGCTGGAGGTTACTGTGAGCTATGATGCCACAGCACTCTACTGAGGGCGATAATGTGAAACTCTGTCTCAAAAAAAAAAAATATTTGAGGCAGAAGCAGAGACAGAATTGCTACATGCTTGGAAAGGAATGTATTGCTAAGGTGGGAGAATAATGTTCCAGCATTAAATGAAAGTAAACACACAGGAGAGTATGAGCTATTTACTCACAGGAATTATTATCTATATGGTAGGTCCCTCAGATAGTGTATGATGCTAGCAACCCTATTTCATTTAGAAGTAATTTTGAGTCCTTATTCATTAAAATTTTTAATAAACACCTAATACATCATTGTGCCTAGGCAACATTCTATTTTAACACATATATTAACATATATGTATATAAGTACTGATACAGATATGCATATACCATATATACACACCTACATGAATGTTATGTATACATATAACATATAAATATATTTGAATATGGATAGGTAGGTAGATATAAATAGCATATATCACAATCATGATGATGCATTAGCTATTGACAGGAAGGTCAGGCAAGATTGAGATAGATATGTAGGGCGTAAAGCTAGAAGTTTCTTAAAATATGAAATTTTTATACAACGTTTAGCATCATTTGGGATTCAACTAGTCTATTTTTGAGTGACAATATATTATTTTAAATTAATGGTATAATTTAGTACAGAAATCAAATAATAAGTAAATGTCACTCTTTGCCTTACACATTCATTTGGCAAACAAAGTCGAGAAATACATAAATATTTATGTTTTTAAATATGATCCTAGAAATCATAGTGAATAGAAAGATCACTTCCAGAATTAGAGAGTAAAAAGCATGAAAAATGTGATTTTCAATAAAAGCAACAAGAGCACTGGCAAAAATCACCAAAGACAACTTTTTCCAACTAGAAATTAGTCAATGACTTGCAAAAATAAAGGAGTGTTTATTTAATGAAACATGTGAATATCAGTGTGGTTACTGATTGGTGACCTTTTTTCTTGCCTACTCACATTACTTTTTATTCTAGTCCTGTAGTAGATTTAAAAATAAGCATCCTCATAACCATAATAGTCATCCAACTCAGCAGCTTTGCATGCACTGGACAAAGGGAATCAATTTGAAGCTCTACAAAAAGTGTCATTGTTAAGATATTCCTGAAAATCACATTCCTAAAAATTTAAAAGGCCAAGCAAATGTGTAGGGCTATGTGATATCCAGGAAATATGTAAAAAGACCCTAATCTCTCAATTGTGTCTGATTTTGAGACATTATATAATCAAGAAGTGAATACGATGTAAACACCAAGTTGTAAATTGGAGGAATATTGAAGTATTGTTCACTACACATACTATGTACTTCTGCATAATGTGCGGGACATTTTGGCTTACGGAATTCAAAGAAATCCACATCCAGACATTAGCTGTCCACTAAGCTAACCAATAAAATTTTAACTAGCCACACATAGCAATATATATATATATACTTTATAGAATACATATCTATACATATACTTTGCAATATATACATATAAATATATACACTTTGGACCATAAGAACTGTTGTCATATGGCACCAAAAACTTTCAACAATAATTATGAACACTATTGAGAAAGACACTGCCACACATTGACATGAACACAGTTGTGTGACACTAATATACCAAGGTTATGAAACCTTACTGAGTCATTTACATAGTTCTCTAATGTAGGCAGTCAGTGGCAAGCTTTGTGAAGTTAATTGTCAGACCTCATATGACCACAACCCTGATGGTCTTTCCAGAACCATAGTTCCAAAATTGCTTTAAAGGGCGACTAGGCACTGGTGTTGGTGCACAGCTTCCCCAAGGGACTTCTGTGAAGGTTAGCACAGTGATATTCAGCAATGAGATAGGTAGCAGTTTTTCTAGGAAGAGTCCACAGATTTAATTGTCAGAGCTCGTACTATATACCATCTTCAAGAGATGTGATTTTTTTATTCAGAGAAATACAGAGGTTAAAAGTCAAAGAATAAAAAAATTACAAATACGGAAACTGTAAGCACGAAAAAAGGTATAATGTTACACTATGCCAGGCAAAATAAAAATTAACACTATAATTATTACTAGAATGAAGGAAAAAAATTTATGATAAATGGGACAATGCATAGGTAGGAAACAATTATAAACCATTTTAATCATATAGCCCTAGGATATATGAAGAAAAAAAGAAATGAAAGGAAAAAAGGACCACAGTAATTGCTGGTTTTCAGTACGCCATTTAAATAATTGATTGAACATCTTGGGAAGAAATTTCAAGGAAACAGATATTTGAAGAACATTAAAAAAAAAAAAAAACAGCTACACTTAACACCTCCTGTTTTTATCCAATCACAACAAAATAATCATTCATTTCCATTGCAGAAGTGACAGTCACCAGGATAGACTATAAGTTAGCTCATAAAAGCTTCAGTATATGCAAAAGAATTGAATTGGTACAATTTATGTTATTCAATGAACATAGAATAATATTATGAATCAATAACTAAAGGTAATAAGAGATAATAACAAGTATGTGGATGTTAAAAACATACTAATGTCACCAGGAAACTGAATAAATAAACATCCTGTTGCAGATTTGCAAAAGGATCAAATAGATACCTTAGAAATAAAATATACCACCCCCAATATAAGAACTCAATTAGTGGGAATAACGGAAGTTTAGAAAAGAAAAATCATTTCAGACTGAAGCACAGAGAAGCAAAACAAGTGGCAAATGCTAAGGAGAAAAGAGATAAGAAAAATACAGCAAGAAGATATAACACGTATTTAACTGGGGTGAGAGGTGAGAGAAAATATGGTAGAAACAATATTTAAAGGAAAATTCATGACAATTTTCTCTATTGACAAAAGTAGCATTCTACAGATTGAAAAAGCCATAGCAATATAAAAAGGTAAATAATGATAAATTTATAACAAATGTGAAATATGAACCAGGAGAACATCAAATGTAAAAATAAATATTTTTTTGGTTTGTTTGTTTTGAGACAGAGTCTCACTTTGTCACTTCCAGTAGAGTGCTGTGGCATCATAGCTCACAGCAACCTCAAACTCTTGAGCTTAAGTGATTCTCTTGCCTCAGCCTCACAAGTAGCTGGGACTACAGTCACCTGCCACAACGCTGGGTTGTTCTTTTTAGAGACAAGTTCTTGCTTTGGCTCAGGCTGGTCTCAAACTCGTGAACTCAGGCAATCTACCTGCCTCAGTCTCCTAGATTGCCAAGATTACAGGCATGAGCCATGAAGCCCAGCCTATAGAAAGAAATCTTAAAAGAGATTCCATTAAAGTTAGCAACAGAGGCTTGGTGCCTGTGGCTCAAGTGGCTAAGGCACCAGCCACATATACCTAAGGTGGCGGGTTCAAATCCAGCCCGGGCCACCGCCAAATAACAATGACGGCTGCAACCAAAAAATAGCTGGACATTGTGGCGGGTGCCTGTGGTCCCAGTTACTTGGGAGGCTGAGGCAGGAGACTTGCTTGAGTCCAGGAGTTGGAGGTTGCTGTGAGCTGTGACGCCATAGCACTCTACCCAGGAGGACAGCTTGAGGTTCTGTCTTTAAAAAAAAAAAAGTAACAGAACACAGCATTTAAGCTTGTAGCTGACTTGTAATAGCAAAATGAAACCCAGACAGCAGGAAAATGATAGTTTAATATGTAGATGAAAAATACTTGCTAACCAAAAATTTTAAACTCAATCAAAAGAATAAATGTGGTAAAAAGGCATTTCTAGATGAACATTTATAAGATCCACCATCATCAAGTCTGCCTTTATTCAGGAAAAAAGGAAAACTACTTGGCAGTTTAGAGATGAGGAAATCAGGGGAGGGCAATACAAATTTAAAAAGTATATATGTAAATCTAAATGAAGATTGACTGCATAGCTCTTAATGATACATGATAAGATTTCAAAAGATTAGAATTTAAACATAGGAAAATAGAATTTACCTTGAGGGGAGGCAGATAGCCAACAATATTTTTGCTTCTTTGTGTTTCTTCAAGCTTCTGGGTACTGGAGCGTTAAAACTTAGCTTTGTCAAGGATAGGAAAAATACAGAAGTATTTTTTGACAATCTTGGGCCAATTTTTGTTTTTAATTTATTTTATTTTACATATAAATATATATATTTGCTGTTTCTCTCCAAAGTACTGCTTAATATATCTCCAACAAAAGCTAAAGCCTCACCTTAAGATCTGCTTCTTTAGCAACCTACCTGAAGTAGTTTTCAATTTGGATTAAGTGGTTAAGTATTCTACACTCCTTGTAAATGCCTGGAAAGGAGTTAAAGATCCATAAGCTTGACTTTGATAAGTGAAGCTTATATGGTGCAGATGTTTCTTCACTTACAATTTAGTTACTGATGAATTTATTGTAAGTTGAAGATACTTTATTGTAAGTCAAAATTCATTTAGTACATTAAACATCGTAGCTTAGCCTACCCTACTTTAACTATGCTCAGAATGCTTATATTGGCCTGATGTGTGGCAAAATTATCTGGGGACAAAATTCACTGGGCAGTATTGGTTGTTTACTCTTCTGAGCATGTGGCTAACTAGAAAGCAGCTTGCTGCCAGTGCCTAGCATCTGGAGAAACTAGTATACTATACACATCACTAGCCTGAGAATAGGGCAAAATTCGCACTTCAAAACAGAGTTTCTACTGAATGTGTCTCTCGTTTTGCATGATTTGTAAAATCAAATGATCTTAAGTCATTATAATGCAAGAACTGTCTGTATAAGGCTTATCCCAATAAGCAATTAATTTTCTTTTTAAAATAGAAAACTTTCAAACAAACAAGAGTGTTCTAAAAAGGTGTGATGAATTGCTGAAAAGATAACTTGGGATTTAAACCTATGTCACTTGAATCCTAAGCCTGTTCCCAGGCCATTGTACAGTATTCGACTGGATGTGTATACACAGATTGTTAGAATTGTTTTTGCATATTTTCTAAATTCCTCTGAAAATCATAGTATTATGCTTGCATAGTAATAGGAATATTAATAATAGTTGTTATATAAATTATTCTTTTAGTACAGTTTCTGTAAGGCCCTGCAAAGTGATCTTAACAAAGTCACAAAGTCCTAAAGCCTTGATGGTATAAATTTGGGAGAGAGGTAAAGCTAGGGTGATATTTGTCATTGGTTATGATTGTGCACCTTCATTAATTTGAATTACACTAATTCACACTTCACAGTAACTCAGTTAGGACATTTTCTGCCTATACTGTAGTAAAATGGCCTGAGCATTGACTTATCTATAATGAAGGGGATGGGTAGGAAAATTAATACTTGCCCGTACAATATGGAAATGACTTAAAAAACATAAGAGCCATTTTCAGTAGTCTAAACACTCTGGAATCATTTATATACAGCAATTGATGAGCTAATTTCCACTCATTCTTATCTATTCATTGAAGCTAGTCAGCTTCAGAAGACTAGTGCTTTGTTAGTTTAATTCCAATTATACTACATAACAGAGAATATTGAAAGTGCACCTCGTTTTTAAAATATTCTATAATTTGGACCTTTCACTAAGGGAAACTAATTCAGATTGGGAATCTGATTAATGAGTTTTCTATATTCATAACTAAAATCTTTATGCTTTCTTGATACATTAAATAAAAGAGAAACCAAGATCTAGTGCATGGTTTCTATTCACAGTGCTAATTGCTTTTTTTAATTAATAATTTCTGTCTTCGTTATAACTTTAATTATTCAAGGAATATATAATCACAATTTAGAAGTATATAACAAGTTAACAAAGTTTTATTTTAAACCTTGAAACCACCAAATAATATATGCAGTACCAGCCAAGCCAGAATTTAAAATGACGGGCTACGGATTTAAAATAATCTTACAAAATTATGAGCAAATATTAGTACAAGTCAAACCACAGTTTTAAACTGTATCTGGTAGACTATTGATGCAGCAAGTGTGTTAGGAGTCATTATCCCACAAAGGTCAATGAATCGAGTATAATATTTGCATGCTCATAGCAGCCTGCTGGAAGTAGAGTATAAGACATATGAGTTATTCAAGGACTATTATGAAAAAAATATCATATAGAGGAAAGGAAAAGACTTGAGTTCAAGTTCTAATACCACCAGTTTGGAATTGTAGGATTGTCTGTAAATCAACTTAATGGCAATTTTTCCTTTTCGACAAGAATGCTAGGTACGAATACCTGTGATCCACAATCCTGTGAGATCATTATGAAGACTGAAAATATCAATGTGTTTTGAAAACAGTAAGTTGTGCTATAAATGTAAGGATCAGATTAGTTTAAAGAATAGCCTACTAAATGAATAATTTGACCTAGAAAGACAGTGCAGGTTTAGTGGTTTTAAAAAATTTAAAAATAACATTTTGTTTTCTCCACATATGTTGAGGACTCACTGTCCTACACCAGTGGAAAATCTGTCAGATCTAAGAATCTAACCAAGAATTGCTGGAAAATGCATGATGGAGTGACACCGAAAATAGCAGAGCCAGAGGCAAGAGCATGATGGTATTAACTGGCTGCCTGGGGGACCTTAAAAAACGTACTGCAGTACTGAAGGGGCAATTGTTAATATACAAGATTCCCAAGAACAAGGGTTTTCCCATCATTACTGGATTAGAGGTTACACTTGATGTTATCTCAAAATTAACTTTGATTTTATCATTCAGCTTCTATCTTTTGTGGCCTAAAGCAGATTTGTTTGATTGTTTTGTCTTAGACCAAGTTGCTTGTCTCACCTCCCCCACCACAAAATAAAAGCCACATGAGTTGGTTCCTGTTATATTTTTTTCAGCAGAAGCTTGGCAAGTTTTGGGAATAGCACTGCAATAAATTATAAGAAATTACCAATGGAATAAAGAGCATAGGTGTTACATGGGATGTAAGTT
Organism: Otolemur garnettii; assembly: GCF_000181295.1. Lineage (NCBI taxonomy): Eukaryota > Metazoa > Chordata > Mammalia > Primates > Galagidae > Otolemur > Otolemur garnettii. The sequence continues at coordinate 15,673,962 of NW_003852401.1, read as the reverse complement.
ATTCTGACAGTCCAAGGTAAGGAGCTGCAAACAATTTGCACAAGTGTATTTCAGGAAGCCATCACTCTCCAAACTCAGAGCTAACATTTCCAAAGGAAAGCTACAGTTCCTGAAATTGGTCGTCTGGAAATTGCAGCCGGTCACGGGAACTAACAGTGTAATTAGATGAGGTTTCACTGAATCAAGATCTATCTAATCTATCTATCTAATAGGTAATAGGGAACGAATTCTTATCTTTTGGAAACTCGGGTTTAGGTTTCTGAAAAAAAAAAAAAAAAAAAGTCCAGTAAAAACTTGAGTTTCCATAAGACTTGAGTTGAAGGATAAAAATTCTAATTCCAAACCTATTAGGAACTAGATATTTAATCTTGAGCAAACAGAATAATATTCCTAAACTTTGTTTTCTTTATCTATGAATAACAGAACACTTTAAAAAATTATCATCAATCAAGTGGCTTTGTTAAGATAATCATATGAAATCATGTATTCCTAATAGTAGAACCTACTAAGTGTAAACTAATTTTTTTTTAAATCAGAGTTATAAATGTTGCATAGTGTGTTAGTATCTTAGTCCAGTGAGGTTTTTCATTTTCCATTGAATTTTGCATATTTGCTGCCTTCTTATATATATATATATTTACTGTTTTGATGGCCCAGCCGCCCAAACAATCTGGACAATCCTATGCACTAGTTTCTCAGCTCTCCCCCTCTTTTTCCCCTTTCCCCTGTCAAGCTCACCTCTCATTCATGATTCCTTCCCGCATTAGAACATGTTGGACAGGGCTCTGCCAGAATCAGCACTCGTGTTCTGACTGAGGAGCTGTCATTTGCTTTGTCTACAACTTGTTAAACTTCAGTAATTTAAGAAAACCTTTCTGGCTCAAATCCCCTGAGTTCAGCAAATATATTTCCACTGCCCTTGTTATTTCTGTTCCTAATTGTTAATAGGGGGGAAAAAATCGAAGCAGTAGAAACTGCAGAACACGCTACTTTACTGAGGCGACTTCTATGATCTTTGCAGAAAACTAAAATTTCTTTTGCTCTTTCTTTACTCTCTGAGATATGTTTAAAAAATTACATTATGGTGAAACAGCGGAATCAATACGTTGCCATGAGTACAGCTTAGGAGTGTTTTCCCATTACTTACAAAGCTATTTCTTTTACAACTGTTGGGTTCAAACCTGGCTCTAACACAAACTGTGGTTTGGGGTACATAACATGACCTCTGAGTTCCTTATTTCTTTTTCTGTAAAATGAGAATGAAAATATCACATGTATATTAGTGTTGTAGTTAGAATTAAATAAGCAAATGATGGCAATCATTTATGACAGTGCTCGATGTGGTGAAACTATTAGCCATTATCATTGCTATTAGGTCATTCCCAACCCTTCATGTCACTTGAAAGTAATCACAGCATTCCTGGGAGGGGGCACTCGCTATTTAATTATCTCATGTCCACCACATGTATTCTGTTTGCATATAATTTGTAATATTAATGTATACACACTGTACATTTTAATATGTATATATACTGTATACACAACCAAATTCACAGCTGAATAATCATTACTATTCGAAATATTTTGGTCAAGTGTATTTGTTTCCTAATGTAATTTGTCACTGGCTGGACCAACCAAAAAGGACACAATTCAAGAGGTATTAAATGATACCCTATGTGAATAGTCACTCTTACTGCTGTCACACCTTTCTTTTCCAATAATTTCTGAAAAATATTTTTTTCACAGTATGTTCTTAATCACCTAAATTACTCAGTCAACTAAATTACATATGTACACACAGGCTGTCCCACAATCCCCCCTGAGGATTACAAAGTGAAAATATAGCAAGAATTTGTTTTTAAATTATTCAATAGTAAATTGATAGCAATTTGATAACTTCTAAAGAAAGAAAATCTAATATTAGTGACAGAAAATTCTGAGAAATTTTGTCATTTCATATTATGTTGAAAATGATTTTCAGATAGTACTTCTGTGCAAATGTAGAGTGATGCAACACTAAAATGGATTACAGTGAATTTTTTTCAAATTTGTGTGTTTCTGTGGCTGGTATAAGGTAATGAATCCAAAATGAGGTGTGTGGGGAAAAATTTGGTATGAAATGTTGAAATGTGGCTATTCTCCCCCAAATAAAGGATGTTCTTCTACTACCTGGAATTTCAGTAGGCCTAAATCTGTCTTCAGTTATTTCTATGGGTTCTCAGGAACATTATTTTGCTTTTTGTGCCTAAAATGTCAGAGATGTGCTTATGTAACTACCTTGAGACTAGAATAATATTAGAATCTCTTAGAGATGATTTTGTTTGGCTTGTACAAGGCCAATGAAGGCACCAACTGTTCAAAATTACCCTAAAAAAGTTCATATGTTGCAATTTTCTGGTTCACCAACATGACTTAAAGCCAGGATTTAGTGTCTTTCAAGGGCTACTTTAATTTGAATTAACTTTATTCTTGGGGAGCCGCCATATAGAGTACAGAGCTAAGTACAATTAAGTACAAGCACAGCATCATTTACCAGAGTCCTAACCTGGTAAACAATGACCTAACCTGCTTTTCTTCCCAAGGCTCTCAAAATTGCTCCTTAACACAAAAGCAAGTATAAAAATTGGCCTTACCTCCCTATATATTTTTTCTTCTCCTGGATTTTGACATGTGTGTATTTGTGTTTATGCAAACATCATGTGCACATATATAACTAATCCCACTCCAACCTAAATACAACTTACACATATTTCAATATATAGATAATGTATTATTTGATACAGTTAGTATAGATATACATTTACTCACACATTTTAGTAGCAATTTTAGTTTTCTACAGGAGAAAAATTGCTCTGAATTACTTGGGTAGTCATCATTGACTTCCTTGAATTTTATTTTTAAGGCTTCTTCTGACTATCATAATACTCAGAAGAAGGGATTGGCAAGTAACTTAACAAGTGACCCCTGCTATGAGGTTCTAGAACATTTTTTTTCCACTAAAGCAACTCCACTAATATTTGTAAATTTATTATAAATGACCAGCCTACGTAATGACTTTATGGTTATAATCACTGTCACCATTAAATGGGATTTACATTTTAGGAAGTAATTGCCAGATAGTCCTATGAGTGTCACCTTTACAGGTTTTAGAGAGTTGAAATAATACTTGAATCATTCAATGCATAAGTGAATGACAACTTTACCTGCGTCATGAGAACACGATTTACTCCTTGAAAGGATCATAAGCCTTTGGTTTCTATTTCCAAAGGGGTAAATAAAAAAGTAAAAGTAAATAACTGTGTAAATAGAACAAAGCTTTAAACAAAGAGAATGAACATTGAAAACTTTCTGGGGGGGGGGAATAACTATAGACATAAATAAATTAAATTCAAGCTAAAGAACACAGAGTTTTATAATGTTCTTAAAATTATTAGTCCAAGTCTAAACTAATAATTACATAAATATTAAAAGAAGGACACATTCATTAAATAGAAACATTTGCTGTTAATTTACCAAGAACTATAAATTAAGTGCTTTTTAATTTATCCTTCCTTGTGATGAATGAAGAAAAACACACAGAAATAATAGAATCCCCAACACTAATTATGCACGGACAGAACCTTGTTCAAAAACTGTGTTCTAAGGTTTTGTTTAAGTAGTCATAAAATAATATTTTTAACTAAAATAACTTTTGAGAATAAATTTTATGATTAAAAATTGAAAGACTAGGGCATTGTAGCAGGCACTTGTAGTCCCAGCTACTTGGGAGGCTGAGGGAAGAGAACTGCTTAAGCCCAAGCTTTGAAGTTGCTGTGAGCTGTGATGCCACAGCACTGTACCAAGGGTGACATAGTGAGACTCTGTCTCTAAAAAAAAAAAAAGAATGACTATACCTTGAGTTTCTGTAATGCTTTTACTGACTATGGATATTCATATGGTTTTCTGATGTGTGCACAACTAGTATATGATATGCTAATGAAAAATGATAAATAATAGTTTATTATTCTCCAATCATATAATTGAAAGCTCTGCTCCTGTTTTTAACCTTAGTTGATGCTAAATCTACTATCTATTTTCCTTTGAAGCTTACTGAACTTTTATGAGAAAATAATGATATATAAATTCACAATAAATAATATAAAATAACTATATATTATGTAAAATTAGTGAATATAAACATTCATCTTCCCCATTACCACCCTATCTCATTCTTGAACGCTTTCCATAAAGAAGCTTGAACTTGCTCATTATTTCACCAATAATGTTTTCTAATTATGTTTTCACATATATAGATGTATGTATATAAACAACACATTATAGTTTTCTGGTTTTTTAATATATAATAAATATAATATATTATGTCTTATTTCAACTTTATCTTTTCACCCATATCAGTTGCTCATGAGATCTAATCATGTTAATATAGTTGACTTCTATTAATTGTTTTATTTCTCTAAGATTAATATTTAGCTTACTGTAAATTTAATGTTTTATAAATATAATCATCTTTCTCTCTATATTTATATTATATATAAAATCTTCTAAAATCTATACTAATTTTATAAACATAAAAATTAGCAGTGCTAATTCTTAGAGTAATATCTTAATATTATGAACACCTCAAGAACATGTAAAGTCAAAATTAATTTCAAAGTGGAATCATGATTTGTACTGTTTATAAATAATAATAACAAGATGGTTTTAATACTTTTAGGGAATTCCAACTTTGGTAAAATAAAATGGAGAGACAAACTAGCAATGGTATTTACAAAAGAAAGTAGACTGGGTATGCAGTTGGATTGTAGGTCATGTCCATGAATGTTCAAAAACCAAAAAAAGACAGAAAGAAAAAAGAAATGTGAATAAAAAGGAAGGTAAGAAAGTAGACCTTTGTATGATCAGAGATTTCTGCACTGGAAGTCCAAGGCAACATGTAAACTCTGTGATTTTTTTTTTTTTTATTTCAATACAAAATGGATATGAGGACCTGGAAAAGCCATCACATGATTTTTTTTTAATTTTATTTTTCTTTTCTTTTCCCCCCACTCCCTCCCTCCTTCTCTCTCTGTCTGCTCTCCCCTTCCCCCACCCTCCACCATGTCATTAACTGCCATTAATTGTCCTCATATCAAAGTTGAAGTTGGAATAATATCATATGATTTTATAATAAATTACAGAGATTGATATGGAAAAGATGGATATGAAATAACAATTAATATATAATGAGTGATTCTTCCAGTTAATTGATAAGGATTTCCCTGATTTTTCTCCTTCAATTCTCTAAACAATTTTAAGATAGATTTAAATTTAATTTCCATTTAAATTACAAGAAAACTAAGGTAAATATTAAATTTGTTTTTCAAAGGTCACACAGTTAGAGAAGCTGAGGATGGAATTTGATATTTCTAAGCATAATACAAATAAAGCGATTACTATTATGTAAAGGTTCTATTCTTTCTCTGCAGCATTTTTAAGGATTGTAGCCTAGAAAACATAGGATATACATTTTGTAGTGGATATGGACTGTGGAAAAACTAAACCATTATTTTATTAGTTTTAAATTAGAGAACTGTTATCTAAATACATGCTGAAGATGTTTCTATGTTTAATTTTTAACTTTTAATTATTATGGGCACACTATAGTGATATATATTTATGAAATGCACGTGATGTTTTGATACAGGCATATAATGGATAATCATCAAATCATGGTAATTGGGATATTCATCACCTCAAGTTTTTATAATTTCTTTGTGTCAGGAACATTCCAATTCCAGTCTTTTAATTATTTTTAAGTGCATAATAAACTATTGTTAACTGTAGTATCTTTACTGTGCTGCCAAATACTAGATCTTATTCACTATAACTGTACTTTTGTTCTCATTAAACATCCCAATTTGCCTCTGACTCCCTATTACCCCTCCCAACTTCTGGTAACTTTAACCATACTCTTGTTGATCAAATTTCTGTAGTGCATGTGGAACAGATTTTGTCAAAGTACATTTGACTTTTGAACAACTTGACTTTGAACTACATTTGTCCACTGACTGCCGGAATTTTTTTTCAGTAAAAGTTATACAATGTATGTCCGGCTCACCTGTTTCATCTTCACCCCCTCTACCTCTTCAGCCTCTGCCCCCTGAGACAGAGAGCAAGACCAAATCTTCTCCTTCTTCCTCCTCAGCCTACTCAATGTGAAGGCCACAGAGGGGAAGCATCTATGATGATGTGCTTCCACTTAACAAACAGTAAATATGCTTTCCCTTCCTTATGGTCCTTGTGATAACATTTTCTTTTCTCTAGTTTACTTTATGATGAGAGTACAGTGTATAACACATATTGCATACATAGAGGTCTGACAATTAAGTTAGCAAACTTATCCTAGAAAAAGTGCTGCAGACCTCAAAGCACTTTTTCTAGGATGAGTTCACCAACTTTATTGTCACATAGCCCTGATGACCATTTTAGAAGGAGAGTTACAAATTACTATGAATGGTGGACTAAGTACTGGCATTAGTGCACAGCTTCCTAAGGGGAGCACTTCACAGCTGACTCTGGTAATGTTCATCAGTGCCATACGTAGCATGATTTCTCGGACGAGTTCCCCAATTTGTCTGACCTCATCATACATGTTAATGAACTGCTAACTTGTAAGGCTTCCAGTCAACAGTAGGCTATTATTTAAGTCTTGGGGGAGTCTAAAGTAAGAGTCAGATTTTCAATTGTATGGGGGTTGGCACGCTTAACCCCTAGTTTTCAAAGGGCTGCCTAGGTATGGTAACTCCCATAATTTTATAAACATAGGTATTGAAACTTCAATTTTTTTCTCATTTTCTAAATACATAAAATCTGGTATGCTTCCCAGTTGTCATACTCTAAATCTCAACAATTTTCATGTGCCTACGGATTACGTAAGGAAATATATGATGTGTGCACGTGTGTGTGTGCATGCGCATATGTGTGGGGTGATTAAAACTTTTGAATTTTTCTGACCTTTAGAATGAGCCTCTGACTTTTTTGAAAGAACCAGTGATATCTGATCATAAGGATTCCCAAAGTCTGTTAAATGAAGCAATTCTTTTCACATCATCTCACTCTACAATAAATTATTGGTAGTCATCTCTCACAAACACACTTTCAGTATGAGTGAGAGAGAGTTTTTCTGTAAGTCTCCATTCTCTCTGTTCAACAGTATTCCTGCCTCTCAGCAGAATGGAAATTAATTTACTAGTAAATATTCTTGGATGGGGAGTACTATCTCCATAAAAAATGTCAGTGTATTGAATTTCTGTGACATTGTTGATAACCATTTTCAACTGCTAGAACGTGCATTTCTATGCTGTGTATCTTTAAGGAAATTCAATAACACAAACAATAATCATACAGCTTCTTATTTCACTGAGTCCCTTAAAAGATATTTCTCTGTAAAAGATCAATCATAATTTGTTACATAAACTTTTTAGGAGGTTCTCACTTGGTGGCTTGAGGAAAACGTTTCACTTTAATTTTACTTATGTGACCCCAAGGTAACTTAACTTGTTTTTGTCAAGAACTTGAGCTCTTGTTCAAAGCATTTTAATTCTGAGAAGGGATATTAATCAATTTTTAACACCTTCCTCAGAAAAGAGTGAAAAGAAATCTATATCCAAACTATTTTCACTTTAGAAGCATTTCTTCCTATAGCTATCACATTCTCAATAATTGATAATATTTAGACAAAATGAATGGACCCAAATGATTTTTCAAAGAATATAAAAAATATCAGGTGTTCCCTCAAAGATTAAATTCTCCATCTGGGATTCTTTAAACTTGATCTCTAGAAATGAGTGCAGAAGAAAGGACAGCTGCAAGAATGATTTACAGAATGAGAAATCCAGGCAGAAAACAGATGCAGCTTGGGAATTTCTCTAGGTTCAAAGGGATAACAATAGTCTTGATAAATAAAGTGACTCGAGTGATTTCTCATACCCACTTTTTATTTTTAGAATTTACACTGCTTTTTTAATTTAACTTTTGAGACCATTTTGAAAAATTCAGTTAAATTTTTGTAATATCCATTTTTTAAGGGGCAGGCTAGATCAATTACTTATTTGTGAGGAGCCGGTATTCACCTGTGGTCATCTGAAGGGCATCCTTGTCAGCAGGTGAGAAAGAAATTTTTAGAATCTTGGGAAGAGAGCTCATTATGAAATGTAGCATATGTTTCAGTGCCTATCTGTAACCCTAAAAGAAAATGGAAATTTCTTGCAACAGAAAGACCTTATGTCTAACTGAAAGATATCAGCAGAAAAGGACTTCAATTACTGGCATTTCAAGATGAATGAGAACTGTTACCGTTCTTGACTACCCTGGAGGGGGGTGATAATATTTCAATCCCAAGAATATCAATGACAGGAAACAAAAAAAAAAAGAAATATAGAAACCATTAAAAGAGTGCTTGAGGTAGCATATATTACCACGGAAATGAAAGATGAAAAAAACAAAAAAGAAAACTCTACACCAGTGAACTTGTCACAAAAAAAACAAGTAGAGAAGACATATTAACTTCCTCGCAGTTATAGTAGATATAGGGAGTGGAAGAAAAGATGTTTTGCAAAAGGTTAGAATACGAGCTGTTATATGTTTGCTAGATCTCACAGAAATAGGAGATCAGGGAAAGAGTATCAAAACTTTGAGGCTGGATTAATAGTATTCATGAGTCAAACATTTTCTATAACTAGAGGCCATGGAGTTTTACAACTTTCAAATGAATTTAAAAATAAAGCTTTATAATAAAACATTCTCAGGCCTAAGATTGAACATTCAACTGTATCTACATTTTATTTCTTCCAAAATATTATATTGAAAAGATATTATGTACAAAGAGAAATAAATACACATAAATGTGACAAAAGGAAATGGAGTTATTGGTTAGTATCACATATTAATATATCTTATAAACAGAGTAAGATATATATAGAAAACAAAAAGGAGAAGTCTAAAATAGAGACTACTGTGACTAACATATGTACTGAGGTAACCCAGGCCTTTCTCAGTAAGGACCTAAAAGTGATAGGCCTTAAATTGGAATAGGTTGTGGTTTAATAATAAGTGTAAGTCCTTTGTGAATGTTATATGAAAGAGAGTTTTAGATCACTTAATCATCTACTTCTACACACACAGAAAAATTATTTATATAATAGACAACAAGGCTCAAAACTGGTATCTGGTCTTTAAGATATTAAATCTTCTTCCAAGAGAATACAAAGGATAGCTTAGAATTCTAAAAAATACATTTTTCCAGGAATAGAATCAAAATAATGTCCAGGATATGAATTCAAATAGATGTTCAGAGCATAGAGAAAAGAAGATGCAAAGATAGGAATAATCAGGGAAGAATCAGGTGACATGCGGAATCAATTCAGGATACTCTGTAATGCCAAAAGCAGACATTCTATAAAAAGATACATAAAATGATGTGATAAAAGGAGGAAAAGGAAGGAAATCAACATCACAAAGTTAGTAAAAACCTCTGGACTTAGTCTCTACAGACTAAGTATGTCTCCTAAGAATGACACAGAATGACGTGTACAATGTCTCCACTTAGAAATATTCTTGAGAAATTTTCTTACAACAAAATTGCAAATACAACTCTAAAAGTTTTCAGAAAGTAAGATCCATTGGCCTAAATAGGAACATAAATTCCACTGGCATCAGATTTCATCTGTTCTCGGGTAGCTCTGGGTGCTGGAGAAAGTACAGAGCAGCCACATTCTGGAATCAAACTCTCAGGTGTGCATCCTGAGCAAGCTATTGAACCTTTCTGTGCTTTGGGAGAATCCATTTGACCTTGAACTTTGGAATGGCAAATTTCATACTTTGAGTAGCAAAGTTCTAATGACGAAGATTAAATTTTCCACCCTGACACTCTGCCAAAATAACGTATTTTATTTTGAGTGTAGTAATATTACCTGTGTGGATTACATTTCTAAGTAGGTCTCACAATGTTTAAAATGTGTTGAATAAAAATTAAATTTAATTTAAGATATAAGAAAATCGATAATTTTCTGATCATAAGAAACCAATAATAAGAAAACCAATATTTTCACAGGAATAAGAAAAGTAAATAAAAATAACTGTCAACTAATAGCAAAGTACAATGTAAGAGGAACAGAAATTTTCCCTTGTTAAAATGAGAACATACTTTAAAAGCAGCATTAAGAGTTGTTTATCCTGCTGCATTGTGTTAGAGCCATAGTGAGAATTCCTTGGAAAATAGTGGACAGAAACCAGAAGAGAGAGAAAACAAAGGAAGAAAATTTAGTTTTATGTAAAACTATACACTTAAGTCTGCATGTTCAAAAGTTTCTTGGATACAGAAAATCTACATCATAACTACAACTAGGCCAGTAGATGAATAAGTTATCTATAATCTTAATATTTTATATTTTGATTAATTTACTTGTTTAAAGAAATCACTATTTGGTAAAAAGTAGGATGACAAGCCACTCTCCTGGTACCCTGGGTAAATTGTTCAGTTGTGGGAGTAGCCTAGCCTATTAAAATGAGTTTTCTCCTTTTATAATAGTCCACAGAGATGTTTAGCACGCTCAAAAGTGGGTGTTGAATAAGCAGTCAACAATTACGTTAATAACAATCTTATCAGCAAATTTTTTTTTTTATTTTATATTTTCCCAGTCATTTCTCAACAACAGATGACCCAGTTGCAATTAAAAAACTGCAATTTTGAAACTTTTTTTTCCGGAATGGACATCAGACCTGTCATTGTAAGAAGGTCTGACAATTAAGTTCACGAACTTGTCCTAGAAACTGCTTTGAAGTGTGGACTAGGTGCTGGCATGGGTGCAGAGCTTCCCAAGGGGCATACTTCAAAGATGGCCATAGGAATAGTCAACAGTGAGGTATGCAGTACTTTTTCTAGGATAAGTTTGCAAATTTAATTGTAAGACCAGACATTTAAAGCTGTCTCGTCAAGTTTAATAAATAATGAATCCAATTAATTCCTGCCTGGTTAATGATGTCACTAGTCAATGAATCTATGAAGTCAAACAGCTAGTAATCATTTTTATCTCTTTTCTCTCCCCTGTCTGTCCTTCAACTAATCCACCAATGAATCTCTGAATTCTTTCTGGACTGATATGTGCATTTTGTTTTCATAGATAAGGTCTATATACCAATTCGCTACAAGAAGCATCTTAAACACTTAGAATGAACCAAAGCCCTAGCACTGTTCTTCATCTCTTTTCAGCCTCATTTCTTTTCATCATGATCTCTTTTTTTCATCTTCCCTCAGTACTAGTCACATTGGAGTTGATTATAGCACAGACACATCTTGACATCGTATAGTTCTATGTTGGTGCACATGTAAATTTTCCTGAATTGTTTTCCCCTTTCTGTGTCACCCATTCCCATCATGACATTTCTCACTCGACATTTCCATGTCCTATCTCCCTATCTAGGCTAATCTTCTATATGCATGTCTCCTACTATGATACTTGACACTTGGTAGATTTTCAATAAATTCTTATCAGACAAAAGTATAATAAAGGTTATTTTGTACAATTTCCTATAAATTTTTGTATGATCCACTACAATTTGCAATGTAACTAGTATGGCTTCTCACTTCTTTATTTAGGATTGAAAACACATAATTTTAAATTATTTTGAAGGTGTTAAGCTCATGCATACACATATATTTTCATGTAGCACAATTTCACACCTCTCGTTATTGCGTGAGCCAGTAAGTGCCTATGAGTACAATATTTAATTCTGGGAATTTTTTAATGAAATTAAATTTTATCACATTTGGTTATAAACACTAAATTGAGCTAAACATCACAAAATATCAAAAATACTGTGAGACTGCAACCTATCAATACTGCCATAAACTTACGTTCTGAAATACTTTTGCATAACTGCATTCCAGTTTATATTATTAAATTATTTCAACAGATAGTAATCCTGGCCGTGAATTAAAATTTTTAAATTATAAATGTTTTAATATGGTTTAAAATATAATTTAGCTGTGTCAATAAGAAATTCTGCTTTTCTTTGTATTATGGGAAAAAAATTGACATTCATAATCATTGTGGATTTTTCCAAGAAAAGATAATTTTTAAGCATTTTATTTTATTTATTTTTTATTTTTTTATTAAGTCACATATACCTAGATCATGAATGCATTTATGCCTTTATGGTATTCAATGTGTTGATTATTTGTACTTACATATAAATTGGAGTGCTTACATCCTACTAATTAACATTGCTCTCACCTCATTTACTTAATCACAGTGTTACACATTAACTCAATACTTCATGAGACCTAGATTATAATGTATTTTGAAATCCTGACTTCTAGGCCATCTACCTATTTTCCTTGGTAGTATCAACATACTGTTATTTGTTTTTCTTTTGTGTTTTTGGACAGTGTGTCTAATCTATGTGGAGGAGGGGATATCCTGTTTCCATGTTCCATTGCTTAAGATTAATTTCTTCATTTTAGCAATTCAACACAAATTATCTAAAGTCTTTCCTGTCACAATTAAAACACCAAACAAACAAAAATATGTCTCTCTTTTGGTGTCTTAGTATATGGTAGGGATCAAGAAGGAGCTTAGGTAGGGGCATTTTAAGTTTATAAGCAAAGTTGAGATACTTATATATGGGATTACTATAGGGACACTATATATATATACAGAGAAATGCATGAGATTATAATCCAAAGGAAATAGCTTAGTTCACATCTTGAATGGAAACAAATTGGGCCACAGTCAGTTTTATGAAGGCTACTCTTTTACAGACTCAAGTACGTCAGGAAAGTGAAAGAAATAAACAATATTTGGGGACGTACAATAATCCAGACATGATATAACAAAAACATGATAAATGATACATTTCAGAAAAGAGGATGTATAGAAGACATTGTTTAGGCTATTCTAAATCTGAAACCACACAGTCCCAAGGGTAGGATTCAAAAGAAAATAATTATACCACTAGGAGGAGGGGACTGGCATCGTCCTCATAAACACAGCTATTGTGAAGACTCATTATAAAGCCAAGATTTTTCAAACATTCTACCTTGACCATTTAAATAATTTATAACTACCAGATTTGGTTTTTAATATATCAACTAAGACAAAATTAATACAACTATGTCGCTAGGGGAAAGCACAAGCCCTACACTGGATGGTTTTCTGTCTTTCTAGAAGGCCTTCCCACTGCTTCTGGGTCACAGGGCTTTGGAGCTACCTTACATTTGGCACCATCTCAATCACCTAGATTTCCTCTTATTTGCTACAGTCTTTTCCTCATTGGAAGCTGAGGATAGAGTGGTTGTAGTAGTAATAGTGAAGTACTAATATACTGCCATTATTTGAAGCCATACATGGTTTCTAATTTTCTCATGAATGGGCTTTGTTTAAAGAGAAAACCCTGGGTTTTCTGCTCAGATTCATGTAAGAATGAATCTTCATGTAAAGACAGAACTCCAGCATGACAAAACACGACAGACACAATGTTATAGGAGGAAAGTGGTTGATTAAGAGACCTGTGAAAATTCTCACACCCATACCAGGTTGCCTTGGCCCTTATAAAGAAGAACATCTTCAGGAAGTATAATTAAATATTTCATAATTCAATTTTGTGCTTTGTGAGAGGGTAGTCATCATTGTAAGTTAAAATCCATTTTTAAATTTTCAGACAAAAATTTTCAAACATATTCTCAGGAATGTACAAAGCTGGGCAATTATGGTTGCAAACTCATTCTAGAAATAAATACTATCTCATTGTTGAATATCACTACTATAACCTTTGAAGTACTCCCCTTGGAAATCTGGGGATAGTAATATTGTCTGACCTTATAGATTTAATTTTGGTGATGAGGTCAATATGGGTATACTGTAAGTATTTCTCAATTTCTTTCTCTCCCAATGCCTCTCTCTCTCCTATTAAGAAATCAAATAATTTTTATAAGCTAACTTAATAAATTTATTTCAGTTGTATCACATAGTTGTAAATACAGAGCCTAATTTCCTTGTTCTCTTACCTTGGTATTTGTCAGAGACTATAACATCATAATTTAGGAAAAGCATCACACATTAACATCTGCCTAAGTTATCAAATAGTTATCAATTTTATCTATAAATTCTAACAAGTATCAAATATTCTTTATATATTCCTTATTTTATACTTCCTTCTTACAATCATTCTATAACATCACTTTTTCTTTATTTAGATTATTTTGTCTAAATTTAGAGCAAGACCCTGTACCTTTTATTCTGCCAAGGAACCTAAAAATCTAAGGCTCAGATGAAACTATGGAGGTGACCCATGTGCTAAAATTTAAGTCCCGCTAGCTCTCTAAATTGATAAATTAAGAACCATAAGTAAAAGAAAAGTGATTGACTAAAGATATCCAAACAGCAGAAAACAGAAGAAACATATTTCAGTTATAGAAAATTAAATTACAATTTGGGTTGCAGGTGTTAAAAACGTAACATTTATTTTCCTGGAGTAAGTTTGCTCAATTTTGTAGATCTTAAAAGTACCATCACCTGTGATAGGATTGAACAGCAGAGACTGGGTTATTTCAAGAAAAATAGCTCAACACACATCTCCTCACATAGGCTATTGTGCTCAATTTGCTATAAAGTGATGAAATTTTGATTTTCTAGATAAAGACATTATAGCTCCAAGAGAGGAAAAAATGTGTTCAAATTCTCACTAGCAATATTTGACAGAGATGCAAACATGACTTTGATTTTTGAACATCAGTATCCATGACTTTTGTTTTTCCTCCAAGATTTATTTTCACAATAGGAAAAGTGAAAAGATTAGATATAATGAGAGCTTTGAAATTCTCACTTAAATGAACTAGTTGGTTATTGCATTTCCTTATCTAGCATCTGAATGTTATTACAGAACTATATTTACAGGAGAGTGTCATTAAAAATATCAGCAATAGCCTCAAGTGACATATAAAAAACATATCTTAAAATGGGATCACCAGTAATGCTGTGATGTGTGTAGCAGTCCCCAGATATTATAGTTCATCTCTTAAATGACATAATCTTAGAATGAGTATTGTCCTATTTCAAGCATTAGTGATCTGTCTAGAAACCCTCCCACACATACATTTTTCACTTGAAAATGTTTCTACTTTCCCTACTTGTCTATTTTTTTTATCTTTCTTCAGCTTCATGCTAAGTGTATCTGAATGGCAGTTAAAAGGCTCAGACTTTATTGTTCTCCCTTGATACTACTCAGATTTCATTTTAAGTGTTTTTATGCTGATAACCCTGCCAGAAAACCATCCTTCACAGATAAAAACCAAAATGAGACAACAAACAGCTCGTTTAAACTTGACATTTCATTAGCTATTCGGATATAGGTACATATATTTGTCTGCAAGTACAGAAGAATAAATTGAAAAATGGAATAGAATTTCAAAAATAAGATAAAGGGAAATTCACACTGCATAGTAATGTATAAAACATAGACTCATATGAACAAAATGGAAGCAATATAGTCCAATTACAATTTATAAGAATGCGATACAGTGATAGGTTGAATTTTCAGCCATGCAGTTTCATAGAAGTTCTTCTACAAGCTTGGTTAGTTACAGAGTAAACGAACTAACTGGTAGGAAAGAGCTGGACCTTTCTATAGTCAACTCACATCAGTCACTTATTCATACAAGTATTGCAAAATGATATTAGGGAGAATTTTTTTTCAATATATAGGATTTTATTACATCTTATTTATATGTAAGCATTAAATAGGATGTGTAAAAAATTATTCCCTGAAACACTATCTATTTGTTCCCACACTTTTCTTATGTCCTTGTTTTCTTCTTGTATCTTTGAACAGCCATAGCAACGGTAAAATGAATACTAATTTGAGAAACAATTCTTTTACAAATTAATCTCAAATTCCTATATCTTTTTCTGTAAAGCTGAGAGCACCAAGGTATTACGTTCTGATCTTTAAGAAGTAGCAAAGATAAATGTGAAAAGAGAAGCAAAATCAAACAAAAAGAATTTGTGTTAAGGAGAAACTTGATTCATTATTTCACACTACTGGAGTGCCCTCTGTCTTTTCATGTTATTATGTGCATTTAATTGGACCCTGGGGAATTCTTACTTTTGTTCTTCAATAAAAAACAGTCAAAACCTTATTTTTATTTTAAACTATATTTTTAAAAATTCAAGAAGTTTTGCATTGTGTATTATTTCAAATATTCAATTGTTTTTAAAATGAATTGAATGGTAATCATTAGTACAATGCCAGTGTATTTTTCTGAGTCAACATAAGACAGCTGATATCTTAATGTTTCCCAAGAATGCAAATTAAAGCTTAATAATATTTTCAAGAATCAGTTTGAGGACAATTCACTACAGTATTCAATGTGTGATGCTACTAATTAGCACTGAATAATTAATGCCAATGTACCAACATGTCCGGAGGGCTCTTTATTTCCATACACTTCAAGAAAATGCCTGTCAGGTAGGCACTGTGTTAATGCTTCCATTAGAAAAATAATGGTGCTCTGACTTTTTCATTACAGAAACAGTATTGTTCAATGGGACACATAATGTTTTGAGAATCAAAGTGTCATGTTAGAAGTCCAGCTCACTGATCAGCTGCATGTTCTTAGGTTAAATCATGTAATCTTTGCTTCTCTTCCACAAAAGTGGCAAAATTGAAATTCAGTATCTCTCAATCTGTGCTCAATGAACAACTAATCTACAATATTTATATTATCTAAGATATATGTCCCAGTTCTGCTGTACCATGTTCCCTTGCAGGAATCAAACTGATCTGTCACCCAATTCTAATATGCTCCTATGTAATCCTTATGCATATTCAATATGAAAAACTCAGACTGCATTAGTTTTAAGGCTCCTTTAAGCCCAGTCTTTAAGCTCTGGCATTCAATGATTCTAAATTTCAATAAAAAAATTGCACATGCAAAGTGTCAAATAACAAATCCAGTCTTAGCTAAGGAGAAACTTTATTGGAAAGGATTATTGCAATAAGGAAAGGGAAATGATGGTAATGATAGAGAGCTATAAGCACCTCAAAGTTTACTCAGAAAGGGCTTTTGTTTTATAGGGAGTGGCAATCAAGAGTAACAAGAATAGGATGGGAGAGAGTGGAATTGCGGGGTTTCAAGGCAGCTGTCTATGTCCCCAACTGTCAGGGTTCCAGGCAGCTGCCTGGGTCCTCACTTTATGGAGTGCTTTTAGTCAAAACATGATTAGACAACCCAAAATAAGGCAAGTGTTAAAGTGTGTTGATGTGCTGAAACATGGGTTTACAGACTAATAAAGTTTACAAAGCAAGATGCATTCACCATTGACAGCAAACAGATTATACTGCCATGAGCAATAGGCAGAGGCCATAAATATGTCTAGAGGTTCTCTTCTATATTGCTTGGGTTGAGCCTATATCATAATTTAGAGGTCACCTTGGAACCAGGGTCTTACTGCACATGTAGGCCTTCCATGACCTTCTCTGAGAGCCCATCGGGGTAGGGGTGGCAGATGGACATGTGGGTACTTAAAGGAAGAGTCATATCTTGATGTATTTGCATTGCTAGAAATAATTATTTAATAAGCTTAAAACCAATTTTCAATTGTTTATTATAAGTAAGGTAGGAATTGAATTAAGAAAATGATTGCAGATGATGGGCAAAAGGGAACAGAGATAAGAGAGAAGTGGATTAGAGAAAAGTATGTACGCGTTCCAACTATAGAAGCAATACCAGAAATCTCAATTCTGTTGCAAAGTGCAACAGCCTGAACTGAAGCCTGGCCTTTTCAAATAGAGAAACTGAGAGCTTCACCCCTCTCCCACTGGGACTTGGCTCAGAGGTCACTGAGCACTAAGAGACCAGTCTCATTGCTCTCTCAGGGAGTGTGAGTGCATTTGGGGAGTTAGGGAAATATTGAGAGAGTACAGAAATTGCTGAAGACAGGGTGGGCACCTAAGCTTCCTTAGGAGAGAAAAGGTCGCTCAAGGAGATAAGGAGGAAAATACCTCCCTTCTTCTGTTTTCTTGGTATGGGCAGCAGCACCAGCTCGTCTGCCCACAAGTCTACCTAAGGGCTTAATTGCCACTCCTGAGATTTGTGTGTGTGATCTGATTGGGGTCTGCTTTGACATCCTGCGCCTGGACTGTTTCCCTGTGTGTGCTCTGTTTGTGTTAAGATCACAAATAAGTTAGAGTAATAAAAGTAAGTGGTAAATCAGTTGATTTAAGAAATTTATCTATTAATTAAATTAAATAGTTTGGCTAGAAAATGCAAGCCCACCAAGAACTATGATGTAAGGGTTTAGCCTTCCCCCATTAGACTGATAATTAAAACAGTGATGTGTATAATAAAAATGGAGCTAGCTCAGTTAGGGGCCCTCTGCTTGTCCTCACATTTAGTAGTGGAATGTTCCCTGGCCCAGCTTTTAAAACTTCCTTCTTGAATTTTTGAAACTTTATTTTTCTCTTATCCTCTCATCCCACCAGTCACTGGGAAAGAACTCAGGGTATAGTTTGGGACTGGTCCCCAACAGGGTGAGGTGGACTCCAATGAAAATTTAAGTTAATGACATGATAATTAGTCTTAAGGCTGTTCTAGTCACCCTGAAGACTCTGCTGCAGAGCTGGGCTCATGGCTCTCTCTTATCCTAGCACTCAGGGAGGCCAAGGTGGGCTTGAACTCAGGAGCTGGAAATCAACTGGAGGAATAGCAATATCCTATCTCTAAAAATAGCTGGGCATTGTGGCATGCGCCTATAGTACCAGATATTTAGGAGGCAGAGGTAAGAGGATCTTTGAGCCCAAGACTTTGATGTTGCTGTAAGCTCAGACACTACAGCGTTCTACAGAGGATAACAAAGTGAGACCTTTCTCTAAAAACAAAAGAAAAAAATAGACTGCATTGCACCTCTTAGGCTAAAGAGTCTTCTAGATACTTTTGAAGTTGTCATGCTAAGTTCTGATTAGTAGATTAATAGGACATACCTTCTCCCTCCTGCTCAAGTATGAGTAATCATTTGGGACAAAATTAAGGTGGGTGGCAAGAAGATGGAAGCCTGGGGACCCCTACCTCTGTCCTCTTTCCTGGGAGAGCCAGAATCTTCAGTAAGTAACTAACAGGATGTGAGAGTGGCATGATCAAATAGTTTATCAGAGAATGCCTTTCCTTGAGGTCAGCTGATTCTTGGGAGACATACTTATGGGGTGATTGTATGCTGGCTCAGGCTAAGAGCAGGTCAAAATTCAAGAATTCGAGGAAGGAAAGAAATAGAATTTGGTTAATCCATTCAGATGTCCTTTTTCCCATTGATCAATAGGACAAACAGGTTGGCCAGTCTGTAGAAGAAAAGAATGAGGAATATCCGTGGTGTTTGTCCAGCCTTATCATAGGTGAACAAGGGGAGTATTTGTAAAATTTGTGGAAGCCATATGGAGGAGGGGGTGTTCCTGCCCTTAGCAAATTTCCAAACAAAAATATTTGGAGATGAGGGGAGCAGTACTTAATGTTATTATTTGCAGAACTGAGGTAAAATTCAACATTATCAAAAATAGCTTCTGGAATAAGTAGAAAAATAAATCATCTATGACCATTGTCGAAAAGAATCACTCCATTTCAAATCTCCACAGGAGAAAACATTGTTACATTTGAGATGCACTTCCCAGGAAAATCTATTAAATTCCTCACTAAAGAGCACAAGCCTCAGTTTAGTCTGAGAATTCATTCTCTCATTGTACTGTTTTATGAAAGTATTAGTGCACTTTTATTTCACACAGGTGGGTCACTTCCTTATGACCATGGATAATGTGCTTGCCTTTCCTTAGGAATTTCATGTATGAAATGTCTATCTGTCTAACTACACACACATACACACACACATACACACAATCACATTCACACACACACATACATATACACATACAAGGTGCCAAAAAATATATGCACATTTTAAGAAAGAAAAAAAAACTGTATTAAAATTATTAGACTCAACATATACCAACAACAAAATACTGAGAAGGTAAAAAAAAGGGCAGGGGGGTGGAATTCAAGGGGGATGGGAGAAAATCCCGGTTTGCTGATAAGGAATGAGGAGGGGCCATGGAAACATCCTGGGAACGCTGTGACCAGACTCAGCAATTATAACCAAAAAAAGAGAAAAGAATGTAGGTCTCAGGGAAACTAGGTAATCAATAACCAATAGAAAAGGATAAAGGTGAGTGGAGGCACAGAGAGACTAATGGAAGAGTTACAATTTCACACAGGGAGATATTCATGCCTCTGCACTAGAGAGGCGCAGAGAGACTTAATGGAAGAGTTACAGTTTGATGTTTCTGCCTCTGCACTACCTTTGTGTGTATGTGTTTGTCTTTTCTACCTTTGTGTGTATGTGTTTGTCTTTTCTACCTTTGTGTGTATGTGTTTGTCTTTTCTACCTTTGTGTGTGTGGGACCCACTTCCAATTCTCTTCAGAAATTCTCTTAAGTTTTCTCTTTGTTTATAAATGAAATTTCTCTTTGCTACCCTAAAGCCAGGGCAAGTACTTTGACTTTCTATTCATGCTGCCTCTGCTCATCCAGTTTTACTTTTGGTTTCTACACACTTTTGCTTTCTATCCCTGCTATGCCTCAATTGAATTTTTCAGTTCTACTGAGTAATGGAACCAGGCCATGTGGGTTCAGGGAATTGGGCTCTGTAACCATTGTAAAACACAAGTCATGTTGAGGACTTCTTACAATGTGGAAGTCAAACGTGACTTGAGTATTGCAAGACACATTTTTATCCTTTTTAAATTATGTGTACATTTTTTTTTCATCTTGGTGCTGGCAGCACAGGCAGCACGGGGCAACTCAGTGAGCTAGAGAATTAGGACAAAGGCAACACATCTGGGCAAGCAGCCTCACACTGCTCCAACAGGAGGCTTAGCGACTCTTCACAGGAATGAGAAGTATCAAAAATGTAGGTAGCTCCTTGAAACAAATTCCTTTTCTTGTACTTTTTAATGTCACTCCTATGACTTCCTGGCTATATCATTCCTCTCACCACGTAAGAAATATTCTTAATATTTTTGCTTTTACCACACCCTGCCTTCCCTTTCCAATTTCACACACTGAAGGAGCTCAGGAAATTTCGTCCCAAAATATGACCACTTATATAAAGAGTATTTTGAATTAAAGATTCTTAGAAGTGAATAGCATTGGACAGAGCTTATCTCTCTGAGGCCCACCAAAGTAACAATTTTCCCTTTTGTCTCTGTTATCTCAGATGTTATTGGAAAGAAGATCAGGAATTCAACCAGACCTGACCTAAATCATTTTACCCATAGTACCTGCCCCTCAGGTTGATTTTATTTGTAAGAGAATCATTTACAAGTCAATGTGCTTCCTCTCATTCATTCATACTCTCTAGCAACCAGGGAAATCTTTATTATTGCCCTTAAACAAAGTTACCCATATTCCCCATCAGACCATCGCCTTTAAAATGAGGGAATATAAACTTTGGATCCGATTGGGATATCTCTTTGATTCTCTGAGCATGCATGGTAAATAAACTTCTTTCTTTTATTAATCTACCTTAATTGTGAGTCAATCTTTCAGTGAACATTCTGGGGTAAAGGGTAAGTTTCCTTTATCAACCCCAGAACACATGAACACAAACATATATGTTCACACAAAAAACAGTTTTTCATAATAAATCATAAATCAGATATCAAAAGAATTGTTTTCCACCAGATACATGAGTCAATAGGAAATTGTTCTCAGTCTTAAAGCCAATTACATAATTGTGAAATACTTATTTTTGTAGAAAAAAAAAAAAAGAAGGATGGGATGGGCGGAGACTTTGCTCATACTAAGGATGAAGCTTAATTCTTAATAGTTTTCAAAAAATATTGGCATATCCAGTCACTTAATTCCTGGATTTGACTTAGTCTGGGAAATGATTATCTTAGAGTAACTCTTTGGGATTGCAAAGGAAAAAAGCTCTTGAACAGATTGCAAACAATTAAGTTATAATTTATCATTATTAAAATATCAGTGATTTTATATAATACTAATGAAAATATAACTGATAATGATACTTATGGAGGACAATCTTCTTGACCAGCACTTCACAGTATTTTTTTCTAATTTCTACAGAAACCTGGTTATGTAAGGACTATTTTCAGATGAAGAAAATGAAGATAAATGATATAATGATACATTCATTAAAGACAGAAACTAGAGTTTCAGTACCTGGATTAGTATCTGAGTTCTTTATGTAAGAAATTATGACTTCTTATTTAATCAAAATATTAGGAGTGATAATCATATGAAGCCACTATCTGACTGCATTACTATGAGTATTAAATGAATTTGTGTACATCATTTGTATAAATAAAGGAAGTCAAAATTGTACATGACAGAGTTTAATAGGTGAGGAAGACCGTAATCAAGGCTATTGAAATTAGGAAAAAGAGAACAGAATGCAGTCTGAACTCAACTTCACTGGCACAATTCATCTGGCAGATTTAAATAACTACAGAGAGGGCAAGACTTAGGTCAGCTATGTTTACTAATTGGCCTTACCAAAGAGAAAAGTCAATGTCTTGATTCCAACACGATGGGAGATCATGGAGCAAAAAGCCCATCTGAATGACGTTCTAACCTTTCCACAGAGATTGGAAGGCGGGAGCTATGTTCTTTGACAGTTATATTTCAAAAGGATGGCTTTCATGGGCTTGAAAAAGACAGTCCCAGGCAGGCACATAGGCACAAATTTTTTTTCACGGATTTACATTTCAAAGGGACAGAGAAAAAAATTATAATCACAAGTTTTCTAAATTAAATGCTTTAAGAAAAAAGAACAGTCCAAGGACCTAGAATCAGAAAGAAGCCTTTCAAATTTAGTCAAGCTGAGGGAAATGCCAGATCCCTCTTGGTCAATGCTGAGAAGACCATTTGATCTTTAAGAGGATATCTTTATTATTGGGTTCTTATTAGAGAATGCAAATAATTTGACCATGGTCTAGAAGATAAACTTTCAACTCAGTGCTATGAACTACTTGCTCTTGGATTTTAATGTCCATGATTTTAACTTGTGTTAACCTAAATTACTCAGAAAGAAGACCCCCTTTTTTTTCTTTGTCTTTTTTTTTTTTTTTTGCAGTTTTTGGCCAGGGCTGGGTTTGAACCTGCCACCTCCGGCATATAGGGCTGGTGCCCTACTCCTTTGAGCCACAGGTGCCACCCAGAAGACCACTATTTTTACATGTCTCTCCTAAGGCATCTAGCCCAGTGACTTGCACCTTGTCAATACTTAATTTTAAAAAATGCCATTTTGCGCTATTAGATGGGCTGTCTCTAAAGAACTGGAAAGTATTGGGATATGCCTGACATTATTTGAGATGTTTCCAGAAAAGAACTTCAGAATCAAAAGTTATTTGGAGCAGGTCATTCAAAAAACCTTTGCTGAATATTCCTTACCTCTTTTATGAAATAATCTCAAAGCCATAAGTATAACATATTTCATGTGTTCTCTTGCATCTGAAACTGTGGAAATATTAGTCAGTTGAAACCAGGCCTTTAGAAAGATATTAAGATTAAATGTGCCAGGAAAGCAGTCAATTCACATACCTCTTGTTTTCTCTTTCTTTTGAACAGGTAAATAGAATCAGTGGTGAAATGCAATTATTTAATTTTCTTAGTTGTTGAGATACTAGAGTTAGGTTTGGAACAGAAAAATTTGAAGGAAGGCTCACTGCTTGTCTGGCACCTACGGGCAATCTGAAAAATAAATGGATTTTTAAAATGTGAAATGTAGCATAGCCTCCATTTGAAAAGTGTCCACTTCATGTAATGATAATGTAATGAAAACTTGCAAAGTTGAACACTCCTGTAACCACATCAGAAGGAAACTACACTGACAGTCCCAAGGAGTTCCAGCTTGTTTTTCACCTCTCAGGAGATTGATGGGTTCATAAGAGAATTCAAACTCTCTAGTCATAATCTGAACAAACATTTCTGCCTGCACCTTTCTGAAGCATTCCTCCTCATTATTTCAACTGCGCTGTCTATGAAAACTGAAATCTGAAATGCTCTTCCACTGGTTATTTCTGTATTTGTTAAACTTCAGAACGATCCTTGATGGTTCTGTTAGAATCAATGTTCTTTTCCCTCTATCAGCAGAATCGAGTTGTTATTTTGAAATTAATTTACGTCATTTTTCTTTGCACTATTCACTGTGATCCATTTTGTCACCCACATTTCACCGTGTGACATCTTGTCAAAGCCATTTTGCTGCAAGACTTTTGAAAGCAATCTCAGAAGTCAAATGACTGGTCCATATGCTAAGAATAAAAATCTCTCCAGTCAGCTAAAATGCTGCTGTTGTCATTTTTAATGAAGTTGTCCCATAAGAGCAAAACACCCAGTTCTGACATACTCATATACCCATGCATAGGTATGAAATAGGTTTAAATGAGTGCAGCTTTAAATAAAAATTGCAATCGATTGCATACTTAGATGAAGTGAATTCAATAAACCACTAATACTGACTTCCTATGGTAGGAATTATACCTCTGTAATTGTTTGCTGTTGTCATGCCTACCACTTGATAAAATTCCCTTAGAGAAGATTAGTGTATCATCATCTTCGATACAATGTAAAGACTGTGTTCTCTCCATTCTTAGCAATTGGAAGGTAAACTTGTTTTTTTTCCTTCACTTTTCTCTAATAAATGATACAAATGTTATGTTTTAAATTGTTAAATTTCTTAGACTAAAGCACAGCTATCGACTCTCTGAAAAAAACTTTAAATAGTCTTCTTTTCTAATATATGCTTAAAGATGAAAAACACAGACAAATAAAAAAAGAATCATTGCACAGACAGCCTAGATGGAGCAAAAAATGTAAATGGAGAGTTTTAAGAACTTTTTCATTGATTGAGCTCAATTAAGGCGATTTGCCTCTCTCGGTATAAAAGAAAATGAGGCACTTTAAGTAGTTCCCTTGAGGTTTTATTTTTGGACAGAAAGACAATTTCATTGTGTATTTGGACAGGGAGTTAAACTTCTACTACATGTTTGAGTAGTGCTTTACTATTTTCAGTACCCAAAGATTATAATGAATATGTGGAGAAAACTAAATGGTAGCTATGTGGGACAGAATTAGAAGATTCTCTTTCTAGAAAGAAGTACGACAGGTAAAAATAAGCGTAATATTTTGAGCTTGGTTTCTACAAAAATAATCCTCAATTGCTAATGATTTGTTATCAAGGAGCTTCCCCCGAAGAGAAGCTACTTTCCTAAAATCATTTAGTGGGTTAAGTTGATGTACAATATTCTTTAAAAATCACTACGATGCAACAGCACTGTTACAAGATTCACTCTAACATAATTATTTAAAAACATTGCTGTCAACCCAAGAGAGAAAGTAAAGAGAAAAACAAAAATAAATACAGACAATAGTATTTTGAATAACAGGTGATGCGTGCCACAGGGTACCAATGTGATCAAGGCATATGCTTTATATCTTTAATTTAACTAAGTAGTGGTAAGGTTGCTCTCCACATGCTTGTGAGAGTCTACACTCCCACCAGCAATGATTTAGAATTCTCATATCCCCACGTTCCTCACATCTTTCCCAACAATTGAACAATTCAATTTTTAGCACATTGAAATAAAGTAGAAAATCTTTTGCTTTGTTGCACTTGCCCCACTGGAAGTGAGATTGGGCATACATTCGCACTAACTCGTTTCCGCTGTTGTAAAGTATCAGCCAGACACTATTCTTTTTTTATTTCTTTTTAATGGAGGTTGCTGATTTGTCTTGGTCTTGTAAAAATGAATTATAAGAGTCCCCTTTTAATCCTAGACCTCATTTCTATTTCAGTTTTAGATATTAAAGACGGCTTCTCTGAAACTGTTGAGTGCTTGTAACATTGTTCATTATATACACCATGACCAAAATAAGTGTCCATTATATACACCATGACCAAAATAAGTGTCCATTATATACACCATGACCAAAATAAGTGTCCTGACATCAGTCTCTCTCTGCTCTCTCTCTGTCATTGATTTATCATATAAACGTGCACAATACTAGACTATACTATGTAAAATTGTAAATCCAGTACTTGGTAGGACAAGGCTTCGTTCTTTAACTTGTTATGTTTGACTTTCTTTTCATTCAAAACTTCATAAAAATTTCAAGTAAGATTGTTGCATCCCTTAAAAATTCAATGTGAATTTTATTCATAGAGAAAAGAGAAGTTTAGAAGTTCTGTGTTGCCATGAAAGGCATGCAATGTCTTTTCATTTATTTAAATAACTTTCTATGTTTATTAATATAGTTTTAAGTATTTATGAATCTTGCTATTAAGAGTAGTATTTTCTTATATTACATATTTTGCTTATTTATGAAAAATGTAGACTTCTGTAAGTCAATTTTGTATAGTCAATGTAACTGGTACAGGTTTCTGGACCTATTTCTCTGCTTCTCTGAGTAAATGACTATCTTTAAGAAAATGAGTCCTTTAACTTTTCTACTTTTTTGATGAATAACTTATTTTTATTTACGACCCTAGGACATAGATGGACAGTTGTTATTTTAGTTTTTAATAATTTTTCCAGACCCGGGAGAAAAGAATCTTTTTGCATTTTCATACGGTTACCTACAGGGTGTCCATGAAGTTCATGTGCAATTTAAAATATTAAACTGAACTATTTTAAATTAGTTATGAACTTTATGGACATCCCATATATTAAATGGTCATATGAATTCTTAAATATTGTCCTCCGTTTTGCCTGTTGGTGCCCAAATTGTTATTTAAGAAAGTTTTGTGGCCACAATTTTATAACACTGCCATGAAAAGACATAATTCTTATTTTTCTGATCAGAGATACACTGCATCTGAATGTTGTCATCTGAGTACCGTTTTACCAACTCAAGCCTCCTATATTTTGATTACCAAAATGTTTTAAAGTGATTAATAGGATTTGAAATGTATCATCTGTATTAATTGAGATGACCATACTTATATTCTGTTAATCCTTTAATTTATAAACACGTTTAATTATATTGATCTATTACTATTGAATCACATTTTAATTTGTGTATTAAATTCTACTTTACAGTGATATGTTATTATTATTTTAATCTCCCTTCACAAGGGTGTGCATCCCAGGAATGCTGAATTTTTGATCCACACTTTGTCAAAAAAAAAAAAAATCAACCAAATCAACTATGGCTAAAAGTCAACTATAGTATTAAGTTAGGTTAGCTAACATTTTACTTAGAGTTTTGGGAGGCACTAAATTGATAATTTAAATGGATCTCTCTCTCCCATATTTTCTTTATTTTTGCAATGAACATCATAAGAAGCTAGAATTTTAAAAATATTCCTCTTGACTTTAGAACAAATATATATCATATGAATTAATAGTTTCTCGTGTATTTGTTAAAAATCAACTAGAAAGCCATCTGGGTTTGAGCTTTCATCTGGAGACATATTTTGTTATCTATTGCTGTGAAACAGTGTGGCATCGTAGGAAAAATGTTGCTATGTTTGTGTATATTAAGTCTTTCTGAAGAAGTTTTACTGAAATTTAGAATCTGTTGTAAAGGAATAAATGAAAGATGTGCATTTACATCACTATAAATATTGAATATTCCACAAAGATTTACCTAATTACAGATGGTCCTTGACTTAAGATGGTTGGATTCACCTCTTTTTGCCTTTACAATGAGTTATGATGTAATCGCATTGCATCACACAGGTCAAGGAGCAGCTTTACAGACGTATAATTTCACACTGGAAAGGAGAATAATTCATCTCTGGCTTTAAAGTTTGAGAAAATGATCTTTTTTCCTGAGGAAAGAATTATTTATTTCCCAGTGTATTAGGGTAGTAATTTCCAAGAAAATTCTTCAAAGGGTAGAGTGACACAGTTGCCTATTTTTTTTTATGTACAGAAGTACAGAAAATTCATTTCTCTTTTCCTTGCTTACGGGACAAACTTTGCCTGGTTCCCAGTGTTTTAACATGCGTGTAAGAACTGAGAACAAGGGAATGTTATTTGCTGTAAGGTAAATAATAAGAAATAGGCTTTGACCATAACCTTTGAGTGTATACAGGATAAAATAACAAAACAGAATATTAAAATCTTAAGATTATGTCTACAAAAAAAGTCTTGCTTGTATGTTCATTAAAATTTCATCATATCTATAAATAATAAAAGGACAAGTGACATCTTAGCTATGTTAAATCTTCCAAGCCATGAGGACATATGCTTCTGAATTTATTTAGTTTTCCTTTTTTTTTTGTATTATTTCTGAAGTAATTAGAAATGATATTGGATCTTAATTCTAGTTTCCATCTGTTCATTGTCCACATAAGAAATCAGCTGACTTTTGTATGCTAGTCATGGATCCTGAAAAATTTCCAAACTCAGTAGTGTTGAAGGATATTTTCGGTAAATGTCTTTGAATTTTCTACATAGTCATCTCTATCATCTTCAAGTAGAGACAATTATATTCCTTTATTTCCAAATAGAATGCTTTATTAGTCATAAAAGTGGACATATTTTCCTTTTATCCCAAATTTTGAACGTGAAGAATCATGTTCAGATTTTCATTAAATGTAATGCTATCTGCAGGTATTTTGTAAATGATTTTCAAGTTGAGAAAGTTCCTTGCTATTCTTAACTTTCTGAGGCTTTTTATAATGAATAATTATTGCATTTGTCCAATTTTCATTTCTTTGCCAACTACACATACTTTTTTTTCTTTAGTCAGGTAATATGTGTGGGTTCTATTCATTGATTTTGGCACATTGTACTGGCCTTGTATATTTCTAATAAATTCAGTGTGTTTTTTATTTTTTTTTCTCTCTTTTTTCTGTAGACACAGAGTCTGACCTCAGTTGAGTGCCATGGCGTCACACAGTTAACAGCAACCTCCAACTCCTAGGCTTGGTGATTCTCTTGCCTCAGCCTCCCAAGTAGCTGGGACTACAGGTACCCGCCACAATGCCTGGCTACTTTTTGTTGCAGCTTGGCCGGGGCTCAGTTCAAACCTGCCACCCTTGGTATATGGGGCTGGCACCCTACCCACTGAGCCACAGGTGCTGCCCTCAGTGTGGTCTTTTATAATTACTCATAAGTATTGATAGATTTAATTTGTTGAATTAAAGGTTTTATCATGCCTTCTGGAATTTTAGTTTTTTGTAAAGTGTATCTGCTTTTTCTGTTTGTCTATGTTGTTTTGTTTATAAATCAGTTAATACTGGCCTCATAGCATGATTTTGAAAGGATTTCTTTTCTATCGTATTTTATTATATGGAAGAAATTATAGAATTAGTGTTAGTTCTTACTTAAATGTTTGGTAGCATAAGCAAATGAAGCCATCTGAACATGGAAATTTATTTTTTT
This sequence comes from Otolemur garnettii, assembly GCF_000181295.1. Lineage (NCBI taxonomy): Eukaryota > Metazoa > Chordata > Mammalia > Primates > Galagidae > Otolemur > Otolemur garnettii. Next base: position 15,644,527 of record NW_003852401.1, on the reverse strand, counting down.
GAAAAATTTTAAATTTAAAATAAACTTTAATTGTTATATAACTGTTTCTATATTTCACATTGATTGAGTTTTAATACTACATGGTTTGGAGAATTGGTCTCTTTTCACTAATTAATCAAATATGAGTGTCAAACTTATTCAATTATTATCCATTTAATGACTTCTGAATCTCTGATACTTATTGTTTCTAAAGTTGTTGATTTGTGTTTTTTCTCTTTATTTTTTTCAGTCTTGATACAGTTTTATAAATTACCCCAGTTGTCTTGAAGACCCAATTTCTGGTTTCATTGGCCTTTTTTGTTTGTTCTTAATTTTAATTTCATTGACTTATGCTCACATCTTTAGATTTCCTTTCTTCTGCTGCTGCTCTAGTTATTTTATTCTTTTTTCCTAATATTTTGATTCATGAACTTAGGTAATTGCTTTGAGACTTTAGTCATTCCTATTGTTAAATATTTAGTGCTCTCAGCATACTTTAGTTACATTTCATAGATTTTGATATTTTGATTTTGCTCTCACTTACATTATGTATTCATTTTATTCTTTATTAGTATGTGGTTTAATTTCCATGTATTTAAGGAATGTTCCCGTATCCTTTCTGTTGTTGATTTCTGGTTGAATTCTATTATGGCCAGAGAATGCGTTCTGAGTGTTTTTAGTTATTTTAAATTTGTCTAGATTTTCTTCATGGCCTAAGATATCATCCATATTAGTGAAAGTTCCACGGGCACTTAAAGAAACATGTTATGCTATTGTTGTTCATAGCAATGCTTTCATGTTCTCTACTAGAGAACAAGTTACCTGAGGATCTCTATGAGATCTTTTTGGCTAATGGTTTTGTTGAGTTCTTCAAAGTCCTTGGTGGTTTTCTGTGGGGAGTTTTGTCAGTTGCTGAAATGTTTAATTCCCTAACTAAAATTGTGTGGTCATCTTTTGCTTCTTTTGGTATTTTTAGTTTTGCTTTACTTATTTTAAGACTGCTTTTTTGTTGCTTATTTCTATAGTTTATGGATGAATTGATCCTTTTATTCTTGTAGAATATCCCTCTTTTTCCATAGTACTCGTCTTTATTCTGAAAGACATTTTAGAATATTATTAATGTAGCCATTCATGCTTTGAATTAATAATTTTTATGTTATACTTTTTTCTATCCTTTTACTTTCAACATATATAAGCCATTGTATTTCTAGGGTGTTTCTTTTATACACACATATGAGTTTATTCTTTTTATTACATTCTAAAGACCTTTGCCTTTCCATTGGAGTTTTTAGATATTTATAATTGTTTTTAAAAACATATTTTAGGACCTAAGCTAGTGAGTGTATTGATAATATTTGTTTTCTGCTTCTCATTGTTCCATTTCTCTTTTCTTGCCTGTCTGTATTACTTATGGGTTTATTTTGAGGATTCTATACTGATGTGGTAACAATATTTACAAGTGCATCACTTTGCATGGGCTTCTCAATGATTTCTTTGGTATTACAACACACATGTGTACATAACTTACCACAGTGCACTGATACCCACATTTTATCATTTTAGGCAGAGTATAGAAACCTTACTTCCATCTACATCTATTTTTCTTCTTCACACTTTCAGTGCATTTTTCTTAAGCACATCATATTATAATTTCTCTTCTAATCATCAAATATTATTTCAAAATCTTATAGCTGGGGATAATCTAATACATTTTTCTTAATTTCTATTTATTTATTTATTATTCTATTCCTTTCACTGTATGGGTATTCCTTTGATATTTTTTCCTTTTTTAATTGGAAGCATTTTATCCATTTTGCTAGGCAATTGTGCCAGTGACAACTTCTCTTCATTATCATTTGCCTAAGAATGTTTTAATTTCACCTTCATTTCTGGAGTATACTTTTGCTAGATATAGAATTTAGAATGTGCAATTATTATCTTTCAGAACTTTTAGATAATGTGAAACTTATTTCGTGTCTCTGTGGTTTTAAATGAAAAAATCTGCTTTCATTCAAATTGGTTTTCTCCTGTAAATAACTGATAATCCTTTTGACATGTTATCAATCCCAGAGTGTGACAGAAAACTTGAGTTCATCATAGCATCTTTTCCTAAACTCATAATCCAATTTTTAAAAGTAGACTCTTCAAAGCTTTTCACCTTTTTCTGAGTGCTATTCTTCCTAATACTTTCATTAGAAGGAAGACAAAGTCAGAATTTAACTTCTAAACTTCAGCACTTTTCTTGTAGCTGGCTCTCACAAATGCTGATCTCAGAAGTGCCAATCCGTGTGCATGATCTTTCACTACCAGGAACGACAAACATCATCCTTGAACACATTTTTGTTTCTTGGGCTTTTCTCTACAAAGTAATCCATTACTTCTACCCTCTTTATGCATGCAATAGTTCCATTAGTTTAGTAAGTCATCTCTTTCCTGTTCTGAGAAGTCCCTTTCTGGAAGCTGGATCTCCACTGATTTAAAAACAAAAGGAATAGCTTATTGGTTGAAGTGAATACATTAGGATAGGCAGCCTCCAAAGTGTAAAATATTTTTATCCTCTGATATACAATGTGTATCTCCTTTCCCAGTTCACATTTTTAATCTTTTATAAAACATAATTTCTACTTTTGTAAAGTTTTGTGTGTGTGTATGTGTGTGTGTGTGTATGTATCAGTTAGCTATTTCCTATAAAACAAATACCCCCAAATTACTGGCCTAAGACAATATTCATGTATGTTTCCCATAATTATTTGAGTTTCAAATATGGGTTTGACTCAGATAAAGTTTTGTGATCTCTGCTCAGTGTACATCAGATGATGATTTGGCTTCCTGTCTTGTCTAGGTGGCCGCTGTACAAGGGGTTTTATCTACCCCAAGAGGTTTCTCATTATCTAACCAGCTAGTCAGGCCTGTCCATGTGTCTCTATCAGGGTCTCAAGATCAAGAGCAGAAACTGCAAAACCTCTTGGGATCTTGACTCAAGACTGGCACATCTTTTTTGTCACATCACATAGGACAAAGAGAGTCACAAAAGTTTAAAAAGGGGGACATAGGTGCAATTTCTTGATCTTTGTAGATTCACAGGCATATTGTAAAAGTAATTATTTAAAAAGGTGGTTAATTTTGCAATCTAGTCCAAATAGTTTTCATTTTATATTTATCTTCCTTTATTTTTATTTCTCTATATTTCATTTAATTATTTTAAATATAATTTTTTTCAAATTAGTCTATTAACTCTAATCAAATGGAAATGCTGATTCTCCTGTTTGTTGTATTTTATTCTTTTCTATATGATGATTATTTTCAAGTGTAGGTGGCAAGTTGTATTGTGAGACCATTGATATGATGTGTAATAGCCATGAATGAGGCTTTCCATTTCCCCTGGATGTTCTGAAAAAGTGATTTTTTTCTATGTATTTTTCTAAGTTTTTCCAGAGTTTTGAGTCCAAAAATGTTGTTGGAAGATTCTCACATAATGCAAGTGATGAAAAACATAACATTAACCTATGTTTATACAACAAATTTTATTTTTTCCTTCTCAAAACATTAATTAGGTAGGCATTTTTCCAGTCTACATTTGTTAATGTACAGACACTTCTATGGCATGAACTTGTCAAGTCTCTTAGTTTCAGGTTCTCTATTTGGACATGTGATAATAAAACACTGACCTGACATCTCTTCCTATAGCTTCCATTCCTAGTGGTTCCCAGATTTTTATAGCATCAGATTGTGGATCTAGCTCTCTCTCATGAAACCACTCTCTTTTCTGGAATAAAAGGATTTTGTTTCTATTATACTTAATTTTTTTCATTATTACTCTTATATATAAAAAATTCTATGTTTGAAATTGATGGCTAATTCAATATTAATTATTTCTCCATTTTATTTCAAATTATTATGACTGTACAAATGATTAGATTATATTGTTTGCATTTGTTAGGTAAAATTCAAATTGTACTTGAGCCTTTCACACAGAGGGAGTGTTGTATACCCTTACATTGTGTCCTTTAGGTGAGAGCTAACCAATCTCCTCCCTCTTCGTTATTCTCTTCCTCTCCTCTCCTCCTCCCACTTGAATTTAATTGTGTTTTTCTTTTCTCATGTGGGCATGCAGTTGTTTATACGTTGGTCTCATATTAGTATTAAGTACATTGAATATTTGTTTTTCCATTTTTGCTTTACTAAGGAGAATGTTCTTCAACTACATCCAGGTAAATACAAGAGATGTAAAGTTTCCATCTTTTTACCGTTGAATAATACCACATGCTATACATATATCACAGTTTATTAATCTCTTCATGGGTTGATGGGCACTTGAGTTGATTCAGTGACTTAGTGACTGTGAATTGAGCTGCTATAAACAACAAAAGACCAACCCCACATGTTTTATTTTACCCTATGATAGGTTTATTATTCACCCCAATTCCAAAGAATTATTATAAATACTCTTGTCCTTTCCTTTTGCCAATTTTTCATTGTTTGGGATTGTAAGTATAAGAAAATATAATAAAATACAAAGGAGAAGTTATCTGATGAATGATACCTTATATCTTTTTTCAAGAACAACTGTATTATGAACATTAAAAATGATAACAATTTTGTTTTATAAAATGCTTATGTAAATGGCTAGTTTCTAAGTCCTTTCCAGTATAGTTAGAATCCTGGAAAAAAACAGTATTAGAAAGGACAAGGGAAGAACACATCATAAGATCAAGCTGAGTTGAAAGGGGCCTGTTCTACTCATCCACATATCTAGAAAAAAGGAGGCCAATCCTTATCGATGATTATGTTGTGAGATATTTTGGATTACTATGTAACTCATCATGCAAGAAAGAAAACAATTAAAGAGTCTGCATCCCTATTCCCTATACAAATACTGAATTTGTGTCAAAGAACTGAATTCCTATTCCAAACTATTTTGCAATAATAGGAAAATAATATGATTTATCCTGAATTTTTATTAAATATCTCCATGTTTCATTTACTGGGTATTATGTATATAAATGGAAAATTAGACTTTATGATTCTCTTGCCTTCTAGATGTTTCCTGAACTGTTTTTTTCCTGGATTATCTTTGGTTTATTCACCCAACATCCTGTATGATACAAGTTTCTTTCATCTTATAGCTATTCAGACTTCTAGAATTAACTCCTTATATCACTCTGGATGTAAGTGTTTTTTAATTTTTACACATTGGTCATGACTGACTCATTATATGTTTCAAATGAGCCCTAATAGGCCACCAGCTGGAAATCTTTACATGTTTGTCTATTTTTCAACTACTTGTGCAGAATTCTAATCTACCCTATATCCATGAAGCAAAGTTGGCAATATTTCTTAAGGCACCATGTAGAGAAATTTAATCCTAAAGTGAACGTGAAAAATGATGCATGAACCAATTTAAATGCTGCACTTCACGAGTTCACTTTGAAAGTAGAAAATCTACATTGTCGCATAAGCTCTGAATCTTCTTGGAAGAGGCAAAGATATTGTGCAAAAATTAGTAAGTAATTTCAAAGATCATAAAAGACAGTGTACTTACCTGCATTTATGATTAATGAAATATGATATAAAAATTGACTGTAGAGAATTGCATTTTAATTTTGTTCAATATGAATACTGAATTTTGTTATTCTCCCTGTCAAGTAATTTATAAAGACACAGATATTTGTTTTTGCTATAAGATGCCTAATCGGTAATAGCCGGGCATTTTGGCAGGCACCTGTAGTCCCAGCTACTTGGTACTTGGGAGGCTGAGGCAAGAGAATCACCTAAGCCCAGGAGTTGAGGTTGCTGTGAGTTGTGTGATGCCACAGCACTCTACCGAGGGAGATACAAAAAAAAAAAATACAACCTGGGAATAACTAGAACTGTATATGCCCAATGAAAGAAAAGTAATAACATTCGTTTATTTATTCTCACACACATGTCTTTAAGCAAGTCCTTGCTTTCAGGAACTCACCAAGGTTGTTCAAAATGGTTAACACAGTGTTACGTGCTCTTTACTCTACTTTTGAAGGGGTTTTCATGTTATTCAAAAAGCAACAAAAGGGGCAGAGCCTGTAGCTCAAAGAGTAGGGCACTGACCCCAACTGGAGGTGGTGGGTCCAAACCCAGCCCTGCCAAAAACTGCAACAACAACAATAAATAAATAAATAAATAAATAAATAAATAAAAATTTCAAAAAATGTTTTAAAAAAGCAACAATAAATTATTTTTCTTAGAATGGAAAAAAGAGCTATAATAGTTTTTATAATAATAAAGAGAACTTTGGGGAATTTTTCTTTGTATCACTTATGCCATTTTTTATTCTGATTATTGAACAAATCAGATAACCTCTTTTAGAACACATATCCTCATTTGTTTATTTTTTTATGGAACTATTTTAAATGTCTGAAATACACCAGGTACTATGTTAGGGTATATCTTAATATGCATCATCTCATGTAATATTTTAATCAGCAATGTAGATAAATATTTTTCCTTTACAAATTAAGAAGTCATAAAATGGAAGTTAAATACATCCTCTAACATTGTGCAGGCTAGCAAGTATTAGACTTAAGTTTTAGAAGAGAATTACCTGACTAACATCAGGTTCAAACATTTAGTATTTAGTATCACTCTATCCTGCTTCTTCTCAAGATGTTGGGACCCCCCATATCATATGTGAGGATTCATCAATGACTAAGAAAAAATCTGTAAGTTCTATTATCATTAAAAATGTAAGGCATATATTTAGAATTTATTTAGGCTTTTTGTTTCTCTAAAAATTTGTGTTAATTTGAATGTAAGTTTGCATTCATTATAAGAAAATATCTTTTAATTTTCAATCATTTTCAAATTATTACATATATGTGACTATGTACTTAAATCTTCCACAAAAATAGTGGAAAGTATACAATTATATAAACTGGGAAGATAAAATTATATGATGGCCATAAAAAAGTTATTAATTTTCCGCTCTTATTTAAAATGATATGGAAAATGGCGAACTAGAAAGCGGCCCACAAGCACTCTGCTCTCAGGGAGAGGAGTCTAAATTTCATGCAAATGCCTACCTGCCTGTAGCCCTTCTGGAAGGAACATTGTGAAATCAGAGAACCAAGTGGGGACTCCGACTCCGAAAAAGAAAATGCCAGGGCATTAAAGAGGACAAGATAGATGGGACCTCTAAGATGGTATCTACACGCAGGGAAAATTAGGAGGGTAGAGTACTGGAGTGCCCTGCTCACCCAGCAGGCGCTGTGGCCAAGTTGTGAGAGGCCTCCCTTCAGAGAGGCGACCTCTGTCTGGGCAGCCAGGGAAGCTGCCTGGGCAACGTGTAGAGTCGTTGCACTGGATAACAGTCGCAGTAAGGATCTGGCACAGCTGATCTCAGCTTTCTGCAGCTGACGCTGTCCATCCGTCTTGTGCTGCTAGGTGCATGGTACCAGGTCTGCGTGGGACTCAGCTTTGCGGCAGTAACCTTCACATCACCCCTGGACTGAGGACTGACCAGATGCTTCTGTAAGCCACATGCTGTGACAGGAAGCCAAGCACCCCTTCACTGCAGCACAGCAGGATTGGAACAGCAGAATTGATTTGTGTGGTGCTACTGCCGCGGACCTAGGAGCTCTGTAACAGCTTCAGCAGGACCTAGGAGAGGGAACTCCATGGTCCCTGGAGGGCTGGAACCGACTTACATCTGCACAAATTAGCATCTACGATTAATCTCCAAGGCAAAATGACAGCCTGCCGCCTCTGTAGAAGTGTCTCAATGCCCCAGTTGGAGGAGCCAGCTGCCTGCTTGTCCCTACCTGCACCCTGCCAATCAAACCAGCCAGCTACCTGCGCCAGGTCCAAACTGCCCACGGCCTGCTCAGCACTGACTGCCTTTCCACTACCCACAGCACCCACAGTGCTTCCAGTTCTGACGCCCTGCTCAAAATCCTTGTTTCTGGCTTCTCCCTACTCCCATACTGAGGTTCCACACTTGTGCCTGCAGGGTTCCCGCCAGGCCAGGACACTGCCACCACCAATGAGATTCTAGCACTGCAATTGGACCCCAACACCACATTCCTGAGTTTCTATCACAGTCAGCCGAATGGTGGAACTATCCCTCAATCAAATGCCCCACCAGGGAACCCCTCAGCCTTTTGTCTGCTTGTTCAGGGACCTGATTTGAGCAAACATCCACAGCCCAGGAATCCACAATTACTTCCAAATAGCCCTACCCCACTGCCACTGTCACCTCTGTGGAGAGACCATAGGCAGAGAAGTCCTCCTAACACCAGTTTCCGTGGAGAGAGTCTCTTCCAGCTCCCAACTTGAACTTCCTTGAGTGATCTGGGGAACAAGCCAACACCCAGCACAAAGATCGTCCACTGCAGTCCTTAACTGTGGCAATCACAGGTGAACCAAGCAAACCACAGCAGCTGCATAAGAGGCTTTAAATGCACATGTACCCGCGCTGCTGTTTCCACATTACAGAGTAGGAAAAAAAAGCACTGTCTAGGGACCTCCCCTTCTAACAAAGGAGGAGAATTGCCAGCACAGAACAGGTGCACTGAAAACCAGTTAGCCCTGAGCTACAAAAAGCTATCAGGAGAGAAGAAACCAGAAAAAGAACCCTGGCCACATGAAAAAACAAAACAACTGGACACCCCAAGGAATCACAATGAGCTACAAGAGTGAACTGTAACCACAGGAAATTGCTGAAATGACAGAGATAGATTCAGAATGTGGATGACAAATAAGATGATTAGAATTAAAAAGAAAGTTGAAAACCAACGAAAAGTATCCAAAACCTATTTCAGCAAATTAATGAAAAAATTACTACAGAGCTAGACAACATAAGAAAGGATATAACAGAAATTAAATAAAAGAGTCATACGGGGGGGGATCTCATAACACAGCATAAAGCTTCAGCCACAGACTAAACCAAGGAGAAGAAATAATCTCAGAGCTTGGAGACAAAGCTTTTACACTGAGCCAGTCAAAGGGCAGAGAGGAGAAAAAAAATGGCTGAGCAATCACAGAAAGAGATATAAGTAGCATTTCTATGTACCAGTAATAGTTAAGCTGAGAGTCAAGTCAAAGACTCAATGCTATTCACAATAGCTACAAAGGAAACAAAATACCTAGAAATATACTTAACCAAGCAAGTGAGACCTTTCACTGAGGAAAGAAATCACAGATGATACAAAGATGAAAATATGTCATAATACCTAAAATGTTCAGATTCAGTGCAATCACCATGGAAGTACCAATGTCATATCTCACAAATTTAGAAAAAAAAAATAACTCTATGCCTTGTGTAGAATCAGAAAAAAAAAATACAAACTAGCTAAATCAATTTTAAGCAAAAGAATAAATCTAGAGAATCACATTACTAGACTTCAAACTATATAACAAGGTCCTTGTAACCAAAACAGCATAGTGTTAGTACAAAAATGGAGACATAGACCAATGGAACACAATAGAGAACTCAGATGTAAAACCACTTACCTATAGCCAACTGATCTTTAACAAAGCAGATAATAACATTTACTGGGAAAAAGAAGCCCTATTGAATAAATGGTGCTAGAAAAATTGGATAGCCACCTTCAGAAGAATGACACAGACCTCTCCATCCCTCCATTCCAGAAATAAATTCAGGATGGATAAAAACTTAAGTGTAAGGGATGAAATAAAAATTCTACACGTGGCTGTAAAAACTATTCTAGATTTCAGCCTAGGCAAATAATTTATGACTAAAACCTCAGTGACAGCAGCAACAAAAATAAATAAATGTGTCTTATTCAAATGCCCCTCTAAGCAACTAAGGAAATAATCACCAGAGTGAACAGGCAACCTACAGAATGGAGAAAAAATATTCACAAAGTCTACATCTGATAAGAGCTATTTTCAGGGTGTACAAACAAAAAAAAAAAATCAAACAAATTAGCAAGAATAAAAGAACTTCATTGAAAAGTGGACTAAAGACATGAACAGTTTTTCAAAAGAAGTGGACAAATGGCCAATAAACACATGAAAAAATTATCAGCATCGCTAAACATCAGAGAAATCAAATTAAAACCACTGGGAGAGATCACCTTACTCCTTTTAGAATGACTTTTATTAAGAAGTTCAAAAACAATAGCTGCTTGCATGGATGCGAAGAGAAAACATTTATATGCTGTTGATTGTACTGCAAATTAGTACAACTTCTATGGAAAACACTATGGCAATATCTCAAAGACTTAGAAGTAGACCTACTATTAGATCCAGCAATATCACTACATAATATTTCTCCAAAAGAAAAGAAGTAATTTTCTCAAAAAAATACACCCCCATGCTAATGTTTATTGCAGCACAATTTACAATTCAAAGATGTGAAATCACCCAAGTGCCTATCGGTTCACTAGTGGCTACAAAAACATGGTACGTGTATACTATAGGGTACGAATCAGCCATAAAAAGGAATGAAATAATGTGTTTGGCAGTATCTTGGAAAAAGAAATGGAGTCCATTATCCTAAATGAAGTATCTCAAGACAAGAAAAATGTACACCACAGGTTTTCTTTAATCATTTAGAACTAAATGATAGGCACACATGTGCACAGGGTGAAATAAAACACATTGATGATCAAGCAGGTAGGAGGGGAAGAAGGGAGGGGCAAAATCCTAGCTAATGGGTACATTGAACATTTGGGGGGTGATGGGCACACTTATAGCCCCGACTCAAGCATTATAGAATCTGTGTAATAAAACATTTGTGCCTCCTTAATATTTTTAAATAAAAAAATAAAATGGCATGGAAAGAAAACAAGCCTTAAAAGAAAGATATTTTAAAATATTAAAAATTGCAATATTTATTTTATTTCAGTTTTGAATCACAAACTTGCTGTCAAAAACTACACGGCAAAGATCCATATGAACCTTTCCCCATCTGGGACAGTGTTTCTTTCTGCTTTACTCCCAAAGGATAGTTTACAAGGTATAAGATTCACTGTTGGCAGTTGTCTTCTTTGCACTTTTAGTCTTCTTGGTTTCATCAATTGCTTCGATAACAATAATGAATCTGTTGTTATGCAAATTGGCATAGCTGTTGTAGGTAATGTATCATTTTTCTCTGGCTGCTTTCAATTATTTTCAAAAGTTTATTTATGATTTGTATTGCAGTATATTTATTTTCCTTTACTTAGGAGCGTCACATTTGGGTTCAAGAAATAGTTTCTTGGATCTGTATGTTTACATCTTTTGCCAAATTTGGAATGTTTCCAGCCATTATTTTTTCAAATATTCTTTCAGCACCATTATTTTGGTCCTTTCTGTCTGAGGGTCTGGTGATACAAATGTGGATATTTTGTCTTGTCCTACAGGTCTTCAGAGACCTTAGTCATTTTCTTTTTTTTCAGTTTATTTTCTGTCTGTTTTTCAGATTGGGTGAATTCTATTGTTTTGCTCCTCGGTTTCCTTGATTCTATCCTCTGGCATCTGCACGTAAGACCACCCCATGAGTATTTTTTATGATGTTATTGTATCTATTCACTTCAATAATTTTCATTTTTCTTTCTTATATCATATTGTTGTGCACAGATTTTTAGTTTTTTTAATAGGATATGTACTTGCTTTTTAAAGTAATTTTATGCAAGCTTCTTTATAATGTTAGATAATTCCATGTCTGATTCATCTTATTATTGGCATCAGATGAGTGTCATTTTTCGTTTAAGTAGTAATTTTCTTGTTTCTTGGTATGTGGATGATTTCCGTATATACCCTGGACATTTTATATGTCAGTAGATGTGGGGTCCTGTTTAAATATTTTATTTTAGCTGCCAGTCTAGTCTCCCTGTTAAGTTTAGTGCATGGCACTTGTCTTGCTCTTGGGGCTATGGTTTGAACGATGGTTTAATTTTATAGCATCTATGGTATCACTGTGCTCTTGTTGGCTCATCTTGTGCCACAGGGTTCCCAGTAGTCCTTCCTTGCTGGTGCTGCCGTAAGAGTTAGGCAGGTTTCTCCACAGCCGACTATTATCCCTCAATTTACAAACTAGTGGAATGTCTTCTTTCAACAACTCCTATTCTTCCAGAATGTCTGTCAACAAGAAGGGAATTCTTGTCCCACAGAGAAAAAAGAGGCTTCTCACATCAGACTATTAACTACGACTGCATTCTGGCAGGCTGTCTTCCGTAGAAAAGGGAAACTGGAGGTGACTGAGAAGACTTTCTGGTCCAGGCTGCTTTCTGCAGTTGTGACTCTTCTGTCACCTCTGCTTGTTAAAGACCATATCTTTCAGTGCCATTGTCTCTTGCATAGTTATGTAGTTCATAGTTTTGGTTAGCATAGAGGAAAATAGAGATAGATGCCATCTTGTTTAGATAGAAAATAACATATTAAATTTCCTAATCATCAGAGATAGAAGTCCAGAGGATGTATCCAATTAGTAATATAACAATTACTAATTTTCTTTCTATGCATTTTAGGATTATTATTATCATTTGTTTTATTGAGAATAAATATTTAGATAAAATTTCCCCAACTTAAACATTTCTTCATATTGTACCAATTCTCTTCCCCCAATGTTTTACTTAAGCCTTTTTTGTATCAGAAAACTCTAGTTCCAACTTTGCATAAATTATATATTACAACAGGATTCTTGTCAAGATTAAATGTGGTAAGCTGTGCAAAGGCCTGGAATTTTACTTGGCAAAGATCATATTTGTTTTTAATTAGAGCTAAAATCCACTGGAAATGAGTTCCTAACAGTGGTCAGATTTGTGAATTTAGGAAGGACATTCATTTTTACAAGGGATAAGCCTTTGGAGATAAACCTAGTTTTAATTTATGGGTTTCAGTTATTCAAAATATATTTTTGACAACTACTATGTTCCAGTCATTATATCAAATACTAAATATGAAGATGAAAAATAGGCAAATTTTGGGCCCCTTAGAACTCATAGTGTATTTGGAAAGGGGAACATAATTTAAAAATAATTTTATAAAGCATATAATTTCCATGACGGTAACATAAAATCAGTGAAGGAACACTTAAACATGGTGAAGTCTAATTGCACAAGTTCATTTTGGAAAGTACAGATGAGAGAGAACATATGTCATTAGAGTAGAGGATGGAAAACATCGTACTTTGCAAAGCAGAATGGGGCGCAATGAATGATCGAGAGATTTTCCTCCTATACGTGTATAATTGTAAATAATTTAACTCTTCTTAGTGTCAATATCCTATTCTGGTGAAAGTAAAAAGTAATATTTATGCAATCTCCAAGAGACAGAATTTGCTAAGATAATATTTATAATGCACTTAACACATTAGTGCAGAAAAAATACATATTCCCTAAGTATTTACTGTTACCATTATTATTATTTAGAAAATATTCTGATGAGATGAAGCAGAGGATAAAATAAGAAGGTTAAACAAAACAAAGAACTCTACCTTTTAATTTAATAGTCTTCCAAATAAGAGGCACTTAGAACAGACAGTGATCAAACCTCTCCTGACTAAGGGGAGAGAAAAGGGAAGGGCCTCTGTCCTCATCTTCCTTGACTTATCAGCTACACTGACAATTTTGAGCGTCTTTTCTTTCTGGAAATGTTTTCCACACTCGTCATTATAACTGCTTCTACTATTGGCCACTTTTCAGGCTCCTCTCCTTGTTCTTTCTAAATTTCCTCATTTGCTAATTCCTATGAATTTTTCCGAACTTCCCTTTTAAAAATCTATCTCACATTATTATTTCACTCAGAATCTAGGCTATCAGTGTCATACATGTTTGTTAGTCCCATCTGAATTTTTCTGGGTTCCCCCTGGTACTAAGTCCAGCCAGTGACCGAGGGTTTCAGATACAGGGTAATCCCACACAAACGGGGTGTTACAGAGAAAAGAAAGAAGCTATACGAAATGGAAATAAAGTAGGAAGCTGTGAAAAGTGGCACAAGTGAAAACATGTTTCAGAGAGGGAGGAACATGTCAGGCTCCATGAGCAGAGAAGACCCAAGGTCTGAGCTGCCTTTTGTATGTGTCCTGGTTTGTTCCACCTGCCCATGACAAGAATGGTGGTCCTTTCCTGACTTTGGTGTGACTGACAGTTTGGGGTTATATAACAAATTACATAACAGGTTATACAAAGAGGCTAGTTATATAACAGTTTCTTTTCCTGTGCATGCATCTTCCCCAGAATCCTTCATAAAAGCTCCACCCAGGCAGTGCTAATTAGATGGTCATGAGCCCTGGGTCAGTTTAAGGTGACTAAAATTTCTTACTGTTTTGTTCTCACCAGGGAACAGTTTCTTGCCTCATTTGGTTCCTAGCTACAATTTGTTCCTGCTCTCTGCCTTTAACCAGTTCCTTGCCACATGTTTACCCTCCACCAGACCCAACATGGTGATGTTTCTTAAAATCAGACCTTTATTTCAGAGCTTTCTCTCTACCTCTAACTTACATTGCTAATTAACATTTTAAATCTGTTTTTGAATGCCATATAAACCTCTTATATGTAGTGGTCCAAATATTGACATTATAAACTTTCCCCCATATTTTCCCTTTCCAAAATCATATTCATCAAAATTGATGGAAGTCAATTATTCCCATTACTCAGGAGAGCAAATAAAAAACCAAAAGTTTTAAATGAGCTTCAATTCCTTTTTCTCTCTCACTCTCCTCACTTAATTTTATTTTATTTTATTTTTGTCATGGGGTACAGTGTGCTGTTTCCATATGCAATTTGAAATATTTTCATCAAACTGGTTAACATAGCCTTCATGGCATTTTCTTAGTTATTGTGTGAAGACATTTAGAGTCTTCATTTAGAAAGATTCACATGTACCCGTATAAGACGAAACATAGGTGTGATCCCACCAATCAACCTCCGTCCACCCATCCTCCCTCTCCCTTCTCCTCCCTCTCCCCTTTCCCCATATTCTTGGGCTATAATTGGGTTATAGCTTTCCTATGAAAGCTAGAAATTAGTTTCATAGTAGGGTTGAGTACATTGGATACTCTCACTTAATTTTAATCAGGAGGTTAGACAAGCCTTCTTATGCCCTCTCCCTCACTTACCTCTGTTAGGCTTTCTTTCCACAGAGTAAAGTAGAGACCAGCCTTTTGGGAAAACTAGCTCTGCTGTTGATTTACACAACTGGCTAGCAATCTTCCTTCCCGGTGGGAGACCACAGGCCCTGAACTGGTTCTGGCAAGTTTACGGGGCTGTGTAAAGGTTACCCCTGAGTTCTTCAGTTTACTTTTTGACATTTACAACCTTTTAATTATTATAATTATGATTACAGAATGTAAAATATAAAATTGATCATTGGGGTACATGAGAAGTTTAAAGGAGAATATTGAAATGAACTCCCAATGCAAACCACTCAAGATTAGAAACTCTTGTTGGATCTTTTCCTGGTTTGAGGATCAGGGTGAAATTTGCTCATAGAATGTGTTGGGTAGTATTCCTTCTTTTTCTGTATTTTGGAAAAGGTTGAGTAATATAGGTACCAGTTCCTCTTTAAAGGTTTGGTAGAATTATGATGTGAAGCTATCTGGTCCCATGCTTTCTTTTGAGGTAGATTTTGTATAGTTGATGCTATTTCAGAGCTTGATATAGGTCTATTTAATATTTCCAGTTTATTCTGGCTAAGTCTTAGAAGGTGGTGTGATTCCACGTATTGGTCAATTTCTTTCAGATTTTCATATTTCTGAGAATAAATTTTCTTGTAATATTTATTAAGGGATTTTTGAATTTCTAAGGAGTCTGTTGTTATTTTTTCTTTACCATTTCCTGATGACATTAGAGATTTTACTCTTTTTCTCCTGGTTGGGGTTAGCCAAAGGTTTATCTATTTTATTGACCTTTTAAAAAGCCCAACCTTTTGATTTACTGATCTGTTGTATAATCCTTTTTTTTCAATTTAATTTAATTCTGCTCTAATTTTGGTTATTTCTTTTCTGCTGCTGGGTTTGGGATTGGAATGTTCTTCCTTTTCCAGTTGCTTGAGATGTCCCATTAAGTTGTTAACTTCCTCTCTTTCCATTCTCTTGAGGAAGACTTGTAGTGCTGTAAATTCCCTCCTTAGGACTCCCTTTGTGGTATCTCAGAGGTTCTGATAGCTCGTGTCTTCAATATAGTTTTGTTCCAAAAATTTGGTAATTTCCTTCTTAATCTTGTCTATGACCCAGCTATCATTCACACTTGAAGAGATTGGCCTGGGTGAAAAATTTATGAAGAGGACCCCCAGAGCAATTGAAGCAATACCAAAAAATGCTACTGGGATCTGATCAAACTAACAAGCTTCTGCACTGCCAAGAACATAGTAAGTAAAGCAAGTAAACTGCCCTCAGAATGGGAGACTATATTTGCAAGTTACGTTCCGACAAAGGTCTGATAACAGAATCCATAGAGAACTCAAACATATTAATAAGAACACAAGTGATCCTATTTCACTATTGGCAAGAGACCTAAACAGAAGCTTCTCTGAAGAAGACAGGTGCATGGTGTACAGACACATGAAGAAAATGCTCATCATCTTTAATCATCAGAGAAATTCAATCAAAACCACTTTGAGATATCATCTAACTTCAGTAAAAGTAGCCCACATAACAATATCCCAGAACTACAGATATTGGCGTGGATGTGGAGAGAAGGGAATATTTCTCCACTGCTGGCGGGAATGCAAGCTACTACATTCCTTTTGAAAAGAAGTTTGGAGAACACTCAGGGATCTAAAAATTGACCTGCTGTTGGATTCTGCAGTTCTCTACTAGGAGTATATCCTAAAGACCAAACATCACTTTGCAAAAAAATATATTTGCACTAGATTATTCATTGCAGCTCAATTTGTAATATCCAAGTCATGGAAGAAACCCAAGTGCCCATCAACCCATGAATGGATTAATAAATTGTGGCACATGTATAGCATGGAATATTATGCAGCCTTTAAAAATATGGAGACTTTACCTCTTTTATGTTTACTTGGAGGGACCTGGAACATATTCTCCTGAGTAAAGTATCACAATAGTGGAGGAAAAAGTATCCAGTGTACCCAGTACTTCTATGAAACTAAATTATATTTACTCATACTTTCTTATGAAAGATAGAACACAACTATAGCCCAGGATGAAGGAGAGAAATGGAGTGGGAAGGAAGGGGAGAAGGGAGGTTTGATAGAGGGAGGGTAAATGGCAGGACCACATCCATGGAGCATATTGCAAGGGTACAAGTTAAATCTATCAAGTGTAGAACATAATGTCTTAACACAATAATCAAGTAAATGAGGTGAAAGCTATATTAATTAATTTGATGTAAGCATGTCAAATCATATAAAAAAAACACACTGTACCCCACATATGCATAAATGTATTCATGATCTATATGTATATGGTTAATGAAAAAATAAATAAAAAAAGGTAAGAAACCATGTTTCCATTAACTCAAAAATTCTTCTCTATCCTTCTCACATAGTATTCACCTTCTTCTCTCCCTACCTCTTTTCTCAGTGATACACACAATCCTGGATTATTTTTAAAGCATCTTCTTGCTTTACTTTAAAATAGCTTTACTAGGTAAGTGTTTAAACTAAAATGATATATTGTTTTAATTTACTTGTTTTAAAACTTTTAAGATTTAGCTTGGAGCCCATAGGACAGTGGTTCTGGTGCCAGCCACATACATCAAGGGTGGCAGGTTCAAATTCTGCCTGGACCAACTAAAGAACTACAACCAAAAATAGCTGGGTATTGTGGTGGGCACCTGTAGTCCGAGCTCCTTCGGAGGCTGAGGCAAAAGAATCGCTTAAACCCAAGAGTTGGAGGTTGTTATGAGCTGTGACACCATGGCAGTCTATTGAGGGTGACATAGCAAAGCTCTGTCTCAAAAAAAAAAAAAAAAAATTAGGATTTGGGATTTGGATTTAATTATCTATTATGGTATTCTTGAATGTGAGGTAGAAATGAATATAGGTTAAGAGAAGATAAAAAAAATTAGTGGGCTGTAGGTTGTATAACAAGATGGAATTGCTCTAAAACAACATAGTAACATCTAAAGGCTAAAAACAAAATCTGAAAGTAATAATGAAAAATGGTCAAGGTAGTTTACAGCCCTGTTTAAGTTTGTTTGTTTGCTTGTTTGTTTGTTTTGCCAGTTCTTCTTTTCTTCCTGCTATTCTTATTTCTGAGCTAGGACTTTCTTTTTTCTGACCATTCACTCTGGATTCCATTCTTACTGTCTGTTTCTTTTTACATAATGAACTGGTTGTTCTTTTATTTCCCACACAGTGTCTAGAATGTGGACAGCACTCACACCTTCTTTCCTTCCCAAATGATACGGGCTAACCTCACCTACTTTGAACCAAATTATTTCCAAAAGCTTCAGCCTGTGCCAGAATCTAAAACCTTTCTATCATTCAGCACAAGATTAGCTATGTTATGCTAATATGCATCTTCACACTTCTTAAGCTGACTTACAATTATAAATGGATTGTGGAGTGATGTCACCAGATGGTGAAGTAGCAATTGTTCAGCTCTACTCCCACTCACTATCCAACTAGCAACTATCCATAGATAAGACTGCATCTGTGAATATCCCAGAACCTGAGAATAAAGCTGACACATTTTGTTGAATTGAAGAACTGAGAAAATCACAGTGAGCTATAATTTCACACCTGTTAGTATAACTTTTATCAAAAAGATGAACGGTAACAAGTGTTGGTGAGAATATGGAGGAAAGGAAAATTGCATATATTCTTGGAAATAAACTAGTACAGCTACTTTAAAAAGTAGTATGGAAATTTCTTAAAAATTAAAAAAACAAGTAGTAAAAAAAAGTAGAGCTAGGTATTACATTTTCTTTGAAGCTATTGCAAAAGGGATTGTGTCCTTAATTAGCTTCTCATCTTGGTTGTTATTGGCCTATACAAAAGCTACTGACTGTGGACATTGATTTTATATCCTGAGACATTTGTGCATTTTTTAATCACTTGCAGGAGTCCTGTGGTTTAGTCTTTGGGGGTCTCTAAGTATAAGATCACATCGTTAGCAAACAGGGAGAGTTTGACCTCTTTTGCTCCCATTTGGATGCCCTTTATTTCCTTTTCTTGTCTGATTGTGTTGGCTAGAACTTCCAGCACTATGTTCAATAATAGTGGTAATAGAGGACAAACTTGACTGGTTCTAGTTCTAAGTGGAAAAGCTTTCAGTTTTACTCCATTCAGTAAAATATTAGCTGTGGGTTTGTCATAGCGGGCTTCAATCAGTTTAAGAAATGTGCCACCTATGCCTATACCCTTCAGTGTTCTAATTAGAAAAGGATGCTGGATTTTATTGAATACTTTTCTGCATCTATTAAGAGGATCATATGGTCTTTGTTTTTTATTCTGTTGACATGGTGAAGTACGTTTATGGACTTGCATAAGCTAAACTAGCCTTGCATCCCAGAGATGAAACCTACTTGATCATGATGTATGACTTTTTTGATGAGAAGCTGTAGTCTATTGGCTAGGATTTTGTTGAGAATTTTTGCATCTATATTCATTAGTGAACTTGTTCTGAAGTTCTCCTTTTAGTTGTGTCTTTTCCTGGTTTTGGTGTCAGGGTGATGTTTGCTTTGTAGAAGCTGTTGGGAAAGATTTCTTCTTCCTCAAATTTTTGAAATAATTTCTGCAGTATGGCAATAAGCTCTTCTTTGAACGTTTGATAGAATTCTGGTGTGAAGCTATCCAGACCAGGGCATTCTTTTGTTGGGAGATTTTTTATTCTTTCTTTGATCTTAGTGCTTGAAATTGGTCTGTTCAGGACACCTATTTCTTCCTGGCTGAGTTAGGGAGAGAGTACAATTCCAAATACTGATCCATTTCCTTCACATTGTCAAATTTCTGAGCATAGATTTTCTGGTAGTATTCAAAGACAATCTCTTGTATCTCTGTTGCATCAGTTGTTATTTCCCTTTTATCATTTCTGATTGAGATTACTAGAGATTTTGCTTTTCTCTTTCTAGTTAGTCTGGCCAAAAGTTTATCTATTTTATTTGTTTTTTCTTTAAAAAAACAACTCCTGTTTCATTAGTTTTCTGAAAGATTCTTTTGTTTTCAATTTTATTAATATCTGATTTAATTTTGGATATTTCTTTTCTTCTGCTGGGTTTAGGCTTAGACTGTTCTTCTTTTTCCAATTCTATATGATGGCTTGTGATTTTCTTGATGAGTTCTGTTTCCGTTTTTCAGATGGAGGCATTTAAAGTGATAAATTTTCCTCTTAGGACTGCTTTTGGTCTATCCCACAGATTTTGGTAGCTTGTTTCTTTATTGTTGTTATGTTCAAGGAAGTTAATGATTTTCTCTTTTATCTCTTACTGCACCTAACTGTCATTCAGCATAAGGTTGTTTAATTTCTATGCCTTTGTGTGGGGTTGAACATTTTTGTTGTAGTAGAGTTCCACCTTTAATGCCTTGTGGTCTGAGAAGATACAAGGTAAAATTTCAATTCTTTTGATTCTGTTGAGTTTTTGGGTGTGTGTGTCCTAGGATATGATCAATTTTGCATAATGTGCCATGGGCATATGAGAAGAACATACATTCTTTAGCTTTGGGATATAGTATTCTATATATATCTATCAAGCACAGCTGTTTGAGGGTCATATTTATGTCCCTTGTATCCTTGTTTAGTTCCTGTTTAGAGGATCTATCCAGCTCTGTAAGAGGAGTGTTAAAGTACCCTGTTATTATAGTGTTATGTTATTATATTGCTCAGACTAATTAATGTCTGTTTCAGGAATCTGGGAGCATTTAAGTAGCGTGCATAAATATTTAGAATTGAAATGTCCTCTCATTGTATTTTTCCCTTGACCAGTATGACATGTCCATCTTCACCTTTTTTTTTTTAACTTTCCTTGCTTTAAATCTACTTTTATCTGAAAATAACACTGCAAACTCTCTTTCTTCTGAATTACATTTGTCTGAAAAATTGTCTTCCATCCCTTAACTCTGAGTTTTAATCTGTCCTTGAGGCTAGGTGTGTTTCCTACAGACTGCATATGGATGGCGTTTTTTTTTTTTTTTTTTAAATCCAGTCAGCCAGTCCATTTCTCTTCAGTGGGAATTCAAGTCATTAATATTTATGGAGATAATTGATAAGTGTTGCAGCATTCTATTCCTCTTATTCTGTGGAAGTCCATTGCTTAGTTTTATCTTTTGCATCATTGTGGAAGCTAGGTTTTGTCCTTTATTTTCTGGATGCTTACTTGCTGGTAGTCCATTGTGATGGTCAGTACGAACAGGTTGAAGTATTATCTATAGAGCTAGTCTTGTTGTGGCAAACTTCCTCAATGTTTGCATATAAGTAAAATATTTGATTTCTCCATCAATTTTATTTTTTATTTTTTTTTTATTAAATCATAGCTGTATACATTAATGCAATCATGGGGTACAGTGTGCTAATTTTATACACAATTTGAAATACTTTCATCAAACTGGTTAACATAGCATCCTTCATGGCATCCTCTTAGTTATTGTGTTGAAACATTCATATTCTATAGTTAGAAAGATTCACATGTACCCTTATAAGATGAATCGTAGGTCTCCATCAATTTTAAAGTTTAGTTTAGCATGATATAGAATTCTTGGCTGGAAATTGGTTTTTTTAAGTGAATAAAGGTAGATGACTATTGTCTTCTGGCTTGAAAAGTTTCATTTGAGAAGTCTGCAGTGACCCTGATGGATTTGCCCAAGTAGGTCAGGAGGTACTTACTGCTTGTGGCTTGAAGAATCTTTTGTTTTGTCTTGACTTTGGACAGGTTCATCACACTGTGTCATGGCAAAGTTCTATCTTAATTGAGGAGACCTGGAACCAAATATTCCTCTGAAAGGAGGGTGTCAGAGTTTTTGGTGATATTTGGGAAATTTTCATATATGATATTCTCTAGTATGGCTTCCGTTCCTCTGGAGCATTCTTCTTCCCCTTATGGGACACCTATAACTCATATGTTTGAACAAATGAAGTCTCACAATTCTTCCAGTGAACATTCTGCTTTCCTCTCTTTTTTCCTGCCTCTTTACCTATCTGAAAGCAATCTACAGATTCAATGAAATCCTTATTAAAATACCAACATTGTACTTTCAAAACTTGGAAAAATTAAATCTTTGTTTTGTTTGGAACCAAAAAAAAAAAAAAACCAAACCAAACAACCCTGTATATCCAAGACCATTCTTAGTAATAACAAAAATGCTGAGAGTATCAGCCTACCAGACTTTAGGCTATACTACAAAGCCATAGTGGTCAAAATAGCATGGTATTGGCATAAAAATAGAGACAAAGACATCTGGAATAGAAGAAAACCAGGAAATGAACATAGCATCTTATAGCTACCTAATCTTATACACTGGGGTAAAGAATTCCTTTTTAATTAATGGTTATGGGAGAACTGGATATCCACATGTAAAAGACTGAAACTGGACTCTCACCTTTCTCCACTCATAAACATTGATTCAAGATGACTTAAAGACCTAAATTTAAGACATTAAATGATTAAGAAACCTCAAAGAAATCTTGGTAAAAAAAAACACTTGAAGAGACTTTACAAAGAAGATTTCGATGGCAATTGCAACAACAATAATAATTTTAAAAAATGGGACGTAATTGAACAGAAAAGCTTCTGTACAGCTAAGGAGACAACAACCAAAGCAAATAGATAACCTACACAATGGGAAAGGATATTGGCATATTGGAATCAGACAAAAGCTTGATAACTAGAATCTACAGAAAATTCAAATGAATCAACATGAACAAAAGCCAAAAATCCCTTGTATCAATGGGCAAGAGATATGAAGAGAACTTTCACTAAAGAAGACCGAAAAATGGCTAACAAATACATGACCAAAAAATGCCCATAATCCCTAATTATTAGAGAAATACAAATCAAAACCACCCTGAGATATCATCTAACCCCAGCAAGAATAGCCCACATCACAAAATATCTAAACGGCAAATGTTAGTGTGGATGTGGAAAGAAGAAAGGTGGGACTTTTACACTGCTGGTGGAACTGCAAACTAGTACAATCTTTTTGGAAGGAAGTATGAACAATCCTCAAAGAACTCAAAGTAGATCTCCTTTTTGATCCTGCAATCCCATTACTGGGTATCTACACTGAAGCAGGGGAAAAATCCTTTTATCATAAGAAAACTTGCACTAGACTGTTTATCGCAGCTCAATTTACAATCACAAAAATGTGGAAATAGCCTAAATGTCCACCAACCCAGGAATGGATTAACAAGCTGTGATATAATGTATACCATGGAATACTATTCAGTCATTAAAAAAGATGAAGGCTTTATATCTTTTGTATTAACCTAGATAGAAGTGGAATACATAATTCTTACTAAAGCATCACAAGTATGGAGAAGCAACAATCTCATGTACTCAATTCTGATATGAGGACAATTAATGACATAGTACATGGTGAGGGGTGAGGAAAGGGGAGAGCAGAGAAAGGGAAGGAAGGAGGGGATGGCGGGTCACGATGTGTATCACATCTTTGGGGGGAAGGACATATTTATAAGAGGGACTTTACCTAACAAATGCAATCAATGTAACCTGGGTGTTTGTACACTCAATGAATTCCCAACAACAACAAAAAAAGTAAAGTTATCATATAATCCAGAAATTTACTTCTAGGCATCTATCCAAAAGAATTAATATTAATATCATATATTCAAGGAATATCTGAATTCTTATGTTCATTTCAACATTATTTAAACAACCAAGTTATGGAATCAACTTAAGTGTTCATCAATGGATAAATGGAGAAAGAAAATGTGGTACACATACACACATGCACCCAATGGAATACTACTCCACCTTAAAAAGGAAGGAAATTCTGTCATTTTCAACAATGTGGATGAACTGGGTAGACATTATGCTAAGTAAAATATGGCAAGCACAGAAATATAAATTCTGCATAATCTCACTTGCGGAATCTAAACCAATTGATCTCATAGAAATAGAATAGAATGAGGTTAGCAAAGCATAATGATGGTTACCAGAAAAAGGGGATTGTGGGGGAGAGGGAATGGACAGTGTGTATTGAAGAGCACAGTTTCTGATTTAGAGGAGGAATAAGTTTTGAGAGATCTATTGAACAGAGATATTATAATCAATAATATTGTACTGCATATTCCAAAATAGCTGGAACTATAGATTTCAAATGTTTTATCATAAAAAATGATAGGTAAGAGAAATGAAGGATAAATTAATTAACTTGATTAATCATTGTACAATTGTATACAAATATTGAAACATCATATTTTACCACAGAAATGCATACAATTATGCTTTGTCAATGAATATGCATTTTTTAGTTAAAATGGATTGCAATTTTTCACTGACATGTGTACATATGTATATTCCTTACAAGATTACAAATCTTTGTTTTCTTCAATCTCAGTTCTAGTTCATTGCTGGTCCTTTGTTCTGCACAGTAATACTTTAGTAAGTGAAAAAAAAAAAAGAAGAAGTGAATACCAATAGCAAAATATTAGAATCAAAACAGACTTTTCCAGTGACTGTAAATGAAGGAAACTTTTCCAGGTCTAAAAAATTGGATCCCTGGATTCATATAACACCTCTTCAACTTACTAATTCTGCGATCTTGGACATGGTACCTACCATCTCTGACTCTCTAACCATTTGTCTGTAAAGTGAGAACTTACTTCATTGAACTGTTGTGAAAATTAGGTGAGTACATACCTGGCACCAAATTAGCTCTTTAAAAAAATCAACTATTATCAGAAGCTATTACAGGGAATGGTACACAAGCACACAAGTA
The DNA here is from genome assembly GCF_000181295.1 of Otolemur garnettii. Lineage (NCBI taxonomy): Eukaryota > Metazoa > Chordata > Mammalia > Primates > Galagidae > Otolemur > Otolemur garnettii. The sequence continues at coordinate 15,619,759 of NW_003852401.1, read as the reverse complement.
AATCTGCTGGGTGTTTCTATTTATAAATGTCACCCTTTTAAAACTAATTTGCTTGCACTCATTTGTTTTCCTTGAGTGTACAGAAATGTTTAATCTATCTGGATTCTTAGCACACCTCTGCCAAATTAATAAGAAGAGATGTACGTCTCACTACATTAATAATAGCTTGTCACGCTGTAGAAATTTGAAAGCCCTTATTATAGTCTTACCAATTTTTCTTGAAATAGGCAATAGAGTGCCCATTATACATAGGAAGAGTTTCCTTTGAAATATAACAGTGGAAGTATTTTTCTTATTGTACTTGCAAGCAATGTCTATTTTTCTCTTGAATACCACTTTTCATTTGGCAACAAGAAAAAACAGTTACTGCAGTAATATATTTAAGCTTTTAGTCTGGTTCTGCATAATCTAATTTTTATACACTCTGCACAAATTGTAGCCACTTCATCAATGTCTTATTATTTTTTTTCTCTTAACAATGCAATGACAGTGATTAATTTCTAAAGACCAGTAAACAAAAATCTTACCTTGGAATGGATTAAAACAAAACTGCACACGGTGTGAGGGCTGACAAATTTATAAATATACTAACAGACCACACACGCTGTCAATGAAGCTGTATACCTAAATTGTTCTATAGAAAGAACAGAAAATAAGATAAATACACCATTAACATTTTGATAAATATATTCCTTAGACCAGGTTACATTTTAATTATTATAACATTCGTTGTTAGAGGCCACATGTGAGAAAGTAAATAAATTTTAAAGTATACATTTTAATATAAAAAGAAAAATAATATACTCTTTAAATATTAATGTGAAATAATTGACCCTTTAAATTTTATTATTCCCATAAAAAGCTTTTTATTTTGTATTTGATGATTATACTAAGTCAATCCATGTAGTAAAATCAGGGGTGACTATTTTGTTAAAGGCAAATTAGATCATGAACACATCAAGTATTTATTTATCTTGCCTAAGGACATTTTTCTTAGTAATTTTAGTGTGACAACATTGCTTCTTTTTATAGTTATCTCTTGATTAGACTTTTGAAATAAGCAATGGAAATAAAACCTAGCAGTTTATTTTTTAATCTGATGTGTTTTTGGTGTATATATGTTACTCTTCATACATTAATAATGAAAAATAAACATTTTGAGATACTTTTGTTGCCAGAAGATGTGTAATGTAACAAAGAGAAGAATAATGCTGCACAAAAGACTATTCATTTTTAGCTTAATGTCTATGCAATAAAGGATACAAGGAAGATAATGTTGGGGTATGGAGATAGCCAGAGGGTGACCACGATCTCTATAAAAGACAGATTATAGACTAAATGAATGCTATTTATAGAAACTGAACAATACTCCCCAATTTTCTCTGGAATGTCAATATAGAATCAGTCTCATTCCAATGAACGCCAGTTTGGTACCCAATGAACACCAATGAGGGTGTCACTAACTGACCCCACAGAATAAACAGTACTATAATTTGACAAAAAACCTATATATTTTACATATTTGTACACATAACTTACAATACTGTAATTACCTTCTCTGAATGTTTCTATTATGTTTTCTTTTTTTGTTGTATATTGTCTATTATGTTTTCTTTTCTTTGATGTATAGCTGCATGTTCTCTGCAGGATCTTTGTATTATAGTTTTTTCTTCTGTTATGTGGCAAGAACAGATGTATTTGCTGAATTCCCTGCAGGCCTACACATATTTCTGGTCTCTCCCACAGGGATGAAGGCAGCAGTGACCTTTCCTTGGTAAGCTTTTCACTGCCTCTCTGGTAACTCTTGCCTTTGGTTCAATATAAACCATTCCTGTTGTCACGGTACCGTGTCCTTGATTGCACTTGTGTCCACAAAGATTCCACGTCATTGTACATTTTCTGTAGAGACCATGAACTCGTGGGCATGCCTTCTTATGTTTTGTTCACAGAATTGGTGCCAAATCTTTCAAAAAGTCTTTTCTTCCCACTTATTTCTTCAAATGAAGTTGCAAACAGTGGCTGTTTGTTTCCCCAAAATCGTATACCAATTGTGTGCTATGGTGTCAATGATGTTGAGGTAAATTGCTAGAGGCCAGTGCTGAGTTCCTCAAAATATGTTATCAAGTGTGTCAGCACACGCTTTAGTAGCATTATAAAAGTGGATTATGTCAGCTTGTTATCCATCACCTTCAAGCTGTGTGGAAAGTATTGTGACTACTTTTCTTGTCTTTGGAACATAACTTACTAATGTCACATAGAGAAGGCAAATCCTACTGTACCAGATGGAGAGCTTTTCATTGATGCTGGCCTGAGTTCTAAAGGTAAATCTCTTGTATCACTGTGAACAGGACCAACTGTGGTTACATTCTTTTGAAGAAAGTTGAAAGCCAGAGTGATGGAGGTGAACTTTCTGTTCATAATAATATTTCTTCTGGGCCAATCCAAATGACACTTCTAACCAGTCTTTTCATAATCTCAGAGCCACCATTATAATTTGTGAAAAGGTTCTCTGATTTCGCTGCATATGGCCCTACCATAAAGTGGTAGTTTGTAGAATAATTACTCAAAGATAAAGTGAAATGCCATATTTCCCAAGTTTGGTTGGTATGTAAAGTCCGAATGGACAGCACCCATGGAGAGATACCAGTTCCTCATTAACAGGGATAGACTCAGGAGGATTGTAGTAAAGCAAGAGCTTATTTATTATAACTATATTCCAATGCTCTCAAACTGGAACAAACTTATCATGCTCTCTGTGAGCTTCATTTGTTGCAGTATCACCAAAACATACATTTCAGGAGGAGTTGGGTTTTGTGCTCTGAAAACATTGCGTGGAAAACTGCAAAATTCTCTTTGCTGATAAATCTTAGATGTACTTTGCTAATAAACATCAAAATTTAGAAGATTCCAATCAGTCCTAATATTTTCTTCTTTTAGAAGAAATAGCCAAAGTATTACATGAATATATTCTTATATAACACTTCAACTACATGTAGTTTCTGGCTTATAACCTTAATAATAACATCCACATTTTCATTATCAATAAAAAGTTGGATTCAAACTGAAAAAAAAAAATAGTTGGAAAGCATCCAATGGAGTTTCAGGTTCTATTCCTGATCATAGACCTGGTTGAGTCTTCATATGATAATATTAACTGATCATCATCTCCCCTGATCCTAATTGGCTATGAGCTCCATGTCCTCCCTAATGGTGCTATCATCTGAGCTGTAGGTCACTCTATTTTTACAACTGGGCGTGGTCTTCCTTTGGGCTCCAAATTTTGTGATTCTTCTTTTCCATCGTCATTTTCTTCTTCCTCATCACTCTCTTCTTTAGAATGAATAATTTCACATACCTCCTCTATGAATTCTTGTTCACTGTCAGAACTGGTGAAAATGTTCTCATTGTTTCCTTCAACATATGACTCTATCAGGTCTTTCTCTACCTCAACTACCAACAAACTATTTTGCCTCTTGGCATACTTGTACTTGTCTCATGAGGAAAAAAAGTAAGTCATTACTTGATATAAATGGATTTAGGGAATTGTCAGTTATTCTGTATTTTCATTCATGCACACCTTGATTTTACACAGATACAAAGACCCTGCTTACTAACTATATTTTGAAAAACACTTAGAAAAAATAGAACACTGGCTTTTCCTGGAACAGAGACTGTAACTCGTCATTGCTCTTAAGTCTTTAGAACTGCTGATCCAAGAGGCTGGCAAATGAAAGCATCATGGACAGACGGGTAAGTGAAAGTCGTGAGTGGTGAAACATTTTGTTCCAAGACTCCATTTGTTATTCTGATGAAGTTAATCCCTTCCCAAAACAATGTCTACAAGTAAAAAACATAAAATTATGAAAGAAAACAATTATATTTACTTAAATTATCAAAATGTTATAAATTGTGATATAATAATATGTCTCTTCATTAACCTATTACATGTCAACACTTAGACCTGTGCCTAAAACTGCCATAACTTTAAAGAATTATAAACATAAAGGATAGTTCAAAATATTTACAACTATAACATGATAAAGAAATAAATGCAAATTCAGTTAGTGGTATTTTGGGGACCATTACTCAGTCTAACAAAACCCAAGGCAAGTGTTCCTGGGTCATGTATAAATTAATCCTGCTATCAAATCCATCATACAAGATCAAAGAAGAAACTCTGTGAAACAGGAGTCGGGGGTTCTTAGATTGGACAATCAGGGGGTTTACTCCAGTGCCAGGGTGTAGGGTCCCCCTGTCCAGTGCCATTTGATATTGACTTTTGAATATTGTGAATGGTTCCTAACATTAAGGAATGAGAGTAATGCCCTGAAGAAGAAAAGCCACAGAGCTGCCTTCCCATCCTTCATCAGACAAGGACACAGCTGGACAGTGCCACCTACAATGCAATAAACAGACCCTTACCAGACACTGAATTTGCCTTGCTCTTGGGATTCCCAACCTGTAGAACTGTGAGAAATAAATAACTTTTTAAAATAAGCCACCAATATTGTATTTTTTCAATAGCAGCCCAAATAAACTAAGAAAATTAAACCATACTTAGCTTTAGATATTTTTTCTGATTGTTGTTTATATCTACGGGAAATCTGCTAAAAGCCCTCTGTAGTAAATTCCTTTTCATGATGTGTTTGTATGTTCTTATCCTATAAAACGATTACTTTGTGTTCTGTTTCTATTGTTTTCATTTTATCTTTTTTCATCCCTTTTTTTACTAATTTGCCTTGCAATTGTTATGAAGTCTCAGACATAGTACATGAAATATTGTAGAGACTAATAGAGGATCAAATGAAGTTATCTTTCTCTGCATCTATTCACTGACTTTAATGGTGAAGGACAGTGATCTGGTCTAATCTCCTTATCAACCAGAATAATGGTCTACTGGAGTAATTACATTCCTTAGATGAAGTGCCTTCTATTAATAGAATAATAGTATTAAAAATAGTATTAAAAATACTGACATAATTTATACTTTTCTGTGCTCTCAGTTTTCACATGAAATCTAATATACGTATGCATGTGTGTAATTATGATAAAAATCAATGTTTAGGTGACTAAGATAGAACTTATTTTTAATGCTCAACACTATTATGGCTAATTAAAAATGTCCATTTTTTTTCTACAATTTTCACTATAATTTTTGCTTATACTAAATACTAGCTGTCCAGTTCACTGTTTCAAATATGCTGGATACAGAGAAATGTTATAGGAAATATGATACCATTAAATAATTACTCAGACTCTTTCAAAGAGGCAATAATGTTGCATATACATCTTCAAAGGGTACCTTAAGTCATAATTTCTTAAAAAGTCATTTTGTGTTAGCATGATATTTCTTAGAGCCTTCTCTTTTATAAACTAGGCAGGAATCACATTGTCATAGCCTAAGGCAGTCAAAACTCTACTCATGTTCCATGCAGTTCTTCAAGTTTATTTCTCTCTTTCTAAATCTTGAAAATTTTTTAACATAAGAACTTATGTGTATTTCCAGGAAAATAGATACAATAGTCATATATGTTATACCTTGAACTAATTTACTAGAAAATTTGGGATGGTGTCTCTCAAAAGGGTAGATTTAGCAAATAATTATTTTATTGTTCAGTTTCGATTAGCAAATAAATTTAACTGGTAAATAATAAATGTTTATGCAAATACTTATAGTTGAAAAATTATACAAATCCATCTATCCCTGCCCTTTCACATATAACTCCCAATATATATATTTATTCAACATATTTCTACATATGTCCTTTGTAAATAATGGGTTTCTACTTACCCCTATTTCTATTGCAAAATATTATCAAGCCCTTGAGGAAAAAAATATATTATGACCAGTAACGGTTAACTTGACTTTGCTAACATCCTTACCATGGATGACAATCAATAAGATAAAGTACTGTTAACAGGCAAATTAGATGCCACAAAATATATGAATTAGTATGTATGACTAAGAAAATCAAAACATCATTATGAATTAAATCAGAAGAAAGCAGAATAACTGCTATCCAGTTCTAACATCAATGTATGATATAAACATATTTCACAACAATATATAAATTAAGGCGCAGCTGCATCACTGAACATAGGCAATTAACAAATAGTATTTCAAGCTATTTGCATACTTCTTTTTCTGCCTGAAACAGCTGCTCCCTTTTGTTAATATGTATAGATCTGAATTAGCATCTTCCAAAACTTAGGGTAGCTGTTCAAGTCTCCTCTAAGCCTATCAAATACTCTGAGTCCTACCTAATAAAGCATACTTTTGTTTCTATCTCTTCTATTGTATCATTGAAGGAGTTAGGCTGTATTTTAACTACTGACATATGCATCTTTCTTTCCTGCGGAACTGAGGTCCTGGATTTGTTTTACTTTATTTTATTTTCCGTATCCTAGGTTTAGAAGTCAACATAACTTACTGCATATATTTTAGAAAAGTTTAATAGCTTTTCAAATATTTTGTTAAATTTTTTTAATAGGAAATACCATTTTATTTTATTTTTTAAAAAAGAGCATGTGTGTACTTAACTGCTAACTCACAGTTTTTAAAGGAATGTGATGGTGGTGCTCTAACCAATTCCATAAACAGCACCTAGAACACACCACTCACTGAATATTAGTACATACCTTCTGGGATGTCCCTATTGCTCAATAGATTAGAAGAAGCAGAAATAGTGAGGCAATAGAATCGGTAAATGAAATACGTAGTAGATAGACTTCATTCTCTGAAATTATCTGTTAGACTTAATTTAGTCTGATATTTCAATCTAAGGCAAAAATCAGGAACTTAGTCTTATGTATCTTCCCCTAACCTAAGCACAGGGGTGGCAAAATTATTTTCATTTTTTTCCCTCTGGACTCCTGCCTTACTGTGATTTCCTATTCTAGTTCAGTTTAGAGCTATCACACATAACTTTGCATAAATGCAGTTACTTCAGTAAATAACAATATGCTTTATCTTAAATAACAGTAAACTAGTGTTTCTGAGTGAAATTTCAGGATGTCAAAACCTGCCAAAGTCATACATATTCTTTGGCCTCAATCTCAGATCCAATGAATCAGAATTTCCATGATGGGTTTTGATTCTCTCTATATATTTTATTCATTGTTTATTCATATTTTTATTTTCCATTTTTAGGTGCTCTGAAGATAAAAACTAGTGTATGTAATCTTGGAACTTTGTGCAGGGCATAATTTTTGGTTCTAAAACATAGAAATTTAAGCTTCTGTGCCAAATCCCCTGATCTAGCATTAATGTTTTCTTTAAAATTTATAGTTAGTAGGTTATTAATTACTTCCACTTTATGCAAAGTTTTCATAGAACAAGAATGAAAACTAGATAACTGGGTCTTTCCTAACTTATTATAAGATTCTACAACTAAAAAAGCCCCTGGGCTAACGAGAGCAGAGAAATTGAGTATAATAATACTAACAGTGGGAAAGCAGCCATGTACAGAAATCTTTGAATAACTGAAAAAGATCGTTTGGTCAGCCGAGCTTCTTTGTCATTCATCATAAATATCCTGGTGCTGATTCTTATTGTTTTCTTAAATTTTGAAATATTTGGAGAATAACACATCTTGAGGTATGTCCCTTCGATTATGGAGAATCTTGCAAGACGTTTATGCTTTCATTGGAAATTAGAGCTTATTCTACCACAAAAAATTAGAATGTTCACATGGAAAGTGATATAATCCTAAATGTCTTTGTTTTATGTCCTTCAGGTTTATTTTTATCATTTATTCAGGTATTAAATTAAATTATGCTTAATCAAACATTTAGTCAATTAGGAATGTAAGAGGAAACTTTTGGTTACATTGAAAATACACATACAAAATAAATTTGATTAGGTTTTGTTGAAAGCATGTATTGCTATTTATTTATTTGTTTGTCTGTTTAGAGACAGTCTTGCTGGGTCACCCAGGCTAAAGTGCAATATTTCATCATAGCTCCCGGAGGCCACAAACTCATGGCTCAAGCCACCCTCCTCCCCAGTCTCAGTCTTATGAGTAGCCAGGACTACAGATATACTCCAATATATTTGGATAATTTTTTTTTTTTTTCCCCATACAGACTGGGTTTCACTGCGTTGCCTAGGCTGGTCTTGAATTCCTGTTCTGAAGTGATCTTCCTATCTCAGCCTTCCAAAGTGTTGGGATTACAGGCATGAACAACCACACTTGGCCTTTATTCCCTTCTTATGTTTAATATTTCTGTTTGCATTTGAATCTAAAAATAATAATGAAAATAGTTGTATTTAATGGTAGTCTGAGTTACTGGACTGCCTAGATTTAAATGTCTGTATTGTCATCTTATAACTCAGTGACCTATGCCTCAATTTCCTCATCTATAAAAGCATGTTTATTAGAATATAAAAGATTAAATGGTGAAATTTAAAAAATGGTTTTTAAAAATGCATTTATTGATATTTAATTATCATTTGTATAAACAATATAAAATGCATACTATTTGAAATTATCATCAACATAAAATGTTTTTTAAATCAGGTTTATTTCTATCATTAAAGAAATACTTCTACATTGCCTTTTCTTTTTTAATTAGCTTATTTTACTATTCATGTCTATATTCTCTTTTCAAGTTAGTCTATCATCATAGAAAACGCTGAATCTATTTTATTGTTCATTGTTTCCATCAGTTTAAACCATTTCTTTCTCTAAAGAGAACATCTAAAATTCTGTTTCTCAGTAAAGAAGTCCCTTCTTATTCACTCAATCCCTGGCATGGTGATATAGCACCTCTCCAAACCTCAGAGTCTATGTTTGTGTGTGTATAAAATAGGGATAAACATAGCACACGATACACCACGTGTTGTTGGAAATGTATGAGTTGATGAATCTAAGTAAAGTATTTGGCAAATTATACAGTGTTCATTTAGCAAATGTGAGCTAATATGTTTTTGATTATTGTTATTCTGTTATATAAAGATATTATCTTATTCAGATTGTTTCCTATGTCATCATCACAGCATTTAACTTATATTTTTGTAAATTTGTTCTCCTCGTTTTGTTTCTTAGGGGGTAGCTTACTTGATGAGGAGGCAAAAATGCTCAAATTTTATTCCTAATGCAAATATTAATATTATGTTATAATTTACCATTTACTACTGTGTTAGTTTTCTCAAAAGTAAAGTAGGAAAACAGGTTTTGTGGAAGTTAAATATAATAAATATCAGAATCAGACAGTCCAAATTATCTGTAATACAATTATTTGTACAGAATACCTGCAATAGTTTATAGTCTATAAATATTTCATTATTTGTTCTTTTTAACACTGAATATACTTTTATTATAATTAAACTATTTAAAGTGTAATAGCCCTTGACACATGATGTAAGCATGATCCTTGAAATCATAACTCAATAAAAGGTAATTATGTTTTATTTCCATAGTATGTTATATCAAGTTACTCTATAATGTCTTGGACTGTGGGTTAAAGAAATGGAAATTTGTTAAATTTGAGAAGAATTTCTCTACTAGTTTTTCCTCCTATTATCCACTTTTTTCTCTAATTAAGAACCTGCTTTATTCAAACAGACATTTTACTGGACAAGACACATACATTCTAATATTTTACTGTAACCTGTCAGCTATAGTTATTTTTATTATTTTAAGCATTTATTTTCAGATAAGTGGAATAAATCTCATTCAGGTTTAGCATACTTACAAAGGTAACAACTCAAGTGAGTAATCAAGAGTAAAATCCAGGGCTAATAGTAAATTTATTTTCCTTCTGTGGACCTTTACATAGTTCATTTTTTCCACTTTATAATTTTCATTTATCATATAACTTTATATACATATATACTATCACCCTAAGTTCTTTGTGGTCATTTCTTCATGTATATAATGAAATGTACATATTTTTTGGTGGCTTTTATTTGACCTATTTTGGCAAAAGCACATACTGCAGTGCAAAGTAAATGCCCATGGATATTCATAATAGCTCCAACAGCCCAAGAGCATCCTTCATGCCCTATTCAGGTAAATGCCCCATGACTTCCCCCATCTTTGAAAAACACTTATTTGTTTTTTATATACTCAATTTTATTTATTTTATTTTTTTTGTTTTATTAAATCATAGCAGTGTACATTAATACTATCATGAGGTACAGTGTACTGTTTCTATATACAATTTGAAATACTTTCATCCAACTGGTTAACATAGCCTTCATGACTTTTTCTTAGTTAATGTGTTAAGACATTTATATTCTACATTTCGAGAGATTCACATGTACCTTTATAGGATGAACCATAGCGTGATCCCACCAATCACTGTCCCTCCACCCACCCAAACCCCTCCCATCCCCTCCCTCTCCCCTCTCCCCATATTCCTGGGATAAAATTGGGATATAGCTTTCCTATGAAAGCTATATAGTTTCATAGTAGAGCTGAGTACGTTGGATACTTTTTCTTCCATTCTTTTTTTTTTTTTTTTTTTTTTTTTTGAGACAGAGCCTCAAGCTGGCCCCTGGGTAGAGTGCTGTGGCATCACAGCTCAGAGCAATCTCCAACTCCTGGGCTCAAGCAAGTCTCCTGCCTCAGACTCCCAAGTAGCTGGGACCATAGGCACCTGTCACGACACTCAACTATTTTTTGATTGCAGCCATCATTGTTGTTTGGTGGGCCTGGGCTGGATTCGAACCTGCCACCTTAGGTGTATTTGGCTGGTGCCTTAGCCACTTGAGCCACAGGGCCGAGGCTTTTCTTCCATTCTTATTTTAAAAGACAAATTCAATGACTTGATGTGACTTCTATAGTAACCATTCACACAAGCTGTACATAAGATCAGAAGCAGAAGGCTAAAGCAGAAGGAATGATCTATATCAGCACGTTTTCTTCATGTTTTGAATTATTTTGAGAGTGTGCTGAACAAATATTCAAAATTTATAAAAATTGTAGTTTTCTTTTTCCAACTTTCTGTATTAAACAAAGGCTTACAAAAATTATATTTTTGAAATTCTCTATGAAAGAACTAAGTGTTTGTAGTATCTGATTACAGTTTTTATCTAGGACATAATCATTAAGGTTGAAAAAAGTAAAGTATTTACTGAAGTAGATACTCTAAAATATATAACATTTAAAATTTGTGAAAAACATATAAAGAATTCATTATAATTTATTCTATTTTTATAAGATGGAAATATATGCTACTAAATTTTCCTATACACCCAGATTATAAGAAGTTTATTTTCCATATCATAAATTATTTATTATAGAAACACTGTCAATCCACTTGGATTAGCTCTGATTAAAATCACACATCAAATCATGCCTAGTATTTAAATTTTCAAATTAATATTTCTAGTGGAATATGCTATTCTTAGCTTCAAAGAGAACATTCTAAAATACCCTAAAGAAATAGACGAAATATCCTCCTTGTAAGTAAGCGCTTGGTTTCAGATTAAGCTTCTTAAGAATAGCATATGGAACCTTTTAGCATTGGATCTTGGCCTACTGCTACAGGTTTATCCCTTGATATTTTCTTTTGAACTATTGTACTTCAGGCCTGTCAAGTTACTGCTATTTCTAACACCTCATGCTGTTTGCTCCTCCTGTCAAATACCTGCTCCCTGAATACCTCCAAGATAACCTGATGATGAGGCAATGCTCTCTTTATTCTTACCACGTTAAGGGAGGTGAGGTACTTTAGAGCTTGTTTGTAGTGACTGTCTCAGAGGGCAAAAAAAGCCAGGATATTTATGAGTCTGGCAAATCTTTCAGCATAAGGGCTTGATTAGGAATAGGTAAATCATATGACATAGTGGTTTAAGACTGGTGGATCCAGGAAGGCAAGAATTTTTGAAGTAAATATTTGAGGGAGAATTAGGAAGTAAAAAGTCATGTGATTTTATCCATTGAAAATCAAAAAGTCTAACATTTATTTAAATTGCTTTTTTTTCCTGAATAATTTCATGAAACATAGAATAAGGTTATTAGATGGTTGTATTTTCTCACACGTAAACTTCTAAGTATATTACATTTATGTTGGTGAAAATTATGGATTTAGACAACCTTCAGAATGGGAAAAGGTATTTGCATGTTACAAATGTGACAAAGATTTGATAACTAGGACCTATATAAAATTCCAATAAATTAACAACAACAACAACAAAGAGCAAGCAATCCCATCTGTTCCTGGGCAAAACACATGAACAGAACCTCTTTGAAGAAGACAAGCGAATGGTTAATAAACATGAAAAAAGTGCTCGTCATCCCTAATTATTAAAGAAATGCAAATCAAAACCACCCTGAGATATCATCTACCCCAGTAAGATTAAAACACATCCCAAAGTTCCAAAGCTGCAGATTCTGGCACGGATGTGGAGAGAGGGAACACTTTTGCACTGTTGGTAGGACCACAGTCAAATACAGTCATTTTGGAAAGACGTATGGAGAATCCTCAAAGAACTCAAATTAGATCTCCTATTTGACCCCACAATCCCATGACTAGGCATCCAGTAGAAAAATAATTCCATTTATCATAAATTCATTTGCACTAGAATGTTTATCACAACTCAGTTTACAATCACCAAGATATGGAAACAAGGTAAATGCCCATCAATTCAAGAATGGATTAACAAACTGTAGTATATGTATACCATGGAATACTATTCAGCCATGAAAAAGATGGTGACTTTACTTCTTTTGTATCAACCTGAGTGAAGTTGAAACACATTCTTCTTAGCAAAGTATCACAAGAATGGAAACGTAAATGTCCAATGTACTCAATACTAATATGAAGCCAGTTGATGATCTAATTCAAACTCACATTGAAGAAAAACTCATTTAAATTCAAGTTGCAGGGAGGGGAAGGTGGAAGGGAGGAGAGGAAAGAGGTATTGGGGTGCTCTCTTAATGGGCACAATCTAGGGTTGGATGGATCACCTTTTCTATGCAAGACACAACTATAAGAGAGACTCTACCTAAATGAATTCATATGTTGTGACCTGGTTGTTTACACCCTCGCAATAACTTAAAATTAAGAAAAATTATAAATAGATAGAAAGATAGATAGATAGATAGATAGATAGATAGATAGATAGAGACTATGGACTGGAAGAGTCATGTTAGCAATACCGAACAGCAAAGTCATGTCAATGTAGTTAGTAAACTGGGTTATAGATGGTTTCATGTTATCACTCCTACTTTCCCACATATTTGTTCCTCCTACTAAAATGTTCTCCTTTTTCTTATAATTTGGGGAACTTCTAATTATTCTCCAATGCTTTCCTTGCACACATCCCTCCTGATCTGGTAGTGTTTTTATTCTTGTTTGTATTACTATTTATTTTACTATCACTGCTCTTAGGAATCAGTTGTAAAATTGTATGGTGTTTAAGAAAATGCTGTTTGACCAATACAAATGATGTCTTTACTTATATTTAATTGTCAACAAAACCTAATTTCCTTTACTTACATCCTCAAGCTCCATCAGGGATAAGACAGATACCAATGTATGTATGTATATAAGTACATACATATATGTATGTATTAGTACATATATGTATATATTATATTATAATTTTCCTAATAAGCAGAGAATTGGTTGGTTTTAGTTTACTTTTCTAAAACTTAAAATGATAAATTGGCTCGGCGCCTGTGGCTCAAGCTGCTAAGGCGCCAGCCACATACACCTAAGGTGGCGGG